>NC_140020.1:10678279-11112247 GCF_964263955.1 Coregonus lavaretus | reverse complement strand
GGAGGAATGAGGAAAATAACCAAATGTGCAGTATGTTTGACTCAGACGATTGTAGTTTTCGCTCTATGCATATGTATTACCTATTTGTAAATAATTCTGTCTAATTAAATGGGGTGAGAAGCTCCTTTCGAAGGAACAATTTGGATGAAAATGGAGTCGTTTAGTATTTCAGTGAGAAAATTAAAGATGCTTTTAAAAATGCACATGAACAAAGATTACAAATCATAATCTACAGATGTAGGATCTTAATTGTATCACTCTTTTGTTGATGAGAATTTTCATGCACAGCAGGAAATGCAAACTTTTAGTGTATTTAAAAAGGCTTCTAAAGTTTCTAATTTCCACTTTCAAATGTCAGACTTTATTTGCCCTAACAAAAAATGTGTCAACCCCTACAAAAAAGTCAATTAATTATAATACACATAATAATTCACATTTCCTTTTGCTGCAGGATTATTTTCCAGCTGTATCAAACTGGCTAAAATGAAGAATGGTGCATCTGTATGGTGCATTAAGGGGGATATAAAACTAGCACTCAATTTTAAGGGCCATAAAAACAAGGGCTGGAATTTGAATGATAAAAGTAGCAATTTGTAAATCAATGCTTTTATGAGAGGAATGTAATTATTTGCCATTACACCCCCTGTTCAGAGGGCAATGGTTTGTGTAGTGCAGTTTGGATACTTTATGGAACTGGTGGTTATTCAATATGCAGGTATAGGCTATTGTGGGATTTAATCTCACTTGCAAATTCTGGGGTGAGTCAGACTTGTCTGTCAGCCTCTTTTTCTTAAACGTAAACGTTAAGTGTCTTGTCTCTGCAATTAATTGGAAAGGAAACCCTTTCTCTCACCCTGGGATAATTGTATTTTGGGTAGGACTGAGGGAGAGCTAATAATGCCCCTTTCTGCCTCCCTCTGATCCTCTGTTCAGGATTAATAATTATACAATGTAATGACATCTCAATCATTTCAAAATGGGATATTCCTACAAATCTTACATTTACATTTTTCATATAGGCTTATTCCATGTCTTTATTTGTGTATATATGTTTTTTTAACCCCCCCCCCTTTTCTCCCTAATTTTGATCTTGTCTCATCGCTGCAACTCCCCAACTGGCTCGGGAGGCGAAGGTTGAGTCATGCGTCCTCCGAAACATGACCCCCTTTTTTTTCTAAGGGGGTAGATCAGCTTAATATTGCAGATAGATTGTAACTTCCATCAATGTAATTGTCTGCATCACTTCCAATCCCCCATGTTTTATATATATATATATATATATATATATATATATATATATATATATATATATACATACACATACATATATACACATATACTCACATACATACACACATACATACATACACACATACATACATACATACATACATACATACATACATACATACATACATACATACATACATACATACATACATATACATATCCTTTAAAAATATATATATTCCCCTTTATTACTTTCCAACCCCACCACCCTTTCCCTACTTGGAGTAAACTAGTGAACAACAATGCTTAGGCCTCTACTTCCAGCGTATACTTACTATCTACATTTTATGGACACAGTCAATTTTACAATAATTATATTTTGTTTGTTTTTTCTCCTGAACTTCTTCTACTCTCAAACTCTCCGATCATTTTCATTATGTCCATCCGGTTTGCTTCTATATGCCATATCTTTCTAACTGTGCTCTTTCACAAAAGCTCTCAACCTACAACCTATATACTTATTATGGACACAGTATGCTTTCATTATTAGTTATCTTGTTATAGTCCCATCCTTCAACTCCATTCAACAACACCCATCTATCTCTTAACACCATCCATATAGGATTTCTATTTGCCATATATTTTTCAACTGTACTGTGATGTTTTACAAAGGTTCTGAACCTTTCTATTCTCATTGTTTCTACAGATTGTTAAAAGTATTATTATATTATTGATCGATTGACTATGACTTTTCAGATCACCCAGTAATGCTATCTGCAGGTAAATATTGCAATCCTTTAGTCATTCCTGGACCTGTGTCCAAAAACAAGCTACAAATGGACAGTAACAAAACAAATTATCTAATGATTCTGTCTCTTCGCAGCAAAATCTGCAGAGCTGGGAAGATTGTATCCCCCATATAAATAACATTCTATTGGTATCAATAATTTAAATTGAAAGATTCTAAGTTTTGAATCCGGTGTCGTTTTGCATATCAGTTCATAAACACTATGCCATGGGATCGGTACGTCAAAAATCTCTTCCCAACTATTTTACAATCTATATGGGACGGCTGTCAATCCTTTGGTCCTTAAATGAAACTGGTATACTTTTTTATTTATCACAGTTTTCCTTAACCAATTATGTTCTTTAATGCAAGGCCGACAGACAAGTTCCTTACTTTCTCCCCCTTCCACTTTCCTCTTCCATTTTTGCGGTAAGGCTGCAATTATTTGGTTGTAATTTTGGTAGAGCAGACATTTCCATATGTTTTTGTTAGCTGCATGTGCGACATAACTCCACCAGTCCTACCGATGCTATCATTTACGAAGATTATACCTTTTTTTAAACATTTTGTCAAAAAAAAGAGGTTTGAGTTTAACCACAAAATTTGTTGCATTATTTGTTCTGTCGTTTCTGGAGGATTCAATTGAAATTGCAACCAACTTTCTATGGCTTGTTTTAGAAATAGTGATATTTGGGAGATGATTTCCTTTTCAAATAACTGAAAGTGAGAGGTTGTAATCGGAATAAAGGGAAAAAGGCCATTCTTGAACATGGGGTGAGACAATCTTACTAATTTCCTAGAGAACCAGTTCGGATTTAAGTATAACTTTTGTATGACTGAAGCTTTTAGTGATAGGTCTAATGCTTTAATATTTAATCATTTCTGTCCTCCGAATTCATATTCATTATATAAATATGCCCTTTTAATTTTGTCTGGCTTGCCGTTCCAAATAAAATTGAATATTTTTTTCTCATATAATTTATAAAACTGTTCGCTAGGCGTAGGCAAGACCATAAGCAAATAGGTAAACTGGGATAATACTAAAGAGTTAATCAGGGTGATTTTTCCACAAATTGACAGGTATTTTCCTTTCCATGGTAGTAAGATCTTATCTATTTTTGCTAACTTTCTATTAAAATGTATTGAAGTGAGATCATTTATTTCCTTTGGGATATGTATTCCGAGTATATCCACATCACCATCAGACCATTTTATTGGTAAACTACATGGTAATGTAAAAATTGTATTTTTTAGTGATCCAATACGTAATATAGTACATTTGTCATAATTTGGTTGTAATCCAGAGAGGTTAGAAAATGTATCTAGATCCTCTATGAGGCTGTGGAGGGATTCTAGTTGTGGATTTAAAAGAAAACGTACAATGACACCTTTGTTTTTAAGCCCTGGATATCTAGTCCCCTGATATTATTGTTGGATCTGATTTTAATAGCTAACAAACCGCGCTTCTTAACACCCGCCCACTTAACCCGGAAGCCAGCCGCACTAATGTGTCAGAGGAAACACCGTTCAACTGACGATGAGGTCAGCCTGCAGGCGCCAGTCCCGCAACAAGGAGTCGCTAGAGCGTGATGAGCCAAGTAAAGCCCCCCTGGCCAAACCCTCCCCTAACCTGGACGACGCTGGGCCAATTGTGTGCTGCTCTATGGGACTCCCGATCACGGCCGTTTGTGACACAGCCTGGGATCCAACCCGGATCTGTAGTGACACCTCTAGCACTGCGTTACAGTGCCTTAGACCGCTGCGCCACTCGGGAGGCCTATTTCATGTTTTAATGTAAACATTGATTCGTGAATTGTGGATGCATGAAGAGAACGGGTCTCCAAAAAGGGCCTACCTTGACCTGGCATGAACCACTCACACCTTTAAATAGGTACATTCTCTATAACAGTGATAATCACACACAAAAGGCAGTACTATTGCACACTTGACATTACAATGACGAATACTTAAGACATTAATGAAAACAAAGACACTCATTTGCATAAACATTACCGTTCCTGATAAACAATGAAAATACCCCTTAAACGGGAGAAAATAAATGTCGTTGGGTGAGCAACCTGTGGCTATCGATTAACATTCATATTTAGCATACACAGCATCATATCAGAGTGGTAGTAATGCAGTCATTTTGCGTTATAATGGTCCTCATGGGTTCTTTCCATTTCACCACCTCCTCTACATTGACCTTACTTGTATTTAACTTCCTCTGCCTACCTGCAATAGTTATTCTTTTTAGATCTGAGTTCTGTTACAATTGTGTGTCAGGTTTAGAGCTGGCATGTCCTGTGGCAGTCAGTCTGAGGAAACAGAACAGAACAGTGAACAACAGATCCTGTCAGTACACAAATACGGTTGGCTGTCACTTTCCTTCCCTGGCACTCTGTTATTTAACTCTCCTTCATTACTTCCTCTCCCTCCTCTCATTTTACATTTACATTTTAGTAATTTAGCAGACGCTCTTATCCAGAGCGACTTACAGTTAGTGAGTGCATACATTTTCATACTGCTCCTCCTCTCCCTCCTCTCCTTGTCTTCCCTCCTGTCCTGACAGGACCTCCCTCGGCGCCACAGAACCTGGTCTACAACATTAACCAGACCACCGTCAGCCTGGAGTGGAGCCCGCCGGCCGACATGGGCGGTCGTAACGATGTCACCTACAGGATTATGTGCCGGCGCTGCAGCTGGGAGCCGGAGGAGTGCGTGCCGTGCGGGGGGAACGTGGGCTACTCCCCCCAGCAGGCGGGATTAGTGGACACCTATGTAAACGTGGTGGACCTACTGGCCCATGCCAACTACACCTTCGAGGTGGAGGCCGTCAATGGGGTCTCTGACCTCAGCCGCACCCAGAGGCTGTTTGCCGCAGTCAGCGTCGCCACCAGTCAAGCAGGTAGGCTCATAGAGATACAATATAATGTTCAGTTTAATTCTGTGGTTTGGCTAGAACAAAGCCCTGCGTCATCACTGAGAAGGTAGAGCTGCTGGGGTGTTATTTTACCTGCACTTCAATATTCCTCTGCTGTGGGCTGGTGTGGGCTGGAATTGCTTTTATGATTGAGTTACAAAGAAATACAAATGTTCATTTGCAGCATTTTTGAGTCTCCTAGATGTTCAGGATAAGCGAGGCAGATATGGCCCTTTTAGGATACAGAATTATGTTAAAAGTTTGCTCTTTGGTCTCAGCACATTCTGACAAAACTATATGGGTATTTTGCAATGAGGTTGGCAGTGCAGTTCAATTGAGAACATGCACCTTAAGTACCTTAAGCATTCCACATTGGCTTTAATGATTATAGGCTGATATTATCCACAACATTTCTAGTTTGCATATTACCCAGATTAATTTAATGTGTGCGTCGGAGCTATGGTGGCAAAAATTATTAACGTAGCAAGGCTTGCTGCCAGATGGACCATAGGAAACAGTGTGTGTCCCTAACACCCCTGGGAACCTACCATAATTAAAATGCTGTATTTCTTTGGTGACACACTCCAACTCAAGGCAGCACTAGACCTTTTTTAAATTAATTATTTATATGTATCCACCAAACAAGATTTATCTTTCATGCTCAAGCATCCATGAAATACAGTTGGCGTAAAAAGGGCAAACTTACTAGGGTCATTAAAAGAGGATTGCACAGCCATTGTGGCTCGTAAAGAGGGCATGGGGAACATTATCATCATAACCATGTTGCTAACCAGTATCTACAGATGTAGGATCTTAATTTGAGCCAGTTTGCTACAACAGGAAAATAACCCTACAGCAACAGGAAATGTGAAATATTATGTGGATTATAATTAATGGACATTTCTGTAGGGGTAGGTACATTTTCCGTTAGGGAAAATCAAGTCTGAAATGTTAAAGTGGAAATTACAAACTTCAGATCAAATTAAGATCCTACATCTGTACGAGCATTCTGGGACTTGTGGTGCACTCTAAGCCTCTTGTGGTATACGTTTCAATTTTACTTTGAACCACCTTTCAGATTACTGGCTAACTGAAATGAGGATTGGGATGTTGTCTTTTTGAGTTTAGCTTCACCCATACCCAACCGTATACATGAATGCAGAAGAGCTGCAAGTCTTTGAATTCTTTGCTGAAAGAATTGGGTCAATCCTGCACATTCAGCCATGTCCTGCGGTGCTATGATACTCTCCTGGTAAGATGAAGCTGCATACAGTATTCCGAAATGTTTCATTGCACTCATCTAGAATACTGTACCACATTATGTTTTGCATGTATTGAGAAATGAAAAGATCAAATAAACAAAGTAGAGGAACTAATATGGCGACAACCTCCATTCCTAGATTGCCAAAAGGTTACAGAGAGAGAAAGAGATGGGAGGAACAGGATGGATAATTGCTGCCAGGCAGCAGAATGAATTTGGGATAAACTGTAGAGAATGATGTATGTTCTGTGACACAGTTGATGACAGAGACGCACGCTGGATGGTGCTGGTGGTTGCCTTGCCAAGGATACATGGACACTGCAAGGAGGGAGACCTGCAGGAAAACACAGGGAAAACAATTAACACATGGCTCTCTCAGAGCCTCTTATAATTACATGTTGACAACAGACTATTACTCTGCTAACCCTGGGGAATATTTAGCCATCATAAATGGAGGGAAATAAAGGGAGGCATTTTGATGAGGAAGGAATTATGTTTACGTCTTAAAGCTAGCTTTAGGCTACTATTTGAAGCTATGTAGGCTACCATTTGAAGCAAACCTAGTTTGAGATGCACTCTACTATTTATTGTAATTAGATGTGTTGATATATGTTTTATGAACCTATAGCCTAGATACATTATGACTGATTTCAACATTATGGATGTAAGAGACTGTTTGGCTTCAGTTTGATGATGAGCAAACACATATTGTTAATGAGATCCTCATGTGAGAGAGCAGGAAGAATCAGAGTGTTGTTGTGCACGTAGAAGGCCAGACATTAACCCCGTCCTGCGCAGCTCTTAGCACTGGCCCCTCACTGTGTCCGGCTGCTGTTCCCAGAGCCGTTAGGGAACGCTCCAGTGCTTTGTAATTGGAACATCGGCGCTTCCTAAAACAATGGCCCCTTTCCGAGCAAGCATGCATGGCCACATCGTTAAAGAATGACTGCATTATTAAACCCTTTACGGCTCATCATCCAGAATTGATTAACCTTTCCTGGGGATGGAGGTAGAGAGAAGAGAGAGAGAGAGAGAGAGAGAGAGAGAGAGAGAGAGAGAGAGAGAGAGAGAGAGAGAGAGAGAGAGAGAGAGAGAGAGAGAGAGAGAGAGAGAGAGAGAGAGAGAGAGAGAGAGAGAGAGAGAGAGAGAGAGAGAGAGAGAGAGAGAGAGAGAGAAAGAGAGAAAGAGAGAGAAAGAGAGAGAGAGATCAAGAGAGAGCGAGAGAGAGAGAGAACGAGAGAGAGAACGAGAGAGAGAGAGAAAAATAGAGAGAGAGAGAGAGAGAGAAAGAGAGAGAGAGAGAGAGAGAGAAAGAAAGAGAGAAAGAGAAAGAGAGAGAGAGAGAGAGAGAGAGAGAGAGAGAGAGAGAGAGAGAGAGAGAGAGAGAAAGAGAGAGAGAGAGAAAGAGAGAGAGAGAGAAAGAGAGAGAGAGAGAAAGAGAGAGAGAGAGAGAGAGAGAGAGAGAGAGAGAGAGAGAGAGAGAGAGAGAGAGAGAGAGAGAGAGAGAGAGAGAGAGAGAGAGCTGTGGTTCAGAAAAGGCCTTAAAGAGAGGAGGGATAGGAGAGACCCTCTAGCGGGTGGTGCCTCTCTCTTCTCCTGCATGATAATCAGCCTGTGCAGAGGAGAGGAGAGGAGAGGAGAGGGAGCTGGAGGAGAGGAGCAGAGGGACTGACTGGGAGAAGGGATGCTGCACAGTGCTGCTCGAATACAGATGGTGATACATCTGATGAGGAATTCACACCTCCCCTAATTATACCAAAGGAAGTGTGTGGAGTGAGGCTGTGATGAGGCAGGCTGCAGCTGTGGAGCTGAGGAACTGTACAAGGTGCTGAGTGCTTATTGTTCCAAGTAAAATCTAATGACCTCTCAGCTCAGTGTTTAAATAGCTACTGTTGGAGATGCAGTGCAAGTTCATCATCTTGATTTCTCTCTGACTCCCCCTTCGCGTCCTCACCATGTCCTCCTCCACAGGTGAATGAATAGGAATTTGTCATCACATCTTGATGATGTGGAGTTTTTCCGGAGGACTTTTCGTGGAAAGTTAGGCTAGCTAGACGGAGAGTGCATTTCAATCAGGACTCTATTGTTGCTTGACAACTCTACAGAGCTGCCCTCGAAGGTCCTCCATGCTCCGGCTGCTTTCATGCCGCCACACTTGTAAACAAGGCCTTTTGTTCTGTCAGAAGCCTGTGAGTGGGAACTGCTCATGGAATAACCATTCATATTTATTCAAGAGAGTGTGTGTGCACATCTCAGCCAGAAAATCTACTGGACAACGAGGTAGAAATAAAGATTGGAATTGGTTAAGTGGAATGGCTATAGGAGCACAATCTGTGGCGGAACACTCAGCCACAGATGATGATGATGTTAAGGTACGAGCAGCAAGAGGCATAAACAATATCATAAAGAGGGAAAGGGGAAAGCTGTGGAAAATTATTTTTATGCTGACTGCTCTTATTAGCCAGGAGCAGCGAACAAATAGAAACTTCTACTATCGCTGAGCAATGTTGTTTGTGTTCAGAGCCCTCTAGCATGCATGAGTCAGAGTGGGATTGGGATATACTGTAACTAAGCAACGTGTATTATTTACACCTAGATGAAGATTGGGGTTCATGCTTCATGCTTCATGGTGGAACTGTTGAGTTGAAGTGGATGGAAAATATAGAAAGCTTTTCTTTGATACATTGTTACAGATTAATGGATTCTGATAAAACAATGTTGCTTATTGGTTTATTTTGAGAGAATCTCCTTCAGGACTATTGTTGTGTAACTTCATATGTACTTAAAAGGAGATTGGAGTGCCCTCAAGAACAAACCTATTTAAACATTCAAAGGGAAGAACAGGCTATTCCCTTTGCCACCATTTCACTCAGTGAAATATCCATTCTAGCATGCATGAATGTAAGCTAAGCATTTCACTTTGATCTGAAAAGCCTCTGCTCTATCTTTGCGTGAGAAACAAATCTCCCCCTTTCAACAAAGTTGTTGGGCTGCTAGTATTGTCAGGACTACTTGACTGTCTGATGTCAGTCATTTGTGTGAAGGTCTACAGCAACATAAAAGTATTAGTGTTATGAATGGATAATCAATCTCCATTAACACAGTGAAATTAGTTAGATAAATGTTGGGAATGAGAAGTATTTGGATTTCTAGGGCAACCATGCAAGCTGATACTCTCAGGTTCTTGAGCGGTAATCTATACGGTCACTTTATCGACACTTTATCACCACAAAATGGATATTGCTCAATGCATTGGTGAGAGTAACACTTTTGGGGACAATAAGGCCCATTGATTAATTCCTTTTATGTCCTAATCTGTCATGGTGGCCTTAAACAGAATGGATTGATTGATTCTGAGGATTCCCCACTGACTACCACCACCGGGACCGGTGTAATTCTCTAGTTAAGCGGATACTCCTTTCTAGCATTTGTCTGTGGTTTTACGTTACCTGGGAGTCCATTCTTTTCTCTATCTTTTTTCTCTGTCCCTCCACATGCAGTAATTTGATGAGAGCCGGGCAATGCAGTCCAATTCAACAGCTGCAATAAGACAGCGGTGGTCTCCCCGAAGCACAAGCTCTCCGGCACTTAACCTGTTGCTTTCTGTAAATGCCTCCTGATTTGTCTGTCACCCAATCCGTCAGCAATGAATAATTTTCATGGAAGGTGCACTTTAATTACTTTCCCATTTAAATGGCATTATCGTGGCCTATCTAGGTAATTAATCTCCTCAAGTATCCTGTTTCAGCCTTTTATTGCTGGCAGACGAGCCACCTAAATCCCCCTGAATCTGCCGTGCATGACTGAGCTTTAGCTCACAGTAGCCCCACAGTGTTCCGTCTTTCCCCTTGACTTGGTGCCTATCACCGACAGTGTACAGCCCAGTGGCAGAGGGGCTTTTCTATGGGAACACACAGAGTTTAAGCGCTCCGTTCACCCTGTCAGAATGACAGGCCTGTTTCTCTCTCTCTGCCTTGGAAAGGACACATTTACAGACACTGTTACAGACCAACTGTGTGGAGGAGCTGTGAAAGACATTTCCCACTGGGCACACACTGGTTGAATCAATGTTGTTTCCACGTCATTTCAATGAAATTACATTGAACCAATGTGGAATAGACATTGAATTGACTGTGCCCAGTGGGTTGTTACCGTCCAAATAGCATTACAAAAAATAACTTTTTATTCCTTAGTCGTTCTGAACTGTGAACACATTGATGAAAGCAATATCTATCAATCTCTCAGTCTAGGCTTTTGTGTTTGTGTGTGTCTGAGAGTGTTGTGTTTGCAGTTATGCGTGAACATTTGTAGAAAATGATGTTATTTGCCAGAAACTGCAACTTTTTCATGATTATGTTGTTAAAAGGCTAAGGTGCCCATTCTTATTCAGTTTCATCTTCTAGCTGGCGTCTCCTTGCAGAAGTCAGGATGGAGACCAGTTAATTATTTAGACACCTGTGAAACTGCAAACAAAGTTGGAGGCAAAGTTTTTCTGGATCATTCCCTGATCATCTTCCAATCTTCACTGTTTATGTCAAGGACTAGGAATCAATTGTTAGTTTTACCTTACAGCTCAATCCTTTAAGACCATTGGCATATATGACATACTGGCATACAGGACAATTCCATGTAGTACAGATTATGAGCTCAGTGAAATAAATGTCCTTACAATGAGTAGGACAAAAATGGAACTATAATATAGTTCATTTCAAGTTTGGTTTGACTCTTATTAATGAGTTTCTTTGACTGACAGGTCCTAATTGAAGTAGTTGGTGGCTGGGCGGACATACCAGACGAGGGCTGGGATAAATAATAGCATGACCCGGGAACAATGCAACACTAATGAAAAATAATGAAAATATTGTTAGCACTGATAGAAATGACTCAACACAGGTTCAGAGACAATGCTTGCATTGTTATATAGAGGAATGGATTTGGCAATGCATAACCCTTGCTTTCAATGAGGCGGCACTTATTGTGTACCTCTGAGTTGTTCAAGAATGTATGTAACTTGTGTCTGTAATGCCAAGTGTGTAATTACCTCCCGCGCTTTCAAGATGTATACATACATATTCATGGTGACAAATGGATATAATTATAAACATTTGGCTGAATAAAATTATGTTGTAACAGCTTTATTAAAGGGATAGTTTGGGATTTTGGCAACTATCTACGTCCCCCAGAATCAGATGAACTCGTGGATACCAGTATGAAGTAAGTTAGAGGTACAATGCCTTCAGAAAGTATTCATACCCCTATTCCAAAATAATGTGTGTTACAGCCTGAATTCAAAATGGAATCGTTTTTTTCTTACCTATCTACACACAATACCTCATAATGAAAAAGTGAAGAAACAAAATGGGAAATGTTCTTATTTACATAAGTATTCACAACCCTGAGTCAATACTTTGTAGAAGCGTCTTTGGCAGTCTCTAAGAGCTTTCCACACCTGGATTGTGCAACATTTGCCCATTTTTATTTTCAAAATTCTTCAAGCTCTGTGAAATTGGTTGTTTATCATTGCTAGACAACCATTTTCAGGTCTTGCCATAGATTTAAGTCAAAACTGTACCTCGGCCACTCAGGAACATTCACTGTCTTCTTGGTAAGCAACTCCAGTGTAGAAGTGGCCTTGTGCTGAAAGGTGAATCCATCTTCCAGTGTCGGGTGGAAAGCAGACTGAACCAGTTTTTCCTCTAGGATTTTGCCTGTGCTTAGCTCCATTCCATTTATTTTTTATCCTGAAAAACTCCCCAGTCCTTAACGATTACAAGCATACCCATAACATGATGCAGCCAACACTATGGTTGTAAATATGGAGAGTGGTGCTCAGTAATGTGTTGTATGGGATTTGCCCCAAACATAACACTTTGTATTCAGGACAAAACTGAATTGCTTTGCCACCTTTGTTTGCAGTACTACTTTAGTGCCTTGTTGCAAACAGAATGCATGTTTTGGAATATTTTTTATTCTGTACAGGCTCCCTTCTTTTCAATTAGGTTTATATTGTGGAGTAACTACCATGTTGTTGATCCATCCTCAGTTTTCTCCTATCACATCCATTAAACTCTGTAACTGTTTTAAAGTCACCATTGGCCTCATGGTGAAATCCCTGAGTGGTTTCTTTCCTCTCCGGCAACTGAGTTAGGAAGGACGCCTGTATCTTTGTAGTGACTGGGTGTATTGATACACCATCCAAAGTGTAATTAATAACTTCACCATGCTCAAAGGGATATTCAATCCCTGCTTCTTTTTTTTCTTCTTTTTTTACCCATCTACCAATAGGTGCCTTTCTTTGCGAGGCATTGGAACACCTCCCTGGTCTTTGTGGTTGAATCTGTGTTTGAAATTCACTGCTCGACTGAGGGACCTTACAGATAATTGTATGTCTGGGGTACAGAGCTGAGATAGTCAATCAAAATCATGTTAAACACTATTATTATTGCACATTTTTACTCCTGGAATAATTTTTGGCTTGCCATAAGAAAGGGGTTGAATACTTATTGACTGAAGACATTCCAGCTTTTCATTTTTTATTAATTAATTTGACATTATGAGGTATTGTGTGTAGGCCAGTGACAAACAATCTCAATTTAATCAATTTTAAATTCTGTAACACAACAAATTGTGGAAAAAGTTAATGGGTATGAATGATTTCTGAAAGCGCAGTAGTAGCTATTCCCATTGACTTCCAGTCATTGCGCTAAGGCTAGTTACCAACTGCGCAAAAAAACTGCAAGCATATTCACCTTGTGCTTGAAACACAAATTCTATTTACGATGAACCAGGGAGATCCTTTGGAGAAGTTGCAGCTCACTGCTCAGTCCAGTTGACCAGTAAAGGGCCCTACACACCCTACGCAAACAGAGCGACGGAGCGTCGTATACGGTCAGTTCCAGCATTTAAGTACATAGAACTACGTAGAAATTGACGCTCAATCGCTGCGTTTGTGTAAAGTTTGTGGTGGCGTTAAGTAGAGCAGACTGAGTGAGGCTGGCCTTTGTGTTGGTATGCAGAGGCTGTACGCCCTTTACTGCCCATGGGGGTGACTGGGAGGCCCCAGTAAACACTCATACTCTCTCTTTCTCTGAGACACACACACACCAGCTCAGCATGCACTTGTGACTCCCAGACACTGTGTTTATATGGAACACATGCTCGTCCATGCTAGATCCCCTGGCTGGAAAGGGCTCCAGCAGTTTGTAGCGTAGGCATTCAAGTGTTTCATTTCCTGTCGAAGAACTTAAAGGAGTTTGGTAATAAAACCTAAATAGTGACGCATGTCATAGGTGCCTGATAGTGGCCATATCCCCATGGACCAGAGAGAAAGAAACACACACTCCCACGAAGCGAACCAACCAATCTCAAGACCTTCATGGCTTGTTTCTTTCACAGAGGGAATTTTCCCAGCACTGCTCTGGGTGCAGACTAGAGGGATACCTTACTTACGACCCAGACAGTTTAACCCAGGTTGACAGGTATAACTCTATCTGCTAGAATGCCACACACTGGAAAACAGTTCTGTCAGCCTGAGGTTAGACATTTGATATCCATTTGCAGTCTATTTCAGCTTGTCACCATGACTTTTATACAGAGAGAAGAGTTGCAGAAAATGAGCAGCAACGTCTGCAACAAGAAAACAAATACCTACTTTTCAGAGTTTATAGAGTTTATTTTCTTCTTCTTTTGAATTGGTAAAAATCACAGATTGTCTTATGGGAAGGGATTTGGCAGAACTTGTATGTTGTATCACACAATAATATATTTTGGTAGCAGCAAGAGAGCAAGGTTTTTTTCCGTGTCTGTGAGCATTACTCACTGCTGTTTTGTGAGATAAAAGAAGGCAGATTGACAGGTCTGTTTTTTCACTCTTTCATTGTCTCATCAGCATACTGTCTCCTGCAGTGAGGGGGAACTAATTATGTCTTCAACCCCCTGCTTCACCCCCTCCCCTTTGTTCAGATCATCACACTTGGAAATCATAATGAGTTTGAGTCAGACGACCACTTCGGCAATGAACGCAAAAAAAATTATAAAAATATTAGAAAGTCTCCAAACTGCAGTTGCCACATCTGAAAAGGCCTGCTGGTAATTATGGGCGACCTCTTGACCCCCAAAGCTGTCGCCTTACAGCCTGACCATGACTCGGTTTCATCTCACTAGCGCACCTGCTTGTCTCCTCAGCTGTGCTAGCTGAGCTCTTCACCTTCCCAATGTACAGCAGCTCAGTACCAACAACACATTGTCTTTTAGCAAAGCACAGGGAATATTTGACAGCCATCTGCTATGCTGCTTTTAATGATTTGGTATAAAAACAACAGTAAAAAGATTATAGCATCCGTGGAGTCCGCAGAGTGTTGGTTACTGGTTGTGGAGCAGATGGGACAAACATCTGGGCTGGAAGAATTTAGCGAGGGGCAGGAGGGAAGCTGGGTCTGACTGGGGAGAAGTGGCCTTCCTTGGGCTTTCAAACCTCCCTCCCTCCTTACCTCAGTATCCATGCCCAGTGGTGAGGGTGGAGTCATCTGTGTGGTCATCTTGGTTAGTCTGTAACAAAATCCTTGGACGGTTCTGTAAGAAGTTCTAAAGAAGGCCTTTTTTTAAAGTGTCCCTTTGGTGTCCTATTCTAACTAGGGAGTCATGTAGTTGGGAATTTAATTGCCTATTTAACCTTGTGCATCAGTGCAATTTTATAATTTTATACTTGGATGACAAAGATGAGAAAAAATAAGAAACCTTCAGCCTTGTGGCCGATACATGAAGCTTATTATAGAGCAGTGATACTAGCAAGAGCAGTGATACTATCAAGAGCAGTGATACTATCAAGAGCAGTGATACTATCAAGAGCAGTGATACTATCAAGGGCAGTGATACTATCAAGAGCAGTGATACTATCAAGAGCAGTGATACTAGCAAGAGCAGTGATACTATCAAGAGCAGTGATACTAGCAAGAGCTGTCTATTTACCACCACAAACCGATGTTGGCACTAAGATTGCACTCAATGAGCTGTATAAGGCCATAAGCAAACAGGAAAACGCTCATCCAGAGGCAGCGCTCCTAGTGGCCAGGGACTTTAATGCAGGGAAACTTAAATCCGTTCTACCTAATTTCTACCAGCATGTTAAATGTGCAACCAGAGAAAAAAAAACTATACCACCTTTACTCCACACACAGAGACGCGTACAAAGCTCTCCCTCGCCCTCCATTTGGCAAATCTGACCATAACTCTATCCTCCTGATTCCTGCTTATAAGCAAAAACTGAAGCAGGAAGCACCAGTGACTCGGTTAATAAGGAAGTGGTCAGATGACGCAGATGCTAAGCTAAAGGACTGGAATATGTTCCGGGATTCTTTCCGAAAGTAAATCAGCCACTGGCTTCATCAATAAGTGCATCGATGACGTCGTCCCCACAGTGATCGTACGTACATACCCCAACCAGAAGCCATGGATTACAGGCAACATCCACACTAAGCTAAAGGGTAGAGCTGCCGCTTTCAAGGAGAGAGACTCTAACCTGGAAGCTTTAAAGAAATCCGCTATGCCCTCCGACGAACCATCAAACAAGCAAAGAGTCAATACAGGACTAAGATTGAATCGTACTACACCGGCTCCGACGCTCGTCGGATGTGGCAGGGTTTGCAAACTATTACAGACTACAAAGGGAAGCACAGCCGCGAGCTGCCCAGTGACACAAGCCTACCAAACGAGCTAAATCACTTCTATGCTCGCTTCGAGCATCAGCTGCTCCAGATGACTATGTGATCACGCTCTCCGTAGCCAATGTGAGTAAGACTTTTAAGCAGGTCAACATTCACAAGGCCGCAGGGCCAGACGGATTACCAGGACGTGTACTCCGAGCATGTGCTGACCAACTGGCAAGTGTCTTCACTGACATTTTCAACATGTCCCTGACTGAGTCTGTAATACCAACATGTTTCAAGCAGACCACCATAGTCCCTGTGCCCAAGAACACTAAGATAACCTGCCTAAATGACTACCAACCCGTAGCACTCACGTCTGTAGCCAGGAAGTGCTTTGAAAGGCTGGTCATGGCTCACATCAATACCATTATCCCAGAAAGCCTAGACCCACTCCAATTTGCATACCGGCCCAACAGATCACCAGATGATGCAATCTCTATTGCACTCCACACTGCACTTTCTCACCTACGTGAGAATGCTATTCATTGACTACAGCTCAGCGTTCAACACTATAGTGCCCACAAAGCTCATCACTAAGCTAAGGACCCTGGGACTAAACACCTCCCTCTGCAACTGGATCCTGGACTTCCTGAAGGGCCGCCCCCAGGTGATAAGGGTAGGTAACAACATATCTGCCATGCTGATCCTCAACACGGGAACCCATCAGGGGTGCGTGCTCAGTCCCCTCCTGTATTCCCTGTTCACCCATGACTGCATGGCCAGGTACGACTCCAACACCATCATTAAGTTTGCCAGAGACCTGGCCGTGTGGTGCCAGGATAACAACCTCTCCCTCAACGTGATCAAGACAAAGGAGATGAGTGTGGACTATAGTAAAAAAAAAAGAGGACTGAGCACGCCCCCATTCTCATCGACGAGGCTGTAGTGGAACAGGTTGAGAGCTTCAAGTTCCTTGGTGTCCACATCACCAACAAACTATCATGGTCCAAACACACTAAGACAGTCGTGAAGAGGGCACGACAAAGCCTATTCCCCCTAAGGAGACTGAAAAGATTTGGCATGGGTCCTCATATCCTCAAAAGGTTCTACAGCTGCACCATCGAAAGCATCCTGACTGGTTGCATCACCGCCTGGTATGGCAACTGCTCGGCTTCCGACCGCAAGGCACTACAGAGGGTAGTGCGTACGGCCCAGTACATCACTGGGGCCAAGCTTCCTGCCATCCAGGACCTCTATAGCAGGCGGTGTCAGAGGAAGGCCCTAAAAATTGTGAAAGACTCCAGCCACCCTAGTCATAGACTGTTCTCTCTGCTCCCGCACGGCAAGCGGTACCGGAGCGCCAAGTCTAGGTCCAAAAGGCTTCTTAACAGCTTCTACCCCCAAGCCATAAGACTCCTGAACAGCTAATCATGGCTCCCAGACTATTTGCATTGTCCCCCCCACCCCATCCCCCTCTTTTACGTCGCTGCTACTCTGTTTATTATCTATGCATAGTCACTTTAACTCTACCCACATATATTTATTTTACTGCTGCTCTTTAATTATTTGCTCTTTTTATTTTTTACTTATCTATTTTTTACTTAACTTTTTTTCTTCTTAAAACTACGTTGTTGGTTAAGGGCTTGTATTGTATTGGGTGAAAGTTGCAAATAAAATTTGATTTGATTTGGTATCTCAGAGGATATTTCTTCAGGTAGTAGACTTAAGCAATAAGGCCTGAGGTGGTGTGGTATATGGTCAATATACCACGGCTAAGGGCTGTTCTTATGCACGACGCTACGTGGTATATTGGCCATATACCACAAACCCCTGCGGTGCCTTATTGCTATTATAAACTGGTTACCAACGTAATTAGAACAGTAAAAATAAATATTTTGTCATACTCGTGGTATATATATTTTCTGTTGTATTTTTGACTTTATGTTTTGTTTTACCCCATATGTAACTCTGTGTTGTTGTTTTTATCACACTGCTTTGCTTTATCTTGGCCAGGTTGCAGTTGTAAATGAGAACTTGTTCTCAACTGGCTTACCTGGTTAAATAAAGGTGAAAACAAAAAAAATATGGTCTGATATAGCATGGCTGTCAGCCAATCAGCATTCAGGGCTCGAACCACCCAGTTTATAATAGACAATAGTCTGTGTTGGAGATACATTATACTTGCATGACCAGATTCAGCCTTTTTGCAATTCTTTGTGTTAGTTGTTTGTTGTGATTGTGTGGATCTGCCCGAAGCTTTGGTGAAAAAGGTGCTTTCTAGGTTATGTGTAGGTTCCTCATGCATAAAACGACCATATTTCATAGTGGAGTTATCAATATATTTTTATTTGAAGAGAGCCAGGATTGTGTTTCTTGGGATTGTTCTCTGAAAAGTATTCTTGGAAGAAAAACTATTTAAATGAAACTTGGAAGAGCTGATACCAGAGACTGAAATAATTAAATTAGTGAATTAAATTCCCCTCAAATGGTCTCGTTGTCACACCACTGAGTAGCCATAGCCAACCATACTGTCACATATAGCAGCTAGACTAATACACTTTGGCAAGACCATCTTGTTTAAGGCTATGGATACTCTAGATTAGAGGTTACTGGCTGATACTGTAAGAGTATTCTCCATGCATGGTGGCTTCACTAGGCTTGCTGCTGCAGGTGGGAGCAGGCTGATCTCCCAGACTGTCAATAAGGTTTTGTTAGTTTGCTACCTCCAGATAATTTAAAGGTAGCTCATTTTAAACTGTGTGAACATTCCTGGTATTTACATAATAATACGGCAACATCCTCCAATTAGCTGGTGATTTGTGGATTTGCTAAAGAAAACATACGGAGTGACACAAAGAGAGGCAAAGCCTCTGTCTGTCAATGTGCTATGGGGGTAATTGGGAACAGGGTTTGGGACAAGCTCAACAAACTGAAAGCAAACGATAGTCCAGCCCTCCCACTTAGCCCTAAGCCTGTTCCTTACTGTCTAACAATGCCCAGAAATCACCAATTACTGTAATTGCAAATCCTGGCCTCAATACACAATGGCTGAGAGAAGTGACACCTGGCTGGTCTTCATCAACAAGGTTTACTTGATCTCTCAATACAGAGCTCTTCAGTCACTAACCCCCCATATATCCACAGCATTTAACCGTCTTAGTCCAATTTCAGATGATTTTGTTATCCCCTTGGGTTCATTGTTAGGAGAATGTGCTATCTGTGTAAAAGTTGTTTGTGTGCTCTCTGCATTGCTGGTGGTCCTCCCGGTGGTCCTCCCAGTGTAGAATATCTATCTGCATCACAAACACCCCCGCACCCTTACCCTTCACCCACTGCTGCCGCCTTTCCTAAATCCACATCGAGGCTGCATGGCCAAAATGGAGAGTGCATGGGATATGGATATGAATGGCTGGACTAACTGTTCTTTAGTTTAATAGTGAAGGATTAAGGCAATTCAGACTGATAAACAAAGAAAAGGCTGTCGCAGCTTTTTAATTGTGCTGTTTGATTAATGGCAGCTGCGTTAGGCCAGGCATTTTAAGAGCCAACAAAATTAAAAGTGATGTAAAGCATTGACTGCTGATTAGTTCCATGTGGAGGGCTGATAATTTTATTTGACCAGAACGCATTTTCATTTGTAATAGATTACGGGATGTCCTCTCTTCCCCGTCTTCTAAAGACGAACAGGTTCACAGAAGCTTGTGTTCTTACTGTACCGGCTTTCTCTTTGAGAAAATACAATGACAATTCTGAGAGAAACTTTGGAGTAAGTAAAGATTGGGGTTTTTGTATCTGGCAAAGCTCCAAACTTTAATCAGCCTGCCGACTTCAAAGGCCTTGCTGCCAGCCTTTCTATTTTCACATTTCAATACATTCCACTGGCCGTGTTCCTCCTTTCATAAATCCAGAGAAACTCATTCATCTGCCGAGCCTAGCTGAGTTTTATTGGGCCGTTCCCTGGGTTTGTCATTTTAAGCAACTTGCAATAACTTCACCACAAAGCCATGAATGGTCTCGCTTTGATCCCCAAATGAGAAAACATTATCCAGCTAATGGAGCAATTACAAAAAGTACCCTCAATGATTACTTAATGATACACGGTATGCTACCTACATCATGCTATATTTAATGCATACCACTAGTCCTGCTCTTCTGTGGGCACTTCAAAATCAGTCTCTATAGATGTAGCTGGGCTGACCTCTACAAGAATGTTTCTCAACCTTGAGTAAGATCTTGATTAGTAGCTTTTATAACATTTGCCATTCAATACTTATCTTATTAGTCTGTGACTTACTTGTATTGTTTTCAAAGGGCCATAGATTATACATAGTTGATCAGTTGTTTTTAGGGCTGTCAGAGTTAATCAGTTCATCAATAAATCAGTTAACTTTGTGTCATTTTAGTGCACCATTTTGTTTTTGTGTCATTAATTGCATTGTCTGAAAGCATTGAAAATACATGGAAAACTTCCAAAGGCCACCCTTTGCCTTGATGACAGCTTTGCACACTCTTGGCATTCTCTCAACCAGCTTCACCTGAAATGCTTTTCCAACAGCCTTGAAGGAGTTCCCACATATGCTTAGCACTTGTTGGCTGCTTTTCCTTCACTCTGCCGTCCGACTCATCCCAAACCATTTCAATTGGGTTGAGGTCGGGGGATTGTGGAGGACAGGTCATCTGATGCAGCATTCCATCACTCTCCTTCTTGGTAAAATAGCCCTTACACAGCCTGTAGGTGTGTTGGGTCATTGTCCTGTTGAAAAACAAATGATAGTCCCACTAAGCCCAAACCAGATGGGATGGCATATCGCTGCAGAATGCTGTGGTAACCATGCTGGTTAAGTGTGCCTTGAATTTAAATAAATCACATACAGTGTTACCAGCAAAGCACCCCCACACCATAACACCTCCTCCTCCATGCTTTACAGAGGGGACTACACATGCGGAGATCATCCGTTCACCCACACCGCGTCTCACAAAGACACGGCGGTTGGAACCAAAAATCTCCAATTTGGATTCCAGACCAAAGGACAAATTCCCACCGATCTAATGTCCATTGCTCATGTTTCTTGGCCCAAGCAAGTCTCTTCTTCTTATTGGTGTCCTTTAGTAGTGCTTGCTTTGCAGCAATTCGACCATGAAGGCCTGATTCACACTGTCCCCTCTGAACAGCTGATGTTTAGATGTGTCTGTGACTGAAGCATTTATGTGGGCTGCAATTTCTGAGGCTGGTAACTCTAATGGACTTACCCTCTGCAACAGAGGTAACTCTGGGTCTTCCATTCCTGTGTTGGTCCACATGAGAGCCAGTTTCATCATAGCGCTTGATGTTTTTTGCGACTGCACTTGAAGAAACTTTCAAAGTTCTTGAAATTTTCCGGATTGACTGACCTTCATGTCTTACAGTAATGATGGACTGTCGTTTCTCTTTGCTTATTTGAGCTGTTCTTGCCATAATATGGACTTGGTATTTTACCAAATAGGGCTATCTTCTATATACCCCCCATACCTTGTCAGAACACAACTGATTGGCTCAAGCGCATTAAGAAGGAAAGAAATTCCACAAATTAACTTTTAAGAAGGCACACCTGTTAATTGAAATGCATTCCAGGTGACTACCTCATGAAGCTGGTTAAGAGAATGCCAAGAGTGTGCAAAGCTGTCATCAAGGCAAAGGGTGGTGTGATGGGTGAGTTGAAGGAGTCAGGCACAGGACAGTAAATCACATAATAACAGGATTTATTCCGGAAAACAGAGTTACGCAGTAATGCGTAAAAACAGGCAAAACAGGCGCACTGGAACCAACAAGGCACACGGGGAAAATAACCTGGCGATACAAAATACAAGGAGCTCCACCGAGCTTCACTTTCCTCACAATAAACAATCACACACAAAGACAAGGGGGCAGAGTGAACACTTATACAGGTACTGATGAGGGGATATGAACCAGGTGTGTGTAATGAACAAGACAAAACCAATGAAATGATGAAATGGGGAGCGGCAGTGGCTAGAAGGCCAGTGACGATGAACGCCGAAGCCTTCCAGAAGAAGGAGAGGTGGCAGCTTCGGAGGGAGTCGTGACAGTACCCCCACCCCTTGCGCGCAGCTCCAGCAGTGCGCCGACACCGGCCTCAGGGACGGCCAGGAGGACGTGGAGCAGTGCGAGCCGGATGGCGACGATGGAAATCCCGCAATAGGGTGGGATCGAGGATATCCCTCACCGGAACCCAGCACCGCTTCTCCGGACCGTACCCCTCCCACTCCACGAGATGCTGAAGGCCCCACATCCGACTCCTCGAATCCCGGATGGAACGGATGGAGTACGCCGGGGCCCCCTCGATTTCCAGAGGGGGCGGAGGAACCTCCCGCACCTCAGACTCCTGGAGCGGATCAGCCACCACCGGCCTGAGGAGAGACACATGGAACGAGGGGTTAATGCGGTAATCTGGAGGGAGTAATAACCTATATGTAACCTTGTTTATCCTCCTCAGGACTTTGAACGGCCCCACAATCCGCGGGCTCAGCTTCCGGCAGGGCAGGCGGAGGGGCAGATTCCGGGTCGAGAGCCAGACTCGATCACCCGGTACCAAGACCGGTGCCTCACTGCATTGGCGGTCAGTGTTGGCCTTCTAGCGACCCACGGCTCGCTGGAGTTGGACGTGAGCAGCGTTCCACGTCTCCTCCGTGCGCCGAAACCAGTCATCCACTGCAGGAGCTTCGATCTGGCTCTGATGCCACGGTGCCAGAACCGGCTGATAACCTAAAACACATTGAAAGGGCGATAGGTTAGTGGAGGAGGGGCGAATAGAGTTCTGGCCATATTCTGGCCATGGCAAGAACACTGACCACTCCCCCTGCCGGTCCTGGCAGTAGCACGGCAGGAACCTACCCACATCCTGATTCACCCGTTCCACCTGCCCATTACTCTCGGGGTGAAAACCAGAGGTCAGTTGACGAGACCCCCAAACAATCCATGAACGCCTTCCAGACCCTGGATGTAAACTGGGGACCCCGGTCAGACACTATGTCCTCTGGCACCCCATAGTGCCAGAAGACGTGAGTAAATAGGGCCTCTGCAATCTGCAGGGCCGTGGGGAGACCGGGCAGAGGAAGGAGGCGGCAGGCTTTTGAAAAGCGGTCCACAACGACCAGGATGGTGGTGTTACCTTGAGAGAGTGGAAGATCAGTGAGAAAGTCAATACACAGATGGGACCATGGCCGTTGTGGAACTGGTAAGGGCTGTAACTTACCCGCTGGGAGGTGCCTAGGTGCCTTACTCTGGGCGCACACCGAGCAGGAGGAGACATACACCCTCACGTCCTTAGCCAAGGTAGACCACCAGTAGTTTCCGGTCAGGCAGCGCTCTGTACGACCGATACCTGCGTGACCAGAGGAGGGGGATGTGTGTGCCCAATAGTTCAGACGGTCATGGACAAGAGACGGTACGTACTGCAGCCAAGCTGGACACTGAGGTGGAGATGGCTCTGTGTGTAACGCCCGCTCTATGTCCGCAGCCATCGCCCATACTACCGGCACCATAATACAGGAGACCGGGAGTAAGGGGGTGTTGTCTATGGGCCTCTCCTCTGTGTCGTACAGCCGTGACAGTGCATCTGCCTTCATGTTCTTCGTACCCGGGATGTATGATAGAGTAAAATCAAACCGGGTGAAGAATAGGGCCCACCTGGCCTGGCGAGGGTTCAGCCTCCTCGCTGCCCGGATGTACTTGGGTGGCGTGCCTGAGCGTTGAGATAGGACAGCGCCTATCCCTACATCGGACGCATCCAACTCCACTACGAACGGTAGTGATGGATTCGGATGGGCCAGTACCGGGACTGAGGTGAACAGAACCCTCAGGTCACTGAAAGCCCTGTCAGCCTCAGCAGAGCAGCGGAGCCGGGACGGCCCACCCTTTAACAGAGATGTGATGGGAGCTGTGACCTTGCCAAAGCCCCGGATAAACCTCCAATAGTAGTTGGAAAAGCCAATAAAGCGCTGCACCTCCTTAACCGTGGTTGGAGTCGGCCAATTACGCACGGCAGAAATGCTATCTCCCTCCATGTCCACACCTGAGGTGGTAATGCGGTATCTGAGGAAGGAGATGGACTGTTGGAAAAACAGACACTTTTCTGCCTTAGCATAAAGGTCATAGGTCATGTTCCAACAGTCGGGACAGCACTTTGCGAACCAGGGACACATGCTCGGCGCGTGTAGCGGAATACACCAGACTGTCATCGATGTAGACCGCTATACCGCGACCAAGCATGTCCCGAAACACCTCGTTCACATAGGACTGGAAGACTGATGGGGCATTCATCAAACTGTACGGCATCACCAGGTATTCGGAAAACGCGTGTGCCAAATCGAGGTATTCGGGGGGAATGCGCAAGGTGGAGGTAGTGTCTGGACTTTCCACCGGGGTTGCACCAACGGAAACACCTAGACACCTACCCTGACACTCTCCCGACCACCCCGTGAGAACCCTCTGCGGCTATGAAAAGGTGGGGTTGTGTAGTGCTAACCAGGGAAGACCTAACACAACAGGGAAATCAGGAGACTCAATAATAAAAAAGGTGACTTGCTCTCTATGGGTCTCATGCGTAACCATAGTGACTGGTGCTGTAACTTCCCTAACGAACCCGGACCCTAGTGGTCGACTGTCAAGTGCTCTGATGGGGAGTGGAATGGATAGGGGAACCAATGTAATGTCTAGACTATGTGCAAATGACCTGTCCATTAAGTTCCCAGCTGTGCCTGAATCGACCAGCACCTTAAACAGGGAACTACTGTGTAATCAGGAAAGTGGACGTGTAGGGTACAGTGCACAGCAGAGGGCTCTGAACAAGTGTGGGTGTTCGATACCTGTGGTGACGCGAGAGTTCCCTGCCTGCCGCCTCTAGACCCAAAAGAACGCAGACGACAGCGTGCAGGAGAATGTCCTCTCGTGCCACGAGAGTGACACTGGCGCTGTCATCCTCCGCTCTCCCGGATCGCTGCTCCACCCAGCTCCATCAGCTCGTGATCCGGGTTGGGGGGGGGGGTGGGGGTGGAACGGGCAGACCCCTTCCAGGACATCCTCTAGCAGCCAGCAGGCTGTCCAACCGGATGGCCATGTCCACCAACATGTTGTCCCGGCAGGCTAGCCAACTCCCCGTAGTTGTCCAACGCGGCTCCTCCTTCACTCCAGACCACGTTGGCCCACTCCAGGGCTTTCCCCTTTAGAGGCAGGAGACGAGGGCGGACACCTTCGCCCGCTCCGATGGAGCCGGACTGATGTTCGAATAGTACATCTCCAGTTGTTGGAGGAATCCCTGGCAGAGAGCAGCTGTCCCGTCGAAATCCCGTGGTCGGGATATATGGATCCCTCTGGGTGCTGGGGTGTGGGTGGCTGGATCTGGTCGGCCAGCTGGTCCCGAAAGATCGGGTCCTCTCCTCTCCAGGCGTTGGACGACCTGGAGAACCCGATCCATCGCTTCTCCCAAGCTGGCTAGCATCGTCGAATGCTCCCGGACCCGTGCCACGACTCCAGGCATGTGCTCCTCTCCTGCTGACTCCATGGCAGGTGTGTGATTCTGTGATGGGTGAGTTGAAGGAGTCAGGCGCAGGACGGTAAATCACAGAATAACAGGATTTATTCCGGAAAACAGAGTTACTTAGTAATGTGTCAAAACAGTCCAGTGCGCAAAACAGGTGCACTGGAACCAAGAAGGCACACAGTGAAAATAACCTGGTGATACAAAATACAAGGAGCTCCACCGAGCTTCACTATAAACAATCACACACAAAGACAAGGGGGCAGAGGGAACACTTATACAGGTACTGATGAGGGGATATGAACCAGGTGTGTGTAATGAACAAGACAAAACCAATGGAATGATAAAATGAGGAGCGGCAGTGGCTAGAAGGCCGGTGACGACGAACGCCGAAGCCTGCCCGAACAAGGAGAGGTGGCAGCTTCGGAGGGAGTCGTGACAGGTGGCTATTTGAAGAATCTCTAATATAAAATATAATTTGATTTGTTTAACACTTCTTTGGTTACTACATGATTCTTGGCAACTCTTTATGATTCAGGTGGGCTGGGCTTCTCAAGCCACAGGTCACAGTCACGCTCTCGGAGGGGAGGTGATTCATATGTGTTATTTCATAGTGTTGATGTCTTCACTATTATTATACAATGTAAAAAATAGTAAAAATAAAGAAAAACCCTTAAATGAGTAGGTGTGTCCAAACTTTTGACTGGTAGTGTATATATATATATATATACATATACATACATTTGCAAAAAATATATGGGGGATTGGAAGTGATGCAGACAATTACATTGATGGAAGTTACAATCTATCTGCAATATTAAAGCTGATCTACTCTCCCCCACCCCCCCCAAATAAAAATAAATAAAAACAATTTGGGAGACACTCACACATGCCCTCCCTTGTACGAGCAATATGTTGATCTGAATACCAAAAAATACTACATTCATAATACCCCATTACTATTTTCCTGACTTGTGTAGCAGCAGAATCATTTCAGCTGTTGTGTTGAGAGATCTGTTGTTTTCCTGAGAGCTGCAGTCTGGGGGAATGAGTCTAACCACAAGCAGTTCAGGTACTGAATACAAACAGAGAGGAAGAGACGAAGCGAGAGGATTTACTCCGCCCAAAATCTGTCCGTGTGAGATAAGCCCATTTTTGTATGGAGGTATATGAGAGTGTCGAATTACCTGAGGCTTATTTGATCGAATATACATTTTGTAATGTTTAGGCTGTTACAAATGTACTGATATAAGTGGATGCACATGGCATTCCGGCAACTTTGAGAAAAATAACTTAGTTGTGCCTGTTGTTCACACTCGTATCTGCCCTCTCATTGGCTGGAATGGTCCCACCTGAGCTCGCCTACCTTCAATCATCGAGGACATGTATTTCCATTGTTAGAGCGAGCAGTCACTTGGCTATCTTGTCAATATAATAGATCATCTTTGATACAAAACAACAACAAACAGATCACATCCTCCTACCTCAGCAGATAGAACCTCCTGTGGCTCTATTTCCTGGGTGAAGGGTCATACTACTGTGGACAGTATAGCTTAGCCAAGCTGAAAGCTGAAAGGTTGGGGGCGGCTGCCTCCAAACCCCTCATTTTATTGTTATTGTCATCCCGCAAAGAACAGTGTTGAAGAGGGAAATGGAGCTGACCTGGCTATCTTCTGGGTATTACAGTGGTGTTGTGCTTCTCACGGCAAACTGAAGCCGATTTGTGCCCAGTGATTATGGCCAATCACATGCTCTGGAAGGTGGCGGAGGCGAGGGGAGTAGGGCAGAGGAGGGACAAAGGACACAGTCTGACTGGTCTTTGTAGGGTAGAGAGAGAGAGAGCCTCTCTCAGCAGTTCAGGGTTCAGCTAAGCAACCTGAGTGAGACCATTGTTTTAGCAGGTAGCACATCACTCAGCACAGTTTAGGTTGAAATCAGCGAGTGTTTCCAAGTAAGGGGAGAGAAGACAGTGTTGTCTGACTGGGGGAAGAATCAGCTCTTTCTCATTCTGTTCAATTCATTCCCAACCAAGGGGTGGAAACAACGGAAGACTCCAATGAGTTCTAGCACGCCAAAACAGCTTTTACCTGACACTTTATAATAAATCATGGTTACAGTTGTGATCAAAACAGATTGTTACAAGCTGGGGAGATGTGGCAAACCGACTCTGAAATTGTCTCCAAAGCCAGGAGTTGTAATGTTTTGCAGTGTGATATGAGAAAGCCCAATAGACACTGAGTCATCGGGTTTAACTTTGTATGGTAAGCAGACATGAATCATAATCAGTTAGTGTTTCTGTTTAGCTAATATAATACAGAATTAATCAATATGGCTGGGTGGGCCGTCACATTTAAGATCATCAACGCATCTACATACTTTATTCCCTGAAGGCGCCCGAGTGGCGCTGTGGTCTAAGGCACTGCATCGCAGTGCTAGCTGTGCCACTAGAGATCGTGGTTCGTATCCAGGCTCTGTCGTAGCCGGCCGCGACCGGGAGACCCATGGGGCGGCGCACAATTGGCCCAGCGTCTTCCAGGGTAGGGGAGGGAATGGCTGGCAGGGATGTAGCTCAGTTGGTAGAGCATGGCGTTTGCAGCGGCAGGTTTGTGGGTTCGATTCCCACGGGGGGCCAGTATGTCTTTATTTTATTTTTTTATAATGTATGCACTCACTAACTGTAAGTCGCTCTGGATAAGAGCGTCTGCTAAATGACTAAAATGTAATGTAAATGTAACTATGTTTGGAGTATGTTGTTGAAGTGTAAATTGAGCTAATGGGGCCACACCCTGTCAATGTAAGTGCACTTGTCTGATTTTCGCCATGCCCTCTCATTTTGTTTTTGTCTGAACATCAAGAAGACATCAAGCTTGCTTCACATCAGACAGATGAATGATAGCTCACCGACGATGACAGACACAAAAAGCAGACCTCTAAAACTATACTGTGACTAAGCAGACTGTTATGTCCTCTGTAGCTCAGCTGGTAGAGCATGGCGCTTGTAACGCCAAGGTAGTGGGTTCGATCCCCGGGACCACCCATACACAAAAAATGTTTTATGCACGCATGACTGTAAGTCGCTTTGGATAAAAGCGTCTGCTAAATGGCATATTATTATATTATTATATTATGTGCAATCTGTGTCTTAGCTGTCTGTATGCCTCAGTGGATGGCGGGTTGAGGGCTGGGTTTGTCTGGGTGTCTGAGGCAGGGTTTACTCATCATGACCGCTGCTGCTGCTAGTATGTGGGCCTTCGCCATCATGTCATTACTGGCTGCTTGGAGTTGGGTGGGCCTGCCAACTCTGTCCCTCAACGCTCGGCACAATAAGCTGATGTTGTTTTTCGCATGGACAGGCACGCTCGCCTGTCACGGGCGCGGACTGAGTTCTTCTCCATCCTACACCCACTTGAAGTATTCCTCCCACTACCATGTAAAGTCATCATCACCTCGGCACAAGCCGGTTCTGGTTTGCGACAGTGGCGACGGAGGTAGAATGAGGTGGCGAAATAGGAGGTTTAGGTATTTAGGTAAATAGGAGAATGAGGTATTGCTAGGCGGAGTTGTGACTTGGGCATTTATTTGAGTTGTGGTTTACAGGCAGACATAAGAGCGCTACGAGGCAGCATAACTCCCCTCTGAGAGCGTGACTGTGACCTGTGGCTTGAGAAGCCCAGCTCACCTGAATCATAAAGAGTTGTGGTGAAAACTACTGGGCTTGGCCATGTCGTTAAAGTAAATTACAATTTACTCTTTTTTTGTCCGCCTTTTTTGGCTGCTAATCGGAGCTGTTTTTTGTTTTGTCTACGCTACAACAAACATTCAAGTGTTTGTTGAATAGAACCAGCTCCCCTCTCATCTCACTCTGTGATGCCAATTTTGTTGGAACGGACCATGTCTACATTCACACAGATGTGTCCCTCTCTCGACTGATCATTTCCAGTCTGCTTGCCAAACAGGAAAAAACACTTTTACCACAAATCCATGATGTTCAAAAAAGAAAGTCTTGATGATTGTGCCGCTCCTGCTATATCTGTTGACAGACTCAGGTAGTCACTCAGTACGCTGCACCAGGGATGATGATGATCTATTTATTTTCCAACATACCACACCCCTGTAGCATTCCAAAATGTTTCGAGCAGGCAGGGTTATTTTCCACACTGGGGAGAGATGGTCTGCCTTTGGCCTGGAATCCACAGGTATGGACCTGACTCAGTGTTCTTACAGAGAGAGAGGGAGAGAGAGAAAGAGAGACAGCGAGAGGCAGAGAGAGACAGAGAGAGGTCTGCCGGCTTGGCCTAGATCCGTTGGCAGTCAGCAGAGTGCGTCCAACCAGACTGCTCAATGCTAAATTACAGACTTGGATGGAGGGGCTCTGTATATGATTTCCCTGCTATGGATGCTGTCCAAGACTGTGATTAAAGATCAGATGAGCTCTGATTAATATGATCATCTTGGTGATGACAGAGGTATTTCTATAATAAATAGATGTTTATGATGCCAACCCATATGTTCCCCCCATTCCTGCGAAATGGTTTTGTGGAGGTTTAATTTGGGATTTGTATATTCTCCGTAGCGATGCCAAACATACGATTTATTCACCGCTGATCAGGAAATGAGGACGCGGGGTTAAGGCAGTCTAAGGCAGGCAGAGCTGCCTCTGTAGGAAGGCATATATAAGTGGCCATAATGCTCCAGACCCCTAAATAATAGCCGTGCCTGGGGATTCTGACACGAGCTATCCCCATCACTCTCCAGCACACTGCATTTTATGAATTCTCTATCATTTCAATCCCCGTATGGCTCGGCTGTCCAATCAAGGCTTTAGATGCGTGTGCCGGGGGCCTGGGGCTGTGCTTTGACATTTAATAGAAGCGAGGAGGAGGTGGAGGGCCTTGTGGCTGGTTAGTAGCGGATCCTGTAAATGTCCACAGTCGCAGTCAGACCTACTCTTAGGAACATTCTGCCGTGTGCGCCGCTGCTGTAATCTACCTTTTCACTCCAGAGCCTTTGATTTATTAAGATAAACGATAAAGCCACTCGGTATGCAAACACATAGGCTGTCTCTGCTTAGGCCTGTTGGTGTATTTAAAAAGACATGCCTGCAGCAGAAAGGTCATTGAGGCGGGCGATAAGCAGATCCAGGCGTGTACGTTACTACATTACCGCCTGTCCCACTACTTTCATTTCTCATCAGTTGTTTCATCAGCTGATTCACTGTGATATTCAGTGTGCTGAGCAGGACTTAGATATCATCATTAGAATACGACTCACAAGAAGGGATTTGGACTAGCGTGGGCATGGACATGGGCATGGCATATTCTCTGCCGTGAATTCTGTCCCTGTACATCTTCCAGGGAGGTTCTGTTCTGTACTCCGACTGGGATTTACACTTTTTTTTAACCTTGTCATTTATTTCCGACGACCGCCGTAAAACACGTTGGCAATTAGCATCGGTGACATTCTTCTCATCTCACATCCAGGCTTGCTGTTTATTGTCAGTAAAATTTGGATTGCCAACATAAGTCAACAAAAACCCTAATTTGGCAGCTAGTAAAATGTATTGCATTAAATTGGCCTCTTGTATTCCCCTTGATGTGAGCAGCAGAGGATTTGACAGAAATGTGGAGCTGAACTACACATTTTATGATGCAGTTATTGCATGTAAAGAGGCCAAATTTGACTTCAGGGGTGAATGCAGGGTCTCAGTGTTGTGTTGTGTTTTGTATTGTCGTACATAGGGCAGGGACTACCAGTATTGCAATATTTTATCCATGGCAAAAATTAATTAGTCCTTTAAATACCTGCTGTATGTCAAATATTGTGTGCTATAGCTTGGAAAATAAATACGTGACTCTGGATGACAACATAATGATATTTGTTTCCAACAGTAGGGCTGTTTTCCTAAAGAAATCTGCTTCGTGTTTTGTTTCCTTGCCGCAATACTAACGAGTAGGGTGATACTGGTATCATCTGGCCCTAATAGTACATAGACCATTGTTTACTCCGTATGTTACAGTATCTTTATTTTTCTGAGTTCAGACTTTTATTCATTAATTATTTGTATTAATTTATTATTGGCTGTGGTTCATTAGCCCAGTTGGCTATTATAGCCAGGGAAATGTCCTAATGAAGGCATCATTATTTGGGCCCCCGGCCTTGAAAACAAAACATTGACTTATCTTTCTCAGAGCTTGACTATCATTTTTATTTTTTATTGAACCTTTATTTAACTAGGCAAGTCAGTTAAGAACAAATTCTTATTTACAGTGACGGCCTACCACGGCCAAACCCGGACAACGCTGGGCCAATTGTGTGCCGCCCTATGGGACTCCCAATCACGGCCAGATTGTGATACAGCCTGCTGTATCATGTTATGAGTGTACTATAAGACTGGCATCATTCTTCTATGTACATCACCATGATTCTGAAGTTGATGATACAATTTGCCATTTACCTTGAAACATATCATTATAATTGTTTTATATTGTTGTGTCTCAGTGGGCCACTAGGGTATAAATAGGAGCTAAGTGCAATGGTTAGGTCACTCTGAGGAAGACATCAGCTTGACGTGGAAACATCAGTCACCTGTCCACATCCTGTACAATGGAATAAAGTGAGCTAAAATAAATAATTGCTTTTTTTACCTCGAATTAGTCCTTTTGGAAGTTTTTCTTGGTAAGCCATTCTCTTGATGATACATTGTTTCTCTCTTATAAATCATTCTTATTTTAATATGATGATGGGGATAAGAGTGATTGGCAGTGCATCTCCAGGTAGGAGATGATTCCATTCATGCTCTACATGAGGGAATAGGACACATATCTCCATGACAGCCAAGGGGTCCCAGCTACTCTCCTGTCCTCTTGGAGATAGGCTGCCAGCCCTGTTAGCCCTGCTTCCTAATTTGGCCACTGACAGAGCAGCAGAGTGGATTTTCAATAAGTGGGGTCCCTGCTGGCTAAACAATTATGTAACAAAGCTGACCAGTGATTTCTGCATCTGTTACACAACTGAATGCTATTTGGAGATTAGAACAGAGTTCACACAGCATGGGATGACCATCGAGGGCCAGGTTCGAACGGATCGGACTCCTTGTCAGCGAGCGATGGAGAGGCAATGATGCACACGGCACATTATGTGTTCATGTCAGTGTGAGTATGAATATTAAAGGGGTCTGGAGCAATTTTCCCCCCGCTGACCCTCACACTCACGACACAGTTTAGCACAAGGCTATAGTTATTTTGTTATGATGGGTCACATACAGCAAACTTGCTGAAACGCATTGAGTTAAATGTATTTGCAGACAAAATTGGGCAATCGAGAAGTTATTCATCAGTGATTCAAATTCTGGTCAGAAAGCTTTTATTATATGTTTTAAAGATATAGACAACAGTATACCATTGTTACATGATATTGAAAAATAGTCACTTCAAGAAAACATATAGTACATGATAGATTTTGATACATAGTTCTGAAGCTGAGAAAATTGGATTTGATATCTCACTGTTGATCCAGGGGAGTACAAATTAATATATGATGGGCTAGGTTTTCTAAGCAGTCTTTGAGCGGGAAAATAATGGTGTGGAATTGTCATTTTGATGGCAGTACTGAAGTGTCAGATATGTATTAATTAAATCAAATCAAATCAAATTTGATTTGCCACATGCGCCGAATACAACAGGTGTAGACATTACAGTGAAATGCTTACTTACAAGCCCTTAACCAACAATGCATTTTTTAAAGTTTTTTTTTTTTTAAGTGTTAAGTAAAAAAAATAAAAGCAAATAACTAAAGAGCAGCAGTAAAATAAAATAACAGTAGGGAGGCTATATACAGGGGGGTACCGGTGCAGAGTCATCATTGGCCCATCAGTTGCGGAGCTGTCAGTTCTCTGATGTAACATGAAAGAGCCAGCCTCCCCTAAATCAGGCTCTGCTAATTACTTTGAAACAGAGGCCCCTGTGACCTCCCTGCATGCCCAGCACAGGTGCCCCTAGTCCAGCATTGTCATTATACAGGTAGTGGTCCGACTAGCTAGCTAGTCTCTTGCTAACTCTATTTTGAAGCACACTCCATCAAGGGTATTTTTATAAGGGTATTTATATAAGGGTATTTTTACAGACCCTCATTTATACGTAGCACTCACACTGAATTTGAATCAGGGTAAATATAGAGATGATCAAATGAAATATAACTCACTGATGAATAAAGACATTCTAGCTTTAGCTTATTATCTATATTTAATGACTTGTTTGAAAAGAGAACGAGATTGCCAAGCGATGGGAGTGAAAGGAGAGAACCCTGGTTCAGAGTTTTGGAACTCCACTCAGCGATGTCATCCACATGAAAGCTGAAGCCTTCATCCCGCCACAAAATGAAAGCGTTACTTAACGGGGCTGGAAAATGTAGGTCTGCTGTGGTCGCTCTCACCATCTCCCTCCCAGAACTCTAAGCTGAGGTGACGAAGCTGTGAGCGGCGGTGGCTAGGGAAGCGCATTTCCGTGTGTGGCTCATCGCGGCAGGCAGTGGAGCGGGCGGGCGTGTGGATGAAGGACGCACACCAGTGCGGATCGAGACCCACTAGCCAATCCCGACAGTGCCCCTCACATTCATCAAAGGCTGGGCCTATCATTGTCTGAGGTTCACTGAGCCTCTACTGACTGTGCTGAACACAAAAAGTGAATTCTCCTTCTGTCTTCTTTTTCATGTCTGCTCCCAGTGTGCAGCCTACTGAGTGATTGAATAACCTTCACTACTAGGCTAGTAGACCCAGTCTGCTGTTTCCAGCCCAGGCAACACTACACTGTCTCACAGCCAGTTAGGCTATAGCTGGAAACCTAGTTAAAACAATGAGGGAGTACACCCACCTATTGCACACACACACACACACACACACACACACACCAGCTCGACTTCCCTTGGTCCACTGCTTCAACGTCCTTCTCTCTCCTGGGCGCCGCCAACATTTAATACCAGGAAGTTTTTCTCTCCTATGGGAGTCACAATGTCAAATGGGAAGTATTCGGGATTATGTCATAGCTCGTTATTGTCAACCCTGGGACCATACTGTCGCCGATCTTGATGTTTTCATAGACCTCTGGAAAAGATGTCTGAAAAAGGCTCCCAATCTATTAAAGTTTAGTTCCTTAAGTGGGCCATGAATATCAAACTTGTGGTCATGACAGAATGAAATCTAGAGGACTCTGGGCGGACCAAAAACAATGTACTGTGTGTAAAATATGTCTGAGGTGGTTCCTGTCTGTGTGACATTACACCCGTTTCCTTAGCCTAATATTTATACCATAGGCTAAGCCGATGTATGTTATCTGCAGGTGTCTAAAGTGTTGAAATGTCCTTGTTGTTATTAGATTTCCTGTCTACTGTGCAAAGCCTGTTGAAGAATAGATGCAGCAATCTCCCACTCATTTTCTATTTAAATGCTGTTAAGTAACCATGGCTTTTAAGATAGTATATATCATCGAGTACACTCAGTCAATAGTTAGGGCGTAAGATACTCAAGCTTGACTTCATGGGTTTGGTAATTAAAAGAAGAGTAGTTTATAGCCTTGGTTTGGTTCACAAGCCAAGCAGAGGAGCAGAAAGAAATACTTTTCTATAATGAACTGACATTTTCTCTGCCACTGTAGACTTACTCAGAACCAACCGGCTGAGTGAAAGAGAAGCGGATATTAAAATCTTCCAGCGTAATGAATTCATAAAGGTATTCAAATGCGGCGCATGAGAGAGAGTGGGCTTCCGGATGAGTTAGCTTTACAGGGGGAGGTGTTGGGGGTCACTAATACATTCTCTAATATTGCAGACTGAGTGATTGCACAAACGCTTTCCCCCAAACAGTCACTTTGAGACAGGCATAACAATTAATAAATGTTCTGGTACACTAAGCCCCTTGGGTTTGTTAAAAGTCTTGGAGTGGCTGACTGGATTCTGGTCCCTATAATGTTTAGTACGTCGTTAATGGCTGTCACAGGGTGCTGCCTGAGTAATCCACAGGGGAGAAACAGAACAGTTTAAAGGAACATGGCTCGTCCATATTAACAACCCACCCAGCTACCTCACTCATTCTCACCCCTCAAACATTTGAGATGCTTAAAGGCCACTGCTACCCCTTCCTTTTTAAAATTACCATCGGGGAATTCACTTTTTTCTCTCCAGTGGAACAGATCTGCAAATGGTGTGCATTGATCTAATGATGGTACCTAGTGAAAACAAAACAGTGCAGATGTTTGTCACCTGTGGCTGAGTGAGAGAGGGAGGGAGGGAAGGAAGTGAGAGAGTAAGTGAGTGAGGGATGGAGGGAGGGAGGGAGGGAGGGAGGGAGGGAGGGAGGGAGGGAGGGAGGGAGGGAAGGAAGGAAGGAAGGAAGGAAGGAAGGAAGGAAGGAAGGAAGGAAGGAAGGAAGGAAGGAAGGAAGGAAGGAAGGAAGGAAGGAAGGAAGGAAGGGAGTGAGTGAGTGAGTGAGTGAGTGAGTGAGTGAGTGAGTGAGTGAGTGAGTGAGTGAGTGAGTGAGTGAGTGAGTGAATGAGTGAGTGAGTGAGTGAGTGAGAGAGAGTAGGTGAGTAAATGAGGGAGGGAGGGAGGGAGGGAGGGAGGGAGGGAGGAGGGAGGGAGGGAGGGAGGGAGGGAGAGAGGGAGGGAGGGAGGGAGGGAGCGGTGAAGTGGAGGAGTGCAGCAGAAGGCCTAAGGCCGGAGGGGGATAAATGGTGTGGATCTGATGACAAGGCCTGCCTGTGGGTGTGTCCCAAATGGCACCCTATTCCCTACATAGTGCACTACTTTTGACCATGGCCCATAATGGTCTGGTCAAATGTAGTGCACTATATAGGGCAGGGTTCCCCAACTGGCGGTCCGCAGGTGGTTGTATTTGGCCCCTCAAGTTTTCTGAGCAAATTTATATTTATTTTTCATGGTTGGACATAAAATACTGTAAAAACACCAGGAAATCAGCTCCAAGTGATTTTAATTTTGGAAATCTGTTCCCAAGTATTCTCACACATAATAGAGACGTGATCTTAAGCAAGGTTTGAAATTATTATGTTTTAGTCAAATATTATATGTTTGGGCTTCTTGAGGTCAATTTACAAATTATTTGTAATTATGTTCCGGCACCCCGACCATCTGATCAAGAAAAAATTGGCCCGCTGCTGAATCTAGTTGATGATCCCTGATATATGGAATAGGGTGCCATTTGGGACACAACTTCAGTCACACTCAGGGTAGAGGGAGAACAGTGCTAGAAGTATAACTTATCATAGAAACACTACTCAGGCAAGAGACAGAACGTGTCAGTCTATTTTATTGGCTTTGTCATGGTTTCTCACGTTAGCTGTTGCTGTCCTAGTTTAGCTGAAGCGAGAGAGAGAGAGAGAGAGAGAGAGAGAGAGAGAGAGAGAGAGAGAGAGAGAGAGAGAGAGAGAGAGAGAGAGAGAGAGAGAGAGAGAGAGAGAGAGAGAGAGAGAGAGAGAGAGAGAGAGAGAGAGAGAGAGAGAGAGAGAGAGAGAGAGAGAGAGAGAGAGAGAGAGAGAGAGAGAGAGAGAAAGACAACAGTCAGAATTTCACTTTAGATCACATCTATCTATCTGCTCACATCCATGGCTGCTGTAACCCTCCAAGGGTCACTTGTATACAAGGAATTGCAAGGGAGGATGAGAGGAACACACGCTAGAGGTGTCTTGAGGCAGTTCTAAACTCAAACCAGAACATCCATCCATCAGGAGAAGGGAGGTTGTCTGCACTTATTAAAGGGCCAGTCACAGGACAGGGTGCAGAGAACAAACAGCCAAGATGGCCCAAGTTAAGCTGCCCTAACCTTTTGTTGTGAAAACGTAATCGTCCCTGTAACTGCGAGGCCATTGTGAAAAATATATATTGTTAGCGTGTTTTGTTTGGATTGGTAGGATTATACGTGACATTTCAAAACAGGGGGTTTGTGACTGGGTCTCTGTTGTCGTGTGCATTACTGTCAGGAATGCAGATGAGCCCTAACAAGGTTTAAATCCAGCAGCAGTCATTAGCGGGGAGGTCATCTTAAAACAAATCTGGGGTCAGGCCGTGTTGGGGCCCAAGAACTCAGAGAGCCCTCATTCCACCGAGTCACTAATCAGCATGACACATAGAGACATCAGCACTACCCGCTCTGAGCTCCAACTCCAACCTTCCTTCCCACACAATCAGAGCTCCCCCCTTCCAATGGGGAATTCCTTTGCCTGCTTATTTCATAGACATTCTCATAGGATATAGGATAATAATAATGTATTTATTACATTTATAAAGTGCTTTTCATTATACAGAATAATCAAAGTAAATAAAATAATAAATAAATAGAAATCAAGTAGACACAACTAGACAGGGGAACTGACATAAAGAACACAGCTGACACTAAAAGGGACAAGGACACCAAGGTGCACAGCTATCAACAGAAAGCCTTCCTAAAGAGAAAGGTCTTTAGGGTCGTTTTAAAGGAGCCCAGAGTCTGTGGTGCCTTCAGGTGGTCCGGGAGGGCGAGCTGAAAGCTGAAAGGATATACTCTACTGTATATTCATAACTTCAAGTTCAATTAGTATTTTCCATTTTCTGTGGAAGCTCTGAAGTTGAACTGTATATGCCAGAATTTGTGATTCTGAGAAAATAAAAGCATTGTTTCATTCAGAAGCTAACTGGCCTTGAGGCATGACTGTGTGTGGTTGATACTGTAGATGGAAGTTAGAGTATTATACACCAATCAGTCCATATTCCAGCTCACACCAGCAAGGAGCAATGCACGCCCCATCTGCACAAAGATTTGAATTAATTGTCTTGAGTTTATTATCTTTGCTACAAAAACCTGCCTATGTTTACTTCTGCTTGCTTAACAGTGGATGTTCAAACATGTGGGAGAATTTAAATATTCAGAACTGTTACAATGTACAATTACAAGCGTGACTTCACAGCTCTTCACACCAGGTGCAGCAACAAGACACTTTAATTGTGCAGTAGAAGTAGGAAAAAAAAAGACAAACTTCCAGAGTTTATGCTCAGTGCAACAGATAATTACTCTGCTATAAACCGGGTGTAGCGAGGTTACAGGTACATTTCGCTAAAAGGATTTTTAAATGCCTCAATGCTGTCATTAGGGAGAATAAGTGCTGCTGGTTCGACCACCGTCTCAATGGAATTTATTTTACTTAATTGTAATATACAATATAATAATAAATGCCATTTAGCAGAAGCATTTATCCTAAGTGACTTACAGTCATGTAGGCATACATTTTACGTATGGGTGGTCCCGGGAATCAATCCCACTACCGTGGCGTTACAAGCGCCATGCTCTACCAACTGAGCTACAAAGGACCACATGGATGTCATTCAGAACCCACATGTTGAAGTTTTACACTGGCTGGGCTAATGCTATCTCACGCTGTTTGTACTGTAATTACGAGGTGTAAACATTTAGGAGCCGTGTGAATAGAGTATGTGTGTGTGTGTGTGTGTGCGTGTGCGTGTGACGATATGAGTTTGAGAAAAAAATACACACTTAAACATGCAACCAAGTGCATGGAGAAAAAAGTTTATACACATTGTAATTTTTTTTACAGCACACTGGTGTGACGATGTGAGTGCAGAGTGGGTTTGCCCATCACTTATTGACACGTCTTGTTCCAACAGCTCCCTCCCAAGTCAGTGAGGTCATCAGGGAGAGAGTGCAGCAGCGCAGTGTCCAGCTCTCCTGGCAGGAGCCTGAGCAGCCCAACGGAGTCATCACCGAATATGAGATTAAGTACTACGAAAAAGTGAGTGTGTTTGAGAGAGAGTGTGTGTGTTGCCTGTGTGTGTGTGTGTGTGTGTATGTCTCTGTGATTTTGTTACAGCTTTGAACACAGACAACTCTGGCTCTCCCAAACCCTACCCACCCCCCACCCCCATCTCTCTCCTCTCCTTTTTAGTTTCATTTTGCCTACCCTTCATTTCATATTCTATCTGCATGCCGTGGCGAGTGGGATCGGTAGGATTCTGCGAGGACATCCTTTGTCCCATAATTGCAATAATGAATGAGACGCTCATAAGATTTTAATCAGTCCCTGGTCCTTCACAGCCACCCACACACACACGCCAGGCAGCACCCACCTTATCGTGCTACTCTGCCATCATTGACAATCTGTTTCTGTATCTTCCCTCTCTCCTTTCCCCCCTTCACCCCCTCATATATAATATAACCTCAGCTCCCGTGTCTCCTAAGTCTGAACAGATGAGCAAGGTAGCGAGGGGGTTGAGGAGGTTGAGGAGAGTGGGTTTAACACAACAAATCAAAGGGCTAGATTCCATGGCTCCTGATGTTCGAGGTCCTGTTGGCCACGGCCTCTCAGGCTGCCAGGATTCAGTCTCCTGTGTCACGTACTGTGGCTGTAGTCTGCCCATCTGTAAAATTGGAAGCAAGCATGACTTCACTCCTAACAGGCTTTGGCATTCCATTTGGTTTTTTTGCCGAGAAAATCATTTACAGATCAACAACAAAAGACACAGTACACGCAGTCTGTAAATTCCAAACGGATTCTGAGCCTGGCATTGCAGAGCTTTTTTTCTGCCAATGGCTTTTGAGATCACGAGTCTACACAGAGAGAATCATTCTTTAACCCCAGATAGGGTTAAATAGTTCATTAATAAATCTTCTGAAATATATATCATATATAAACACCAGACAAACTGAGGCATTCAAACATTTACAGACACATTCTGACTGTATCTTGGTGTCTTGATTGAGTCAATTCATACATCATCTAGACACACTGGTGTCTATGGTTACAAAATGACAAGATGATCATAACACAAAGTCTGTTTGTTACTCTCTATAGGACCAGAAGGATCGGATCTACTCCACAGTGAAGTCCAGATCCACGTCAGCCACAGTGAACAATCTGAAGCCCAGCACTGCCTACGTGTTCCAGATCCGAGCCTTCACCACGGCCGGCTACGGCACCTACGGACCCCGGCTGGAGGTCACTACCAAGGAGGAGGCCTCAGGTACCAGCAGAACACATGCACAGGCGTGTACACACACACGCATGCAGACACACACACACACGCATACACACTAGAGATGATTAGTGTGTAGACCTTCATCAAAATGCCACTAATCTCATAGCTCCATTTATCCCATTAAGAAATATAGTTGAGTATCGTCCACAAGGAGCAGTAGGTCCCAATTAAAGTGGCAGGGCTCAGAAATCATTTCTCTCCTCTCTCTCTCTGGTGTTTATGTAGCAACTGAACTCACTTGATTTAAAATGCAGGAATTCTCCCAGTCATACACCATGTGCACTGACAGCCTAAAGTGCCATAGCACCCATTCTTTTGAGCAATTGGTGGTTTGTCAATGCAAAAAGTCTTAACAGTGTAAGCAGCATCTGAATGGGAGACAATCCAACCCGAATGTGTCATTGTTTCAGAAGAAGGGCACCAGCATTACCATCAGGGACCGTTAAGCCCACTTTCTGAAACAGTGGAGCCGTGCATGCAGAGGGACCAGAAATAGAACTAGCCCTCCTTGTCTCTCTTGTAAAGGGTGAGAAGGGGGTTATCAGGCTCCCCGCTCGCTACTCATTGGTTCTATTATGTCCTGTAGATTCCAACGCCTGATGTGCTGAAAGTTCACACTGTGTGCCCTTTGTCTGTGTGTGTTTGTTTGTGTGTGTGTGTGTGTGTGTGTGTGTGTGTGTGTGTGTGTGTGTGTGCGTGCGTGCGTGTGTGTCCCTCTCCAAGCATCCACCATTGTCTCCAGCGAGCAGAACCCCGTCATCATCATCGCGGTGGTGGCAGTGGCGGGAACCATCATCCTGGTCTTCATGGTGTTTGGCTTCATCATTGGGAGAAGGTACGCTCTCGCGGGCCCCATTGACTCTCCACTGCTGTGAGTCTCTGCTTGTCAGTTAGCCTTTCTGTCACTCACAGGCCTCCATAGCCGTGGAGTCAGTCCACCACACACCACAGGCACCCATCATCTGTGGCATGCTGTGCTAATGGATTGTGATGCATCATTTTCCAGTCCTCACACTGTGAAGAACAACTGACTTGGTTTTTAGCATGTTTATTTTTTATTTTTTGTAATGGATCCATTATGGAGACAAAAGTACTCTAAAATGAAAGCTTTTGTCTCCTCTTTGTGTGTGTGTGTCTTTGTGAGTGTGTGTCTTTGTGAGTGTGTGTCTTTGTGTGTGTGTGTCTTTGTGAGTGTGTGTCTTTGTGAGTGTGTGTCTTTGTGAGTGTGGACGTGTTTAACTATACTTGTGGGGACCAGAAATATTTACAGAAATATTTGACCAACTGGGGACATTTTGTTGGTCCCCACAAGGTCAAATGCTATTTCTAGGGGGTTTAGGGTTAAGGTTAGAATTAGTGTTAGGGTTAGGAGATAGGGTTAGTTTTAGGGTTAGGGTTAATGTTAGGTTTTTGGGTTAAGGTTAGGGTTAGGGTTAGGGTTAAGGTTAGGGTTAGGGTTAGGGTTAGGGTAAGGGTACGGGTTAGGGTTATGTTTAGGGTTAGGGGTTAGGGAAAATAGGATTTTGAATGGGACTGAATTGTATGTCCCCACAAGGTTAGCTGCGCAAGACTGTGTGTGTGAGCGTGTGTATGTCCGTGCCTGCGTGTGTGTGTATGTCCGTGCCTGCGTGTGTGTGTGTGTATGTCCGTGCCTGCGTGTGTGTGTATGTCCGTGCCTGTGTGTGTGTGTATGTCCGTGCCTGCGTGTGTGTGTATGTCCGTGCCTGCGTGTGTGTGTATGTCCGTGCCTGCGTGTGTGTGTATGTCCGTGCCTGCGTGTGTGTGTGTATGTCCGTGCCTGTGTGTGTGTGTATGTCCGTGCCTGCGTGTGTGTGTATGTCCGTGCCTGCGTGTGTGTGTGTATGTCCGTGCCTGTGTGTGTGTGTATGTCCGTGCCTGCGTGTGTGTGTATGTCCGTGCCTGCGTGTGTGTGTGTATGTCCGTGCGTGTATGTGTGTGTTACATCATTGGTGTTAAACAGTAATACACTCATAACACTGCCTCTAGCCGTCTCATCCCAGATCAACCCTCCAGTGTGTCAGTCACCATCCCTGCTCTCTTCCAGTTGTACTTCATTTCTATGTGGATAGCATTTCATCACAGCATGCCTTACATGGGGGTAGAGCCATATACACATGTGATTTCTATATCCATTTGACATTAACCTGCATGTCAATCATCTGTTAATTGATGTTTCCACGCCATCATCAGTTCAGTTTGTTAGCAAACCATATTGTACATTTTACATTACATTTACATTTTAGTCATTTAGCAGACGCTCTTAACCAGAGCGACTTACAGGAGCAATTAGGGTTAAGTGCCTTGCTCAAGGGCACATTAACGTCATTTAGCAGACGCTCTTAGCCAGAGCGACTCACAAATTGGTGCGTTCACCCTATAGCCAGTGGGATAACCACTTTACAATTTGGGGGGGGGGGGGGTTAGAAGGAATACTTTATCCTATCCCAGGTATTCCTTAAAGAGGTGGGGTTTCAAATGTCTCCGGAAGGTGGTGAGTGACTCCGCTGTCCTGGCGTCGTGAGGGAGCTTGTTCCACCATTGGGGTGCCAGAGCAGCGAACAGTTTTGACTGGGTTGAGCGGGAGCTGTGCTTCCGCAGAGGAAGGGGAGCCAGCAGGCCAGAGGTGGATGAACGCAATGTCCTCGTTTGGGTGTAGGGACTGATCAGAGCCTGAAGGTACAGAGGTGCCGTTCCCCTCACTGCTCCATAGGCAAGCACCATGGTCTTGTAGCGGATGCGAGCTTCAACTGGAAGCCAGTGGAGTGTGCGGAGGAGGGGGGTGACGTGAGAGAACTTGGGAAGGTTGAACACCAGACGGGCTGCGGCATTCTGGATGAGTTGTAGGGGTTTAATGGCACAGGCAGGGAGCCCAGCCAACAGCGAGTTGCAGTAGTCCAGACGGGAGATGACAAGTGCCTGGACCAGGACCTGCGCCGCTTCCTGTGTAAGGCAGGGTCGCACTCTCCGAATGTTGTAGAGCATGAACCTGCAGGAGCGGGTCACCGCCTTGATGTTGGCGGAGAACGACAGGGTGTTGTCCAGGGTCACGCCTAGGCTCTTCGCACTCTGGGAGGAGGACACAGCGGAGTTGTCAACCGTGATGGCGAGATCATGGAACGGGCAGTCCTTCCCCGGGAGGAAGAGCAGCTCCGTCTTGCCAGGGTTCAGCTTGAGGTGGTGATCCGTCATCCATACTGATATGTCTGCCAGACATGCAGAGATGCGATTCGCCACCTGGTTATCAGAAGGGGGAAAGGAGAAGATTAGTTGTGTATCGTCAGCGTAGCAATGATAGGAGAGACCATGTGAGGATATGACAGAGCCAAGTGACTTGGTGTATAGGGAGAAAAGGAGAGGGCCCAGAACCGATCCCTGGGGGACACCAGTGGTGAGAGCACGTGGTGCGGAGACAGCTTCCCGCCACGCCACTTGGTAGGAGCGACCGGTCAGGTAGGACGCAATCCAGGAGTGAGCCGCGCCGGAGATGCCCATCTCGGAGAGGGTGGAGAGGAGGATCTGATGGTTCACAGTATCAAAGGCAGCAGACAGGTCTAGAAGGACAAGAGCAGAGGAGAGAGAGTTAGCTTTAGCAGTGCGGAGAGTCTCCGTGACACAGAGAAGAGCAGTCTCAGTTGAATGACCAGTCCTGAAACCTGATTGGTTTGGATCAAGAAGGTCATTCTGAGAGAGATAGCAAGAGAGTTGGCTAAAGACGGCACGCTCAATAGTTTTGGAAAGAAAAGAAAGAAGGGATACTGGTCTGTAGTTGTTGACATCAGTGGGGTCGAGTGTTGGTTTTTTGAGGAGGGGAGCAACTCTCGCTCTCTTGAAGACGGAAGGGACATGGCCAGCGGTCAAGGATGAGTTGATCAGCGAGGTGAGGTAGGGGAGAAGGTCACCGGAGATGGTCTGGAGAAGGGAGGAGGGGATGGGGTCAAGCGGGCAGGTTGTTGGGCGGCCTGCAGTCACAAGTCGCAGGATTTTATCTGGAGAGAGAGGGGAGAAAGAAGTCAAAGCATAGGGTAGGGCAGTGTGAGCAGGACCAGCAGTGTTATTAGACTTAACAAACGAGGATCGGATGTCGTCAACCTTCTTTTCAAAGTGGTTGACGAAGTCATCCACAGAGAGAGAGGAGGTGGGGGGGGGGGGGGGGGAGGATTCAGGAGGGAGGAAAATGTGGCAAAGAGCTTCCTAGGGTTAGAGGCAGATGCTTGGAATTTAGAGTGGTAGAAGGTGGCCTTAGCAGCAGAAACAGATGAAGAAAATGTAGAGAGGAGGGAGTGAAAAGATGCCAGGTCGGTAGGGAGTTTAGTTTTCTTCCATTTCCTCTCCGCTGCCCGGAGCTCTGTTCTGTGAGCTCGCAGTGAGTCATCAAGCCACGGAGCTGGGGGGGAGGACCGAGCCGGCCGGGAGGATAGGGGACACAGAGAGTCAAAGGATGCAGAAAGGGAGGAGAGGAGGGTTGAGGAGGCAGAATCAGGAGATTGGAGGGAGAAGGATTGAGCAGAGGGAAGAGATGATAGGATGGAAGAGGAGAGAGTAGTGGGAGAGAGAGAGCGAAGGTTGCGACGGCGCATTACCATCTGTGTAGGGGCAGAGTGAGTAGTGTGGGAGGAGAGCGAGAGAGAAAAGGAAACAAAGTAGTGGTCGGAGACTTGGAGGGGAGTTGCAGTGAGATTAGTAGAGGAGCAGCATCTAGTGAAGATGAGGTCAAGCGTATTGCCTGCCTTGTGAGTAGGGGGGGACGGTGAGAGGGTGAGGTCAAAAGAGGAGAGGAGTGGAAAGAAGGAGGCAGAGAGAAATGAGTCAAACGTGGACATAGGGAGGTTGAAATCCCCCAAAACTGTGAGGGGTGAGCCATCCTCAGGAAAGGAACTTATCAAGGCGTCAAGCTCGTTGATGAACTCTCCAAGGGAACCTGGAGGGCGATAGATGACAAGGATATTAAGCTTAAATGGGTTAGTGACTGTGACAGCATGGAATTCAAATGAGGAGATAGACAGATGGGTTAGGGGAAAAATTGAGAATGTCCACTTGGGAGAGATGAGGATTCCTGTACCACCACCCCTCTGACCAGATGCTCTCGGGGTATGCGAGAACACATGGTCAGACGAGGAGAGAGCAGTAGGAGTAGCCGTGTTTTCAGTGGTGATCCATGTTTCCGTCAGCGCCAGGAAGTCGAGGGACTGGAGGTTGGCATAGGCTGGGATGAAGTCAGCTTTGTTGGCAGCAGAACGGCAGTTCCAGAGGCTGCCTGCGACCTGGAACTCCAGGTGAGGGGTGCGAGCAGGGACCACCAGGTTGGAGAGGCAGCAGCCGCGCGGTGTTGTGCGTTGTTTGTGTAGCCTGTGCAGAGACGAGAGAACAGGGATAGGCAGAGGCATAGTTGACAGGCTGTAGCAAATGGCTACAAAAATGCAGAGGAGATCGGAATGAAATGAGCTAAGCATCTGGGAGAGGAGAGAGGGGGGCCTCCCTCACCAAAAACTTCTACCTCAGAAACTAAAATTGTTTCACTGAACAGTTGTTCAATGTTTAAAGGAATAAACTCAAACCCACTTTATTCAGCTAGCCAACTATGACACCATAGCTGACTAGCATGCTAGCATCCAATAACACACAGTTTAACACACAGTTAAGCACAAATACTCACAACAAACCACCAATAGTGTGTTAACTAGCTAACCAGCATGCCAGCATCCAGTAACACACAGCCAAGCACAAACACTTGGTCACAGCAAACCACCAATAGTGTGATAACACACTAAACAGATCATTCGTGTCTGTGTCAAGTTCCTTTCATGACGCAGCATTGTACAGTGCCATAGAACAACCATGTACAATGAATTACCTGCCCGAGGGGGCATTCAATACATGAATGTTACACATTAATATAACAAGGAATGCTAAACAGTCTTTTACAGAGTATATATATGTAATACCAGAGGTGGGCACTTTAGTTCAACATCAGCAGCCAAACAGTGTTCCCATGTCTCTCAGCTGTATCTGTACCTGCAGCATTATGGCGCTTCATTAAGATTCTAGTAAAACAGACAGTCTTCTGCCTCGGCCCAATCAGTTGATTGTGTGTTCCTCCGCCTCTTTCCCTGTCAGGCACTGTGGCTACAGCAAGGCAGACCAGGAAGGAGACGAGGAGCTGTATTTCCAATGTGAGTCCCTTCTTTCCCCATCAGCTCACACACACATTGAAACATTTCACTTACAGCATGCGCCTGCCCGACACCTCACAGGAAGTTGGTCCAACAACAAGGCCCCCACGCCGTAATGTACTATCCTTGTTTCATTTGACATATACAGCTGTGGAAAAAATTAAGAGACCACTGCACATTTTTCTTAAATCAGCATCTCTACATGTATGACAGCCATTCCATTCCAGTATCTGTTGAATTCCAACACAGGCACACCTCATTCTACTGAATTAGGTACTGATTAGGTGATCACCTGAACCAAATCTTATTTAACGAGGAAAAGTATAAAAACCACTGCTTTGGTCATCACTATCCTCTTGCAATAGGACCAGCTGGATGGCAAAAACAGTGCTAATAATACCTCAAAAGTAATATTAATAAAAAAATAACTATTGACATGCCAAAAGAGTTGAAAAATAAAGTTTTGAGTGAGGAAAGGAAGGGTTCCATTCTGGCTTTACTGGCAGAGGGATACAGTGAGCGTCAGGTTGCTTCCATCCTTCAAATTTCAAAGACGGCGGTTCATAAGAACAAGGTCAAGCAGCAGACATTGGGGACAACAAAGCTACAGACCGGCAGAGGGCGAAAACGACTCTCTACTGATCGGGATGACCGCCAACTCATTCGAATGTCACTCAACAACCGTAGGATGACATCAAGTGACCTACAAAAAGAATGGCAAACGGCAGCTGGGGTGAAGTGCACGGCGAGGACGGTTCGAAACAGGCTCCTAGGGGCAGGGCTGAAGTTGTGCAAAGCTAGAAAAACCCCTTCATCAATGAGAAGCAAAGAAGAGCCAGGCTGAGGTTTGCAAAATACCATAAGGATTGGACCGTAGAGGACTGGAGTAAGGTCATCTTCTCTGATGAGTCCAATTTTCAGCTTTGCCCAACACCTGGTCGTCTAATGGTTAGACGGAGACCTGGAGAGGCCAACAAGCCACAGTGTCTCGCACCCACTGTGAAATTTGGTGGAGGATCGGTGATGATCTGGGGGTGCTTCAGCAAGGCTGGAATCGGGCACATTCGTCTTTGTGAAGGACGCATGATTCAAGCCACGTACAAGGTTGTCCTGGAAGAAAACTTGCTTCCTTTTGCTCTGACATTGTTCCCCAACTCTGAGGATTGGTTTTTCCAGCAGGACAATGCGCCATGCCACACAGTCAGGTCAATAAAGGTGTGGATGGAGGACCACCAGATGAAGACCCTCTCATGGCCAGCCCAATCTCCAGACCTGAACCCCATTGAAAACTTCTGGAATGTGATCAAGAGGAAGATGGATGGTCACAGGACATCAAACAAAGCCGAGCTGCTTGAATTTTTGCGCCAGGAGTGGCATAAAGTCACCCAACATCAATGTGAAAGACTGGTGGAGAGCATGCCAAGATGCATGAAAGCTGTGATTGAAAATCAGGGTTATTCCACCAAATATTGATTTCTGAACTCTTCCTAAGTTAAAACATTAGTATTGTGTTGTTTAAAAATGAACATGAACTTATTTTCTTTGCATTATTCGAGGTCTGACAACACTGCATCTTTTTTGTTAATTTGACCAGTTGTCATTTTCTGCAAATAAATGCTCTAAATGACAATTTTTGGGGGCGAATTTGGGAGAATGTTGTCAGTAGTTTATAGAATAAAACAAAAATGTTATTTTTACCCAAACACATACCTATAAATAGTAAAACCAGAGAAACTGATAATTTTGCAGTGGTCTCTTAATTTTTCCACAGATTTTTTTATGAAAGCTGGGAACAATCACACTAGCATCTGGTTGGTATTTGATGGACAAATCTATTGAGATGAGGACATGAGGCCTAGCTCCAAACTGCAAACACATGAATATGAGCATTGTCAGAGAATGGGATCCAGGGCAGAGCTGAAAGAGAGAATTCCTCATAAAAAATGTAAAGACCCAACTTTTCAACCACTTTGGTAAGATAGGAGGATGCTGTTGACCTCCTGGTGGTGCTCGGAGTAGAGATTTAGAGATGTACACACACATTTACTCTATCCCAAGGTTCCTCTTCTAGGCTCCTTTAACCTATACACACACACACACACTGACACACACCACCCTGTCCTAATGATGCCCCTGGAGATGCAGCCGCAGACATCTTCCCAAGCGAAGCCGTAATGATCTGCTGCTGTAGGCAAACTGCTGATTGTGAAACAAAGGGTCAGAGTGTCACATGGCCACAGCGGTAGAAAGACGGCTGTGCTGGCATTTCGTGATCCTCAGCTGATAAGTATCTGACAGATCAAGCTGCAGGAAGGCACAGGTCCTTCTGCTAAAAACACTGGGAGATGGAAACGCAAACAAGAGCGCCTAATAGAGGGACTGCCAGGGCGACAGAAGCCAGATAGTGCGTGAATTCAACATGTAGGCCCAATGTAGGCCCGTGATAAGACGTCTCCCTATCAGATCCGGTGACAGCTTGGATGGACAAAGCAATTATAGGATGGATTGGAGGGAAATATCAGCTGCCGTCGCTGGAGCTCCTCGCTGGAACGCAATGCATTTGTGTATATGTTACTGGATAGGCCAACATGGCTTTCCAGGACGTATGCAGAGGATATTACAAAAAAAAGTATTTCTGTTTGTCATTATTGAGCCTGGAGCTGATTAGTAATTTAATGATGGTGTTTTGGTGTGTCTGATTTCCTTGTTTCTGTCTGTACTGTGTTTTCCCTGTTTGTTATAGTCTTCCACTATGTGCATCTCATTAAATAGCTTGTGGTATTGAAGTTGGCAGGTTATGTTGTAATTAGGGAGAATTTGATATGAACAAATTAGGTCAGTGGAACACACTCATCTACTAGAACCGTGTAATTTATTAGTGTGGTGTTACGTACATGGGAAGAACTACACCGCTTCTTTCTCAGTCAGTGGCTTTTTTTTACCCTACAGATGTAGGATCTTAATTTGAACCAGTTTGCTACAGCAGGAAAATAATCCTGTAGCAACAGGAAATGTGAATTATTATGTGGATTATAATTAATGTAATTATTTATAATCCACATTTTTCGTTAGGGCAAATCAAGTTGAAATATAGTTGAAATTACAAACTTTAGAAGCCTTTTTAAACTTCAAATACACTACACGTTTCCATTTCTCAGCAAATTGTGATTGATCAAATTAAGATCCTACATCTGTATGTTTGCATGAATATGTATGAACCTTTCCAGTATCATTGCGTTAAAATCGTAATATTGTACTAGTTGTGATAGAACTACAGTCACCATTATCTGCGCAGCAAAATTCAGAAGGTTATCAAGTCAAAGACCATAAGAAAATAACTGTCTTCTATGACTCGTATTACATTATATCAGGGCTTGCCTTACCAGACTTTTAAATTCACTGGCAGAGCTTGACAGACTTAGCTAACTCAAAGCCCTGCTCAGTATAGCATACAACTTTAGCAGTAAATCCCATTCCGGGCTGCTGAAATCCTTGTCGCTCCTTTGTGAGGAGGTTAGGAAGAAAATATAATCATGTTTTCATTTCTATTGGAGGAAAAGGAAAAAGGAGTAAGATAAAATAATAAATGGCTGGTTTAGGGTGTTTGTAGAAATACCTTTTGACACAGATGCTTTCCATCAGCTGGCTGTTTAGCAATTCCTTCTGAATGGTTGCCCTTGGTAATGGTGTGCCTGTCAAGCGCCTGGCCAGCCTGGCGCTCTGTATGCATATTTAATCGTAACAGTAATCCCCTTACCTTTCTACAGTTAAATTTCCAGGCACCAAAACATACATTGACCCTGAAACCTACGAGGACCCGAACAGGGCTGTCCATCAATTTGCCAAGGAGCTGGAGGCGTCGTGCATTAAGATTGAGCGAGTTATTGGAGCAGGTGAGTCTGGCTGGTGTCTCCCAGCTCTCTCTGTTTAGTTACGTGTACTCATATATCATAATGACAGCCACATATTTACACCTTGACGGTTGACACGGTTTATTCTTACCGTATATATTGATGGCGCAATTGCAAAAGGGGGGAAAAGTTAATGTGTGGCCCTGCATCTTTTTAAAATGCAAGACAATAGCTAAGCTGCTCACAGCTGATAAATTGCTGCCACATCAGTTTTAGAGATGAGGTCAATGAGAGTATCTATATATCCACAGCTTGTCTTATTACGTGTCTCTGGTACACTCCCCAGTGCATAACAAGATGTCCTACTCCAATTTGTATTTTCCCACAGCACAGCTTTTTTAATCTGAAAACACACTAAGTATTTTGTCAAAACATGAAATGCTAGTTTTTCTTAAGGGTCATGACTCATGACTGGTTATGTATCTGTCTGTCTCACAGGAGAGTTTGGGGAGGTGTGTAGTGGACGGATGAAGCTCCCAGGGAAACGGGACACGTCAGTGGCCATTAAAACCTTGAAGGTGGGCTACTCAGAGAAACAGAGGAGAGACTTCCTGTGTGAGGCCAGCATTATGGGCCAGTTTGACCATCCCAATGTTGTCCATCTGGAGGGAGTGGTGACCAGAGGTAAGGACTGCATTCTTCCACACGCACACTTGCACACACACACACACGCACGCATGCACGCACACACACACACTCGACTGAAGCAAGAAATTAGAGCAAGTGCACTCGAAGACCATGCTTTAAGGTCACATAATATGTCAATAGATTTCATTTCAAGTCTTAAATTGCTACAAAGAGTCATTATAAACTGAGTGTACAAAACATTAGGAACTCTTTCCATGACATAGACCGACCAGGTGAATCCAGGTGAAACCTATGATCCCTTATTGATATCACCTGTTAAATCCACTTCAATCAGTGTAGATGAAGGGGAGGAGACAGGTTAAAGAAGGATTTTTAAGCCTTGAGACAAATGAGACATGGATTGTGCATGTATGCCATTCAGAGAGTGAATGAGAAAGACAAAACATTTAAGTGCCTTTGAACAGGGTATGGTAGTAGGTGCCAAGCGCACAGGTTTGTGTCAAGAGCTGCAACACTGCTGGGTTTTTCACACTCAACAGTTTCCCGTGTGTATCAAAAATGGTCCACCACCCAAAGGACATCCTGCCAACTTGCCACAACCGTGGGAAGCATTGGAGGCAATATGGGCCAGCATCCCTGTGGAACGCTTTCGACACCATGCCCCGACTAATTGAGGCTGTTCTGAGGGTAAAAGGGGGTGCAACTAAATATTAGGGTGGTTTAACTAATGTTTTGTGCATTTAGTAAATAACGTGAATGTGTGAAAAGGTTAAGTTGCCAGACGAACTGTGAGAGGAAGACCTGAGAGGAACATTGTACAATATATTTAGCTAGCTATACAATGTGAAAGTGCTGCAGTCAAAAGGAATGACATTGAGAAGTATCTGATTGAATTAGCCTTGCTCCCTGTTTTACATTTTCTCATTTAGACAGCCTAATATAAGGGGCAGATGTTAACACTTAATTACAAACAAACGGCTCAAAATAACACTGAGGCGGAAGTGTATTTTTAGCAGGCCGTCATTAATAAACACTTGTAAGCCATATTTATGAGTCAATTAACGGAATGTGTCATCCTTGTTTTCAGGAAAACCGGTGATGATTGTGATTGAATATATGGAAAACGGCTCATTAGATGCTTTCCTCAGGGTGAGAACCTTTCAATGCATTCAAATGGTAGTAGGTAAATAGCCTCCCTACCCCTGTAGATAGCCTCCCTAGTGGTATTTTATTTTTCTGCTACTCTTTAACTATTTGTTATTTGTTATTTTTTACTTATCTATTTTTTACTTAATACTTATTTTTCTTAAAACTGCATTGTTGGTTAAGGGCTTGTAAGTAAGCATTTCACTGTAAGGTTGTATTCGGCGCATGTGACAAATACTATTTGATTTTATTTTATTTGAAATGGCAACTCCCTAACCAGTTATACATGTATAATACAGTATGTTCACAATAAGAGCTTCTTATTCTATGAATAAAAGTGCTGCAATACCTTTGTGACCTGGATCTCAGTGGATCTTGATTAGCTGTCGGTTGTCCTCTGTTGTGTACAGAAACACGATGGTCAGTTCACAGTGATCCAGTTAGTGGGGATGCTGCGGGGCATAGCAGCAGGGATGAGATATCTCTCTGACATGGGATATGTCCATCGAGATCTGGCCGCACGAAACATCCTTGTCAACAGCAATCTCGTATGTAAAGTGTCTGACTTCGGCCTGTCAAGAGTGATCGACGACGATCCTGAGGCTGTCTACACAACAACGGTGAGTTAATTAAGCCAGCCCCGTATTGCTTTCTTCCCTTCCTAGACACCTTGCACTCTCTCTGAATACTCAAATCCAGCCAACAGCCAATGCATGAAAGTTTAGTATAAAATATGGATGCATGCCCATGCACGCCTGTGCTAGCTAGCTATTCAATATGCAAAGCATGCAGTCTCTTTGGTAGAGTTTTTGCTTTGAAAGTTTTGAAGTTTTGCTGACCCTGTGTGCAAAGTTGTAACTCTATTTTAATTGATGTTTTAGGGGAAGATGCAGGATATAATGAATTTGATCTTTACTCCAGCCACTGACCTGCATTTTACTGAACAGGGCGGAAAGATACCTGTTCGATGGACAGCAATGGAAGGCATCCAGTACCGTAAATTCACTTCCGCTAGTGATGTGTGGAGTTATGGCATTGTCATGTGGGAGGTCATGTCCTATGGGGAACGGCCTTACTGGGACATGTCCAATCAAGATGTGAGTTGCTCTCTAACATGAAGTCAATTATACACCAAATGTCATGTCAGATTTCGCATGTAGCTCAGGGACTAGCTACCAGATTGCCCAGGGGTTAACAGAATTAACAGAATTCTAATAAATTATTTAAACATGGGCCACAATTACTACTCAGAGTTGAATGAGGTGAATTGTTAGGTTGTAATTCATTCCGTTTTAATCAGAGATTGATATTCATAAAATGTATATATGATAATATAAAGAAAAAGAGTAGCTACTTGGCAAACAAAATACATTTTTGACTTCAAAACGGCTTTTAACCTTTATAATGAGTTAGGATAATGAAAACCAAATTTGGCATTAGCTGAGTTCAATAATTCCAGAGCTATTTACTTAGTCATGTAGAGCTTTTAGTTTGAACTGCAGTCATTGCTTTGTTTCAGCTAAATTGGAACAGATGAACATTGCAAAGCTGTTCATCATGCTGATCGCAAAGTGGCTTTAGAGGAGTTTGGCCGCCGATTCGAACACCAGTAACGATGATACTTACATATGTAGGATCTTAATTTGAGCCAATTTACTACAGCAGGGAGAAGAATCCTGCAGCAACAGAAAATGTGAATTATTATATGGATTAGAATTAATGGACATTTTTTGTAGGGGCAAATCAAGTCTGACATTTTAAAGTGGAAATAAACTTTAGAATCCTTTTTAAACCTTGAATACACTACAAGCATATACCGGCAAGCGGTACCGGAGCGCCAAGTCTAGGTCCAAAAGGCTTCTCAACAGCTTCTACCCCCAAGCCATAAGACTCCTGAACAGCTAATCATGGCTACCCGGACTATTTGCACGGCCCCCACACCCCCACCCCCCTCTTTTACGCTGCTGCTACTCTGTTTATTATTTATGCATAGTCACTTTAACTCTACCCACATGTACATATTACCTTAATTACCTCGACTAGCCGTTGCCCCCGCACATTGACTCTGCGCCGGTACCCCCCTGTATATAGCCTCCCTACTGTTATTTTATTTTACTGCTGCTCTTTAGTTATTTGCTTTGATTTTTTTTACTTAACACTTTGATTTTTTAAATTATTTTAAAAAATGCATTGTTGGTTAAGGGCTTGTAAGTAAGCATTTCACTGTAATGTCTACACCTGTTGTATTCGGCGCATGTGGCAAATACAATTTGATTTGATTTGATTTGAAGTTTACATTTCCTGCTGTGCAGGAACATTCTCAGCAACGATTGAGAGTGATCAAATTAAGATAGTACATCTATAAGTAGTAAAATGTTTTAATCCGCCAATGTTTGCAAGTACTAGTCTGGAAGATGCTCCAGTGTTAGTTTTCTCCCTTGGCGAAGTTAAAGATGGTATAATCCAGTAGGACAAACAGTCTTCTCCTCAGCAGAAAAAACTAAAAATGATTATGTTACTCTCAGCTCCTCCTAATGGGAAGCCTGCTGATTGAACAATCAGCTGTTAGAAATGTTAAACATGATTGTCCATTTTAGTGCTTGACAGGCATCAATGTCAGGGATTTCAGTTCCTCTGTCAAGATGTTGGCTAACAGCTCCTCTGGGATACAGAAAGAGAAATATTTACATTTCCTCAACAGTTTTACTGTTTTGATACTTTTCCTTCCGTAGTTCAGTCTTTTTGAATATCCCTGACAGGAATAACAGATGAATATTTGCAGAAAATAAACCCTTGAATAGAGGAAGAGACGGTTGAGTCTCAAATCAAAGTTGCCCATTGCCCCTAATGTTTAATGTTCTCATGCCTTAGACTTTCAATGGACCTGGTTTTTAACTATTGACACAGTGAGAATATATGTAGTTTTAAAGATATGCATATACCCCCTATTGATGAGACAAACAGTAGAAATGATGCATCTAAAGGAAAAAAGAGCCACTGTTGGCTAGATTAATTACAATCACTTCTATTGGTACAGTATAACAGACAGGAGCAGCTCTTCCAGAGACTAATCTCTGTGCCATACAGGGACATACAGGGTGCTACTCTCAATATCTCCTCATTTGGGTCCTGCTACTCTGTGTCCTTGTGTCTCACAATCATCTTAACAAGCTGACACTGAGCGATCACGTCCAGTTAGGCTTGTTTCTCCTCGATGTACCAAGTCTGTAAATAGGGAACCACATAAGACTTGTGTAGCTCAGTTGGTAGAGCATGGCGTTTGCAACGCCAGGGTTGTGGGTTTGATTCCCACGGGGGGGCAGTATGAAAAAATAATGTATGCACTCACTAACTGTAAGTCGCTCTGGATAAGAACGTCTGCTAAATGACTAAAATGTAAAAAATACTGACACTTCCTGTTTACAACCATCTTGATTAGAGGATGAAATGGTAATGAACTTGAGTTAATGTGGTGGTAATGGCCCTTAAAGACTCTCCTGTGTTTTGGTTTTCCCAGGTGATAAAGGCAATAGAGGAGGGGTACCGCCTCCCTGCTCCCATGGACTGCCCTCCAGGCCTGCACCAGCTAATGCTGGACTGCTGGCAGAAAGACAGGGCTGATCGACCCAAATTTGATCAAGTAGTTGGCATCCTTGATAAGATGATTCGCAATCCCAATACCTTGAAAACCCCGGTGGGAACATGCACGAGGTAAGGAAAGCTTGTCTCATTAACCCTATGACTGAGCACTACAAAGCTCCAATGGAATACATTTAATTATCAGCTTCAGTTATTAGATTTGACCATGTTAGCTACAGATGTAGGATCTTAATTTGACCTACAGGTAACTACCAAAATAATGGAAACACTTGAGTAAATGAGGTATACAAAGTGTATTGAAAGCAGGTGCTTCCACACATGTGTGATTCCTGAGTTAATTAAGCTATTATAAAAAATGCTGGGCAGGCCATTATTTTGGCTACTATGGCTAGGATGAAAATGCCCCCATCCACAGGGCATGAGTGGTCACTGAATGGTTTGATGAGCAGGAAAATTATGTAAACCATATTCTATGGCTGTCTCAGTCACCAGATCTCAACCCAATTGAACACTTATGGGAGATTCTGGAGCGGCGCCTGAGACAGGGTTTTCCACCACCATCAACAAAACACCAAATTATAGAATTTCTCGTGGAAGAATGGTGTCACATCCCTCCATTAGAGTTCCAGACACTTGTAGAATCTATGCCAAGGTGCATTGAAGCTGTTCCAATGCCCTATTAAGATCACTTCTGTTGGTGTTTCCTTTATTTTTGGCAGTTACCTGTATATTGTCACAGCAAAATAATCCTGCAGCAACAGGATTTGAACATTTAGTTAATAATATTGCTTGATCAGTGCTTAGGCTATTAGCCAGCTAAAAGTAGGCTACATGTAAAGTGCTATACTGTTAATATAACCGTGTGTTAGTGTGGGTTTTCAGTGAATTTATGTCAATCACGAAGCTCATCTGCATTTCCTGTGGTGCATTCTCAGCAACAAAAGAGTGATCAAATTAAGATCCTACATCTGTATAAGACTCTGGAAGTATGTATTGTTTCTTCATATTTAATTCCTATGGAGCTACATTAGTGGACAATTCAGAGCATCCAGTGGTTGATTTATCCACAGGAGTTCACAGATGAAAGATAAATCCCTGAGAATCAATAAGCCAAAGCAGCTTCCATGGCTTTATGGTCAATAGCAGGGCTTTTAAATCAATCCCTGTAATGAGTTCCTGGGACTTTCAAATGCTTTGGGAACTCTGGACCCCACTGTGACATTTGTCAAATTAATTATATTTACAGTCGGAACACAATCTCCCTGGGTGAGATTGAGAACGTAACCCCCCAAAAAATGTAAAAAACGCTTCCGTTTCTGGGAGCCATTTGTGGGGGTTTGAAGCAAAAAATGCCAATCCAACTGATGTTGAGTTTTTTTAAATAGTTATTTAGCACACATATTTGCCCGAAAAAGAGGATCAGATGGCGTAGTCACTTTTGAATTTGATATTGAAGTGTAAAAAATGTGTTAATTTATTTTTCACTTGCAATTTACTGCACCCCGGGATGTCTTTGGCTGTCTTTGTGTTTTGTTCCCAGCTGAATTTGTATTTGCTGTGGGAATGTTTTTGCATGAGACGTTAATGTTTTTGTCTTGCTCATCCCACAGACCGATTAGTCCCCTGTTAGATCAGAGCACACCAGACTTCACTACGTTCCACTCGGTGGGGGAGTGGCTGGAGGCCATCAAGATGGAGCGATACAGAGACAACTTCACCGCCGCTGGCTACAGCTCACTGGAATCTGTGGCAAGGATGTCAATCGAGTAAGGAACCTGAACATTAAAACACTTGTGGAGGTCAAAGCCACCATAGCCATTTCTGGAGAGTTGTCTTATAATTATTTTCTCATTCAATATCCTTGGACATGCCAGAACTGAATTTAAATTTCATCATTGTGATTCATGAACAAGCCTGTCGAGTTTTACATTTTATTTTTTTAATCCTCCATTTCTCCTTTAATGAAATACCTGGTGCTATAAATCATGAGATGTTTTGAGCCTCTCTGTGGTCCAGTGCTGTGATTTATGATTGGTTGTCTTGTCTTGCAGGGATGTGATGAGCTTGGGGATCACTTTAGTGGGCCATCAGAAGAAGATCATGAGCAACATACAGACTATGAGAGCCCAGATGCTGCATCTCCACGGCACGGGCATCCAGGTGTGATGACAGACTACAGTGCCCCCTGTGGACAGGGGGGCAAAGAGCTATCTAGAGCAGCGCTAGGGCAGAACTTCCCAGGATAATCATAAAAAATCATGTGACGTGACGCTGTCTCCTGTGTCTGACTCTTTTTTTTCCGGATGTTTTGGAATAAAATCATTCCTTTGTTCCTCGGCGAAGGATTTAACCCCTCTTTAGAACGGGTACTAAGGAGAGAATGAGAGAATACTCCCTGGACATGATGCCACTCTGAGAAACTCTCAACCACAAATAGAGATGGAGCTTTGGAGAAGGAGTTTGATGCGTATTACCTTGTTCTTTTAAAAAAACATTTTCCCCTTGCGGTGGTTTTTCAGTATTTTTTCTTCTAGTTTGTTAATTTTGTTAGTTTCAGAATGCACAGTGATATGGTGTGAAACGTACAGTAATCTTACATTTTTCTTTCCCGTTACAATTATTTTCTTCCTTTTTTTATTTTGGACTTGACAAGAGGGTCAACATTCCCATCCAAAAGGACAGAGTGAATATGGTGTCTGAACATTTTGGTGGAGATGATTTAGAGGTTCTTTGACCAGTTTGTCTTGAGACACTCCAGGCTGTTTTAACTGTTTGCAGTGAGTTGTGTTTTTTTCTCCCTGATGTTTTTGAAGTGAAAATGGTATCCTGCACCTCAGATCAGTGACGTCAGCGATAGTAGTATTCACTTGGTTGTTTCAAGCTTGCAGGAGTGGCTTGCTGTATGCATTTCTCTGAACACAGATGCTCTCGTTGTATGATGAAAACATTTCAAATTTGTATGTAGGAATTGCGAAACAGTATGACACCAACAAGGCAAATCGATTTCAGATTGATCACAACTTTTATATCTAATATCAAGCATCAAAGTGGCAATATTTATGTTTACCACATGAATCATTTTACCTTATTGTCCAATATGCTTTCAATCTGAAATGTTTTGTTGTTTAATTATTTAATTGAACGTTTCCACAGATAGCACTATAGAAAGGTTGTATTGTAACTTAAAGAGATTACTTGATCCACCGCAAAGGGTTTGAAATGCCTAAACAAAAATATGTTGTGTTGCAGCAAATGGTATTTGTTTCATATTTCGGTGAATACAGTTGTGAAGGGTGAATCTATGAAAGGCTGTGTATGTTCTTTGCCTTAAAACTGCCTTAAAACTAATGTATTCCCATTCTTTTTAGGCACTTCTATGGCATTTTTTTTTGTGATTCAATGAGACAGAAGTCTTATGTAGGGTTGAATGGACAAGTTCCCTATTTTCTTTGTGGTATCCTGTCATCCTGAACATGAATCAAATTTAGTGCATGCACACTTACATATGTTGAGTGATGATTAACACAATCAGTGTAGAGTAGAAGATTGAACAGAGCAATAATTAGCCCAGGTAGAAATGGTCCTTCTCTGAGATTTTAAGGTGCTAGGTTTTACAGAAATATCAGTTGTGCTGGGAAAACGCTTTGGAAAAATTCTGTCACCAATAGTAAAATGGAATATGTATTGACCTTTTTCCAGTTGAAGATTACCTGGAGTATAGGCTGGGAGGATAGATTGGTACAGTATACTGGAATACCGAGTTATCAAAATAATGAAATAGTAATGCCACTTACGAAATGGTATACCGTGACATGCTAATGACTTCATAACAATGTCACAGAGTATGAGTATGTTGAGAATATATGGCTGTTACAGTGGGGTGAAATGACATTCAACCAGCAGAGAGTTGCACTTATTAGTCATGACATCATCCTTTCCATTGCAGCACACTGAATTTGCAGGCCTTCGATTCGGTGCGAGGTACCTACAGTAACTAATAATATCATAATATAGTGAAAATCCTGATACTCCTTATTATGATGCTCATACTGTGAAAATCACACACCGTCCCAGCCCTGGCTGGTCAGGAGAGCTAGTCACATGTCTATACTTTAAATGACAAAGAAATGAGTGAACCAACCATTCATCAGAGAATAAAAGCTGAAGAAATATTCAACATGATAACATTCATTTTGTTGTAGAAAGAGAAGACTGATGGCACCATTAGGTTGTCTTTTTAGCACATATTTGCAGAGCCCATTCCTCATCTCTGTGCCCTTCCAGGCAAACAGGGTGATGTAACATGCATAAAAGTGTTTATATGCTTATTTCCTTAACTTCCCTGCCCCTTTGTATGTTAATCAGGGCACAGAGATGAGGAATGAGCTCTGCAAAGATGTGCTAAAAAGACTACCTAATGGTGCCATCACAGTATTCTCTTTCTACAACAAAATGAATGTTATCATGTTGAATATTTCTTCAGCTTTGTATTCTCTGATGAATGGTTGGTTCACTCATTTCTTTGTCATTTAAAGTAAGGAGAATATAGGTATTTCCAATTGCAGTTGTGTAAAAAAAGGCTATATCCAAGGCTGTCTTAATGGACTGATCATAGATCCATATTTTCAAAGCTGCAGCTTTTCCCAATGATTTATTTAAGACGCCCTTCAATATGCCTGTAGAGAATGAATTGGTCTTCAGAAAACCAACCTTGAAACACCATCATGGACTATGGCTGCAAGCTTAGTTTTTGCAAAGCCATTAGTGACTTTGTCTATTCTTTCCTAGATTAATTTCCATTGTGCTCGGTCCAAAGGGACTCACACCTGTGTGGGGGTACCCAGGGAATCAGACCATGCCCAGCCCGCTCTGGGCCCCGTGTCACAGACAGACAGACCCATTCTTTATCCATACAGCAAAGCTCAGCATTTGGGTCCATGCCAGCCCTTTGAATTGAATACCAGCGTAAAGGCATTCAGTCAGCACAAAACTCCCCAGTTCACAGGAAGGCAAGCAGGCTCCCTCTTTCGCTCTCTCTCTCTACTCTCCACTGCTCTGATCTTCAACAGCGGGCCCCTAGGGGCCTTCACACCCCAGAGCTGGAGGCCCCCCCTCCCCCTCCCCCCTCTCTCTCTGAGTCTGGGGTCCTGTAGAGACAGCAATTTTGAGCCAAATTGAGATTAAGACCTGGATACAATCGATCCGCCATATAAATCATCTGTAACCTTCACAGGCAGTCACCTTTTACTGTCCGCTTTTACTTTGGTTGTTACCCATTTTCTTGTTGAGGATGTTCAAGTCAGGCAGTTCGTGTGGTGAGTTGATTGGATTCAGGAATGAGAACACATTTTAAATACGAAGTAGAATGGTTATTATTTTCAAATCTTTTGGACAAACCATTGGAAATTGTGGACACGCCTTCGCAATGCATAGGTGGTGGATGATTCCAAAGAGTTCAGCACTGTTGATTGTGTCAGAAAGATCAGAGGTCCGAGGGAAACTTTGTATATGTTCTAATTGTAAAACCTGTACATTTTTATTTATATAGTTGTTTTTTTACACACATTACTCTGTAGTGAGCTCTGAATACATTGAAAATGCACTATATTTTTCTATCTCACTTGCAGATGATTATTGTCACCCAGAAGATTTCAGTTGTACATACTTTCTCATTTAGGACCAAAGACAGGTTTTCCATCTAGTTTTTATTTTAGCTTTTAGTTTAATGTACAGTTATATGAATTGTCAATTTATTATTTATTTTACTGTGATGAGAGTATTGAGTATTCATCGGTCAAGAGTATTTTCCCCAAACAGCAGAACTGTAAAATCATTACTTCATAGACGATTTCTTGTTACATAGGACATTTCTTTTTTGCTTTGTAACCTTTGTAATAGACTGTACATATATTTTTGGAAATATAATACAATCTCTATAGAAAACGTTTGTTTCTCATTGGATTCTTTTCCATCATAAATAGCTACTATTATAAAGGATTTCCATGTAAACATGTGGTACAACCTTTGCCCTAAACAGTTTCAAAGTGTTTTATATGTTAATCAGCACACACCATTTTGTAAATCATTCATCAGTGGTCTTTGAAAGTTAAAGTAAGAATACAATCAAAGTAGTTTTGATTCAATCTAAACAAATGTGATGTATGACTGTTTTGTGTTTTTGTGATGGTGTGTGTGTGTGTGCGTGTGTGCATGCGTGCGTGTGACTGAGTGACATGGGAGGGTACAGTCTACATGAAAAAGATAGCTGGGATGGTGTCATTAAGAAGACACTACCAAACCTCCAACATTGCACAAAACATCAAATTAAAGATCCATCCTGAGGGACTTAAACAAAGGAACCTTCATCGATTTATAAGGATTATATCTCCCGTTATTCTAATATTTATTTTATTAAGTTGGAATCGTATCAACATCTCATCCCAAGGGCTGATGGAATGCAATCATTATATAGGTTACATCCCAAATGGTACCTTATTCCCTTTATAGTACACTACTTTCGACCTGTCAGAAGTAGTGTAGTATATAGGGAATAGGGTGCCATTTGGGATGCATCCATAGTGTATGTTTCTAGGGGAGTTTGGCCCCCATCCATGCATGCATTTTTGGGAGAGGAGGAGAGGCTCCATGGCTGCTCCTCTGTCACCATTAATCCCTACAGTACACTACAGCCTGCTAATCGTCCTGCCATCTAACATGGACACAGAAATGTTTGGGTATTTTGATATACACAGTAGAGTTGGACTGATTTAATAGGAACACAGAGTGTTCTTCCATCCTCATGGTTCCTAGTTTGGCAGGTTTATTCTTAGGGTCCATTGGTAGAGGTTGTATGTTATCATGTTTTATTCCATTTTCTCACGACTGCAGGCTGATTGGACATAGTATTGACGTTGAAAACATGCAAACTCCAACAGAACAAGTATAGAAAAGAAGCTCTGCAGGTTTTCCTGTAAAAGTTAGGTTTGATTTCCAATCAGTTGCTTGAGGCGTTGCAATACTTATCTTCTCTATAAAACCCTTTTCTCCATGTTTGAATAGGAAAAGTTCATATCTCCCAGATATACTGCACTGAACTCAACCATTAGACAGAGAGGTAGAAAACTGGAAGACTGCCAATAGAGGATTAAGGGAAATAAATCATTTATATTTGGCAATTCTGCAATAATCTGAAGCACTAGTTTGCCATTATTCATTCAATTCGCATCTAATACCAAGGTCAACATTGATATTGAGATAAATGTTTAAGAGGCAGTTGAAATTGATAAGAATATACTTGGCCTGGATAATATCAGTCTGCCTCTGCAGGTTAAAAGATCATGACCCTTTTAGATAATGAGGGCTCATCATCCAATGGGCAGCTGTGTTCTGCTGGGCAGTATGCTGTACATGGAAATCAGATGAACGGTAACCCACTGGGGACAGAAGTCAATTCAACATCTATACCACGTTGGTTCAACGTAATTTTATTGAAATGACGTAGAAACAATGTTGATTCAACCAGTGTGTGCCAAGTGGGAAGGTTTAACTAAACTACCTGACTTCCTACTTCCTGCTTTCTATAACCCACTTCCTGGTTTGTAATATGAATACTGGAGCTAGTGGACTTGTCTGGACGAAAAGCCAAGGAAAGATATGCAATTTCCACACATAAAAAAATCCCAAAACACAAAAAAGGTGCATGTTGCTAGGGGACACTACATCAAAGGTAATCTGGACATGTAATTGACTGGGCACTGGACTATTTATTATGTCTGAGCCCAAGGTGACATCGTTGACAGCAGTAATGTTGAAATATGACATGATGAGCATGCAAAGGTGTGTATTTGTTTGTGGGGGGCTTATTGCAGCTAAGGGACAATTATGGATTTGACTGAAGATTCAACTCACATTTGTCCAACATACTATAAATTGAGGATGTTTAATATAGCATTGTTTGAGCGTTTGTTTTTTCCACAAAAAAATGACTAGTACACTGCTCAAAAAAATAAAGGGAACACTTAAACAACACAATGTAACTCCAAGTCAATCACACTTCTGTGAAATCAAACTGTCCACTTAGGAAGCAACACTGATTGACAATACATTTCACATGCTGTTGTGCAAATGGAATAGACAACAGGTGGAAATTATAGGCAATTAGCAAGACACCCCCAATAAAGGACTGGTTTTGCAGGTGGTGACCACAGACCACTTCTCAGTTCCTATGCTTCCTGGCTGATGTTTTGGTCACTTTTGAATGCTGGCGGTGCTTTCACTCTAGTGGTAGCATGAGACGGAGTCTACAACCCACACAAGTGGCTCAGGTAGTGCAGCTCATCCAGGATGGCACATCAATGCGAGCTGTGGCAAGAAGGTTTGCTGTGTCTGTCAGCGTAGTGTCCAGAGCATGGAGGCGCTACCAGGAGACAGGCCAGTACATCAGGAGACGTGGAGGAGGCCGTAGGAGGGCAACAACCCAGCAGCAGGACTGCTACCTCCGCCTTTGTGCAAGGAGGAGCAGGAGGAGCACTGCCAGAGCCCTGCAAAATGACCTCCAGCAGGCCACAAATGTGCATGTGTCTGCTCAAACGGTCAGAAACAGACTCCATGAGGGTGGTATGAGGGCCCGACGTCCACAGGTGGGGGTTGTGCTTAGAGCCCAACACCGTGCAGGACGTTTGGCATTTGCCAGAGAACACCAAGATTGGCAAATTCGCCACTGGCGCCCTGTGCTCTTCACAGATGAAAGCAGGTTCACACTGAGCACATGTGACAGACGTGACAGAGTCTGGAGACGCCGTGGAGAACGTTCTGCTGCCTGCAACATCCTCCAGCATGACCGGTTTGGCGGTGGGTCAGTCATGGTGTGGGGTGGCATTTCTTTGGGAGGCCGCACAGCCCTCCATGTGCTCGCCAGAGGTAGCCTGACTGCCATTAGGTACCGAGATCAGATCCTCAGACCCCTTGTGAGACCATATGCTGGTGCGGTTGGCCCTGGGTTCCTCCTAATGCAAGACAATGCTAGATCTCATGTGGCTGGAGTGTGTCAGCAGTTCCTGCAAGAGGAAGGCATTGATGCTATGGACTGGCCCGCCCGTTCCCCAGACCTGAATCCAATTGAGCACATCTGGGACATCATGTCTCGCTCCATCCACCAACGCCACGTTGCACCACAGACTGTCCAGGAGTTGGCGGATGCTTTAGTCCAGGTCTGGGAGGAGATCCCTCAGGAGACCATCCGCCACCTCATCAGGAGCATGCCCAGGCGTTGTAGGGAGGTCATACAGGCACGTGGAGGCCACACACACTACTGAGCCTCATTTTGACTTGTTTTAAGGACATTACATCAAAGTTGGATCAGCCTGTAGTGTGGTTTTCCACTTTAATTTTGAGGGTGACTCCAAATCCAGACCTCCATGGGTTGATACATTTGATTTCCATTGATAATTTTTGTGTGATTTTGTTGTCAGCACATTCAACTATGTAAAGAAGTATTTAATAAGATTATTTAATTCATTCAGATCTAGGATGTGTTATTTTAGTGTTCCCTTTATTTTTTTGAGCAGTGTATATGTAATTTAAAACAGTTTTGAAACATGTCTTCTGTTGTTGTCAGGTATTTCATTGAAACTCAAACATCTCCATTTAGCTTTAATCGTCAGTCTGGTTTGATCATTAGGCCTACATCTGGAAGCATATTCATATGCAAGGAAGAAATTCATCCTTTGGTTGACAAATAAGGACAAATGAACAGGATCATATGCAAAACTCAAAAGTAAACTCAAATACAACGACATTTGAAAAACACACATTTGGCTTTAAGAAATAAAAACTGAATTAATGAGATAATATTATATGCATATTTGATTGTATGAATCGATGAGACGATGTGTCATCAACCTAACTGATCTACCTCAGACACGACCTTCCTTCAGAAGACAAACAGAAAGGTCATTATTTTCCTGCTTATGTAATATTTCCTGGAAACGCAGAGAAAGAATTGGCAAAGTGCAGGGAAAGGTTTACGCATAATAACTACAGTGTCTGTGCACTCACCTAAGATGATGACATTGACATTGGAGTCATTTCCTAGCTTGAGGTTCAAACATGCTTAAAGGTAAAGAATCATCAGTCCAGACTGATGCAAATAAAGACATAAACTCTGCAAACTCACACTAAGCTGATTGAAGCCCGTTTTGCTCAAGGCAGATAAATGGATAATGGTAATTTGTGATGCAAATCTGACATTCGTCTTACCCCAAAGAATACTAAATCATAAGCCTTTTTATTTTAATACTTTTCAAAATATCTCAATTTTTTTATGAAAAGTGCTGGCATGACTCGAGTTAGGCACATTATCTCCTTTATGAAAACCCTTTCAGATGCTTTTCCCATACCAGTCTACCCCGGACTTTGATTGGGAATAGCCTGGCCGCCATTGGATTCACACTGATTCCTTTTTACGGCCTGGCACATGGCACCTTGCAGCATTAAGTATTTAGGGGCTAGTAAAATATGGCTCCACCTCTACGGACTGCCATCCCCTGGGCAGATGATCAATTTCACAGGCTGGCAAAAGCCTCTATGGAGAAGGATGATGGATTTGGCAGATCTGATGGTTTCTTCAAAGACACAATGAGTTATGGCGTCTCTGCTATTAGCTGGCATGAGCTAGCTGAGGCTCTATTTCTTGCCCCGTATTGGCCAACTGTGAAGACAAGCCTCACAAAGCCATGTACCGCCACATAGCATCGAGGAATATATTAATGATAACATATTTGGGCTGAGGGAAGATTTGAAATGCCATTTAGGTCGAGCTGCTCTTGTTATGAAACCTGAAGAATCAGAATTCTTGGGTTCAGAGAGGTCAATGGTGTTTACTCGCCATCATAGATATTCCCTATCTATCTCCTTGCCTTTTGCTATTCACCGCTGTGTAATGAGAGAGTATGATGATGACTATTGCGTAACATTGTGGAAGGGCCAGTCAGCTAAAGTTCAAAGATCATTGATTAAACGCAAATTCAATCTCAGCTAAGTTCTAAGGCGGGAGGAAAGAAAGAAATAGAACCTGGGAAAATAACGATGCAATAAAGGTTTCCTCCTCAAGAGAATCATGCGAGGGAGGAACAGAAGCAAAAGAAATCAGTGAAGTCAGACCTGCTCTGTACCATCCACTGCACGCAGAGGTCAAGTAGTGTGAACTGCGTGGGTGCTACTCTATGGAGGGTCAAGGGTCAATCATGCATCTTCTCTGCAAATTGCCCTCTCATTGGCCAGCAATGCGAGGCATGAAGAGGCAGGGAAATCACAGAGTAGCCCATTGTAAATAGAGAGATGAGTGCCAACATTGTGACACCATTGTCTTTCCATCTCACATGAGATGTACCACATTATTCATGGTAAATGAATACTGTAGGAGATGCCAAAGGCTCAGGCGGTAATGGGGTATCTGGGTAAACGTGTTAGACCAGTGTATGTGTAACCACTATAGTAATATAGAATACATCTTGCTTCATGATTGTTTATGAACCGACACATGCACGATACCCGTCCCTATTGAAACAATTACCATACATTCCTGTGAAGATTTGTTTTTCTGATATGTACATTAACAGCAATTCCCCTCTCTATCCCTTTGTAGTGGTATGGTACATGAGACCCTATGCATGTGAAAGACAACACTAGAAAATCTCCACAAGACTAAAATGAAATTAGCCACAATTCATTGAGACCTGAATTGATACACTGTGAATGCATAGTAGTCCAGCAGAAACAGTGGCCAACAGCTGCTTGGCTGTCCTCTAGCAGGATGCTTGATTTTGATAAACACAGCTGACAAATTCACTCCCTCAGTAGCCAATATTCACAGCTCATAATAACACTGGAACCCACTAGAATAGATGAGAGGCTGCCATTAGTGCTGTGTACCTGGAAGAGGAAGCTGTGGTATGGCTGGAGAGAGGAACTTGGGCCTGATGGATGAGTGCAGCAGGGCTTGGAGGGGCTCCCCATCCCCACCACCACCAGCAGCACCACTAACAGCAGCAGCCAGGATAGGCCAGTCAATGCCCAGAGCCCACCCTCCACGGGGGTCCCTAATGGGGCCTCTATTGATCGAGGCCCCAGTGCTCTCCCCATGGGTCTAATGGGAAAGACTGTGCTGAACTAGGGGAAAAGAAAGACATATGGTTCTGTTTTGGTCCTTGGAAAGGCTACAGAGTACTAGTTACTGTGCCCCTGACACATTGCATTTTCCCTCTCACAGATCGATTCCCAGTTGATAAATCAACAATGTAAAGAGTCTTTGAAATGGTACCTTGCAAAATAACTATTGTCGGACTTGTAACAATAATGAGAATTTATGTTGAATGAACTTATGACGCATGAAAAAATTGCTACAGTTACATATCGCAATATTCTTTTTGGATGATATTATATCGATATTTGACTCCATGTATTGATTTATTTAAAAAATACAAAGATACAAAATATAAATAACTGCTTCTGTAGGTAGCGTAAGTTAGCGCTAGTCGGCTGTACCTGCACCACAACTCTGGTATTTTCCATCCTATAGCTTGTTCTCCATCTTCTTTTTAAATAATGAGCCAACATGTTTTCCGCACTTTTATTTCCCTGACTGATCAAAACTAACTTTCTCATGCTCTCTCTCGTCTCTCTGCCGCAGACATAAAGCCTATTGAGCAATATGTTTCGAACATCAAATCGCAATAAAATCGCAATATCGAATCGCAATACATACAGAAACGTGAGAATCGCAATACATATCGTATCGGCACCTAAGTATGGTGATAATATCATATCGTGAGGTCCCTGGCAATTCCCAGCCCTAACGAAGTAAGCTGGTGTACTGCCCTTGTTTGAATATCTCCTTAAAGCTCCAGCCTCTGATGTATGGAGTACATATCCCCTAATAACCTTGGTGTGGTGTTATTCAATGTAAACTAGGTTAGCTACCAGTCACATTTTCCAGTGAAGTATGGTATGTGGTGCAAAGGGTCATGGGAATTTGTAAGCCCAGACCAACATCCATCATGCCCTGATTCCAGCTTGATCAGTCCTCCAGGGTTAATGGGAGAGATGTGGGGAGCCACTGATATTTCTAATATGACTTAGATGAGGGTAAATGGTACTTCAGCACAGTCTCAGCTAGGGAACTGTCTGGAAAAGAAACTAAATCAACGTATGGCAATTCACCCTGACCTATATGGAGAATTTCGTCAGGAAGTTAAATACTCCCTTGCACTGTGAATGTTTCCATATAGATGTTTTATTTTGGGCTGTGCTCAAAGGTTCTATAATCTGAGATGACAGTTGCGGAGGCATGTTTCTTGTCTACTTCCTTGTGTTCCTCAACCAATTTGTAGGGGGTTTATTTCTATATGAATAACCATTTTGGGAAACACATCCTATGTCTTACTTTTCGGGGAGAACATAATTCATTACTTCTCCCATTTATGCAGATTCAATGATTACTAGATTAACCTCCTGGTCTCCATTCAACAGTAATTGTTAAGAAGAAATGTAGCTTTCATTTACAATTGTTTATTCTATTTCTGTGACTAACGCAGCTGTCAGCTGCAGCACACATCTGCAGAGGGAGATTTGGGTGTACGGAGAAAGATCACGGCTAAGCTAAGCCAGAACAGAGATGCTTTTGAATACAATCAAACGCATCCATTTCCCACCATATAGAGCTGGATGGTGGCGTGGGGCTTCTGATAAGGATGGGAGAAAACTCACACATGAATCATTCATTTGTATAACAAGACAAACAACAGATCCCCCTTGAGTGCTAAAACAATTATCTCTATAGATAACATAATACTTTGGGTTGGAGTTCAGTGGCTGAAGTGGAATGGTAGTTTTGACATGTACATGGGCATCATTAGGGTTGTTGTTACACATGCACTAACCCATATTTCAGTTGTCTGACATTGGATATACATGGGGAGCAATTATAGGGCATGAACTGAGAGGATTAGTGGATTCCTTCCAGCAGGGTTCAATTAGATCCAGTTTGACAGTCATAAAACCACTAGTCCTGTTCTTTAGACGTCTTTCACAAGATAGGCAGCACAAATACACCCTTGTGGAATGTGATTTTTCAGCAATATATTCTTTGGAAAAGGATTTGGAACCAGTGAGAAACTATAAATCAGATTACTTGGTTTTGAGAAAGTCAAAAAGAAGTGTGACTTAAATTTATAACGAAAAGGTTCAAGTGAGGATTCTCAGATTTTCTATTTTTATGATTTACATAGATAAGTGGAAATTTAATAATTCAACAGCCATTACTTTTGAAGTTATTTTTTACTGCCTTTTATTTCATTTTCAACTGAAATAAACCAATGCGCTACATACCATAAAACACAAGAGAATGGGTCTCAAAAATCTCAGTTTGTCAACCAGTAATCAAATTCCACATTTGACAACTGAATGGAAAAGCCCTCCTGTAGCTCAGTTGGTAGAGCATGGCGCTTACAACGCCAGGGTTGTGGGTTCGTTTCCCACGGGGGGCCAGTATGAAAATGTATGCACCCACTAACTGTAAGTCGCTCTGGATAAGAGCATCTGCTAAATGACTAAAATGTAAAAATGCAAGTGGGGAAGACAATGCATTCAATTCACAAATATTGTCTACATCACCATGTAATATCCCCCTCAAATGGAGAGACATGATTGATGTAGCCCAAGCAGAAGGGGGAGTGATAGGATCTTAACTGATATTTGTGTCACACCCTCAGAACAGGTGAGAAATGGCTGCAATTAACACAATGTCATTGGTGGCATTATCATAAATATTGCAAGGTGAGAGGTAATTTGCATGATTGATAGGAGTAGTCGTTGACAAAAGTATCCTCCAAATATTATTCTCCCATAACGCTTTGCAGTTGATGTTCGGTGAGTGAATACTATTGTATTTCTTATAATAGCTATCAATGTGTATTCAGTTGATAAATCTCAGTTTGGCCCTCTCCAGGCCAGTATATTCCTATATTCCATACACAAATGGCATTGCCCTAATGTACTGTGTATGGTCATATGAAGAATAGAAGAGTAATACAGGAATAGCAAAGTATAATATCTCAGAAACATCATCTTCCCCAGTACATCACAACACTTGGACAGCTTTCATGACGTGTTCCTTCCAAAATGTATTTTCAAAATGTGTACTATGATTACTTTACTACCTACCACACATAAGTTCCACCTGTGTTAATTGGTCATGGTGCGGTGTGGCTGGTGCTAAGGCGAGCAGCTTGTTTATGGGAATTACATTGAGCAATAGATAGAAGGGTTGGCTCCGATTTAAAGTGACATGTCTTTCTTTTACTTGAGGAGCTGGGAAGGGAAGGCTGCAGTGACTCTCAATGGGAAGTTGCTGTTGACCCTTTGTCAGTCAGACTCTATATATGAGGTCGCTCCAACGGTTGAGGCAAGATCAATTGTATTCATGTAATTTCTGCTGTAGCGGGTCACTCCACTCACTCCAGCTGTCACCATAGACTAACTCAGCGACTGCTCCTCTGATCTCATACCCATCAACACATTCAAGTCATTTATCCCTGTTGCTTCAGCTTTTTCTGCATGACACATGTGCCCTAAGACCAGACCTTGCCAGAGACAAAAATAATGTTAAAACAAGAGAGAATCAGGTCCTATTAAGACATTCTTTCAATCACCTTTTAGTGCTTCAGTAAGAGGCTCCTTGCTGAGTAGTTTGCCTTTAACCTTTTACTGCAGTGGACTAAATCAGGGTCACACAGAGTCTTTCTTGGTAGTCTTAAACAAATATCATTTGAAACAAAGTATACACCTCACATATATGGTTATGGACTTAAAAAAAGAAGACACCTGTACCATGTCAGATATAGAGTTGAAATGTGTTGAATTTTGAGTTTGCTTCCCGATATTACACTTTATATACAACCCAGAAGGCTGAAATATAACAAAACCGATTGACATAGAAACACTGGATTTTCGGCGGGTTTTTGGAAATAATGTATATTAATTTTGAGATGTTTAAATAATATTCCGCCCATGAGGCCACTAGAGGGTGATTTGGTCATTTGACTGTAGGAAAGGGCTACAGCATAGTGGAATTGAATGAATTTCAATTGCACCCTTTATGTCACTTAGGAGGGTCACTGGTATAGTATTTGATGCATTTATGATGATTCTATATGAAATTGCATGTTCCCTTCCCTCCATTTGGAACATTTCAAAGGTCCCAGCAAACAGGGGACGTCCTAAGGACGTCCAGGGGACCATGACACAACCTCCTGACAGGCCGGGTACATCCTAATGACTCATTTTTGTTTGCAGGGGTATGACCATATGGGCTATCCGTGTCCCCTGATTGCATAAGTATGCAGGGAGCATAACAAATCAATTGAGACATTTGGCATGTTTGTTCTCAATGGAGAGCTGCTCACTGATGGGTGACCTAAGGTTGCAGGCAGATTGGGATATTGGAAAGGATGAGCTCCCCCTGCTTTGGTCCAGTCCCTTGTCAATACACATCTCTTCTGATGAGGAAAAGCAACCAGCTATATAAAATATGCAGCGGAACTAGCTAAGAGATGAAGAGAGTGAAGGCCTTAGCTCTGGGTTCAAAGTGCAATATGCAAGCCCTGGCAGATGCTCCAGACACCTAGAAGAAGAATAACATATCTGGGCTTGCATTGCATTTCTTCTGGCCTGTCTAAAGCAAATTCATTTTTTTCTGAGAATACAATACGAGCAGCTCGATCAGTATGCACCGCGGCATTCCAGAATGCAATCTGCTGATCTCTGTGCTATTTCTGTATTTCACTGTGTGTAAAGTTGACTATCTTTCTGAAGGGACATAATATTTTGTTTGCTGACTGCAGGTCAGTGGCAGTATTGAGTGGAAAGTGTTTGCACGTACAATAAATCTAGTGGTAATTCTTGAGGTCATTGCTTGGAGAAGTTCCTGCTTCCATGTCAGAGCGGATCTTAATACATTTTGAGAAAAATCAATGAATTTTCATTTGCTAACAGGATTTCATAACTGCAAATCACTGTAACTTGCAGTGTGTGTGTATGTGTGTGTGTGAGACAGAGAGAGACAGAGAGAGAGAGAGAGAGAGAGAGAGTGAGAGAGAGACAGAGAGAGAAAGAGAGAGTGAGAGAGAGAGAGAGAGAGAGAGAGAGAGAGAGAGAGAGAGAGAGAGAGAGAGAGAGAGAGAGAGAGCGAGCGAGAGAGAGAGAGACAGAGAGAGAGAGAGAGAAAGAGAGAGAGAGAGAGAGAGAGAGAGAGAGAGAGAGAGAGAGAGAGAGAGAGAGAGAGAGAGAGAGAGAGAAAGAAAGAAAGAGAGAGGGATGAAGAGAAAGAGGAAGACAAACTGAGTCAAACCAGACCTTTTTCTAATTAACACGATAGAATCCAGATCAAGTTCAGAACATGTCATTTATTAATTCTCTCACTTTCCCTTACTTTATTTTCCTGTTACTGATGTTAATGCATGTGGATTTAATGGACTCCCATTAAATACATTTCTGTTTCATCTAAAGCAAACGGGTAAAATACAGCAAGGCAATATACGGTCTTGCCAAACAGCCAAACAGCCAATCTGTGATGTAGTGAAGGGGAATCCATGTCATTTATACTGAAAGACCTTCATTGGATACACACAGTTTATTCTGGATACAGATGCTAATTGCATTTTAATGTGTCATTAAAAATAAACCCATAAATCAACTGGTAGCACTGTAATTGGGGTTTAGAGATTTAATGGCCCCTTAGGAGACATAATCCCACTTCCAGAGGAGTGGTGAGCACTGTGCAGTGCTGGATTTCAGGGCAAACAGATAAATGGCCAGATTTTCAGTGTGACCACAAATATGTCCAATGGTGCTATTCAGCTCTGAGGCCCTGCTTTGAGCAGCCAAGACATGACTGAAACACAGGAGGGGATCCAGAATACAGGATTGACTCCTAGGTTCAAAATTGAACGCAGACAAATGAAACCTCGCAATCTGCTGGTGGAAGATGTGCCAGTACACAAGCATAAAGGTACCGACAAGTCAAATTTAAATTCTACAACTACACATGCACGCAGGCAGAAATGCGCACGCACACGCACACAAAGCCACAAAGCCAGACAGCTACTGTAGGAAAGTAAAATGTTTGAGATATAAAAAATAAAAAATAAACTTTGCCAGAAAAATCTTCCTATCAGATGTAGCAGCTCTGATCTTTTGTTTTAATAGAATGAGAGAGATATAAACGGGATCATTGTTGGGGCTGAGCCGACACTGTTGGAGAATGAACAATTGTGCTTATTTATTCCATGCATTTTACACTGTTGTCAAAGTGATGTGAAGGGGAGTGAAAAGCTTTGCCGTGCACACAGACTAAGACTCAAAGAAGAGGAATGTAGAAGGCTATTGACTCTGCAGCAGACACCATCACGCGAGTATATATTACTATTCTCTTACTATTCACCCTGTGAATCCGGGATTCAATCATTTCCAAACTGATTACATTTTGGCTAAATAAACTTTTCTCCTAAAACTTCACATTGCTTTGATGCCTTGTCAAATTAACCCCCTTGCACAATGTTGAGTGATTTGTTATAAAGTGATTTTCTGGTGGGTTGAAATGAAATGTAAAACCTAATCTGACAAGTCACTTCTTATTCACAGAGGCACCTGTAATATGGGATTTTCTTGGTTAGTATGATTAAGAATTTGGAGGGCTTTAACTTTAAGCACAACCATGGACTTGTGATTGTACTGACAATACTCAGGATGTTCAAGCCAAGGTTACTCTGTACAGTGATTTGTCATGAAAAATACTTTAAATTAAAGCCCACATGCAGTCTTTTTAATTTTATTTTTTAAATCATCGCTGTATGTCTAATACCTCACTGTGTGTGTTTATTTCATGAGAATAACTCCAAATATACTGTATTTCTAATCATTTATTTCTTATTTTACCATTGAAATGCTCAGTCTGATTGTGTGGGGGCGTGTTGATACGAATTTAAATATATTTACATACACAGCCCTGAATGGCAGATAGGACCCTATAGACTCTAGAGCCTACCCCGCTTACCACTTAAAACTAGGAGGAAACATACGCAAATAAAAGAAGTCATTGGTCAAAATAATCAGATCAGATTGTGATGTCATGATCTGGGCCAAAAACTCCATCCCACCAGAACAGGCTGAAATTCCAGGCATTTCATCTCTAACACAAAAAAGGCATTATCATAATTTTTGTGTTATTTCAACCTCAAAATTAAACAAGAAAATCAAGTTTTTGGCTGCACTGCCACTTTTATCCATAGAAAAAAAAACAAGTAATCAGGTGAGATGTCCGTGAACAAAACACTTGTCCATTACATCAGCAAACCCTCCAATAATCAATAAAGAATAGGATTTCTAGAGGATGGGAGAATTGGCCAGACAGTAAGTCCAGGAAAGGCGGTCAAGCTTCTATTGTTGTTTAGAAACAGAATTATTCATAGTGCATAGTGTTTTTGGATGAGTGTGGGTTGAATTGGGGGTCTCTCTTACCCTCTCTCTGTTACGTAAAAACCAAGAGCAAGCTGAAACAAGACGGCAAAACAATGAGGGAGAGAGAGAGAAAAATGTGTCATTTTTAATTGTATATGAGTCAATATGTAATTGTCAGATGCTTTATCTGTCAGCAGCACTCCTCCAATATAGACAGCTCTAGGCCCTGTGGGAGGTTTCACGGTGGCTTTTTTCTCACCACTCTCTGTCTGGCTGTGGCAGGTGTAGAGTCATCACAACTCTGTTATCACCACCATGGCAATAAAAGCACATTAACCTGCTAGCCGGAGATCCCTGCTCATTACCATAGTGAGGCCCAGTGAGGCTCAGTGGACCATGGAACCAGGGGAGAGGGGCTGGGGCTCTGTCCAGAGGGGCCCGGGCCAGACCTGCTGCTTTCATCTATCCACTGGCTCAGAAACACGGAGCACGGTGAGGCAGGGAGACAAGAGGTCACACGAATGAAAGCATCAAACACTGTGGGATTCTGATCACATTCCACTCTAGCCTTCACAGGCCCTGGCCCTGTCTCAGAATGCTTAAAATCCCCCACACGCTCCCCCACACACTCCCCCATAGTAACCATCTCTCAACAAAAGACAGGGATAATAGGTGACCACTGACAACACACTCCACCCTGCACATGGCCCTGGCCCTTTCTATGGTCAGTCATCATGGCAGGCCATCTCCATTCACACCCAGATAAAGGCCTGCTGGTTGGGCTCGCCTGGTTGGGGCTGCCTCGCCACAGGGGCATATCCGCCTCCCTCTCTCCACCTCACTAATCCCAAACTAGTTTACCAGAGAAGACCAATGAGAGCATGCCTGGTAGGCCCCTCCAAATCCGCCTAGCTGGGTCTGAGATAATTAGCCTGTAGATTTCTCTTATCCCCACTGCCTGTGCGTCCCTGAGAACAAGCCCTTTGTGCGGGGGACATTTACTGGGGCCTCAATGGGCTCCTGGAGATGTAGGGTGGTAGGGGCAAGTGGGGGCCAGTGTTCCAGCCCCTCAAGGAGATGGAGAAACGTTGCCCCTTTGTTTTCCCTGTGGAGCTTTTCTCTCCACCTGGAGATTTGAGGATGATTAAAAACTCTGTAACATTGTTAAAGGAAACCAGATTCATTCGACATTTTTGTTTACTCTCTATCTGTGTACAATAATGTTTGGTTAAGGTTTTTCCCTCCCTCTCTCTCCAACCTGGTCTCAGAGCATTTCGTATTATTCTTTACGTAAATCCATACACTCCATTTAGTATGATATGTTATGTTTCGTATGGTATGTATTAATTTGTGGATGTCCATCATCCATTTCGTATGATATGTTACGAATTATAATTTGTATGATGTTATCAATTTGCAAAATGTACTATATGCTACAAAACGCAAAATGCACAATAATTAACAATTGTGCAAAACGTAAGATATCTTATGATTTCCAATTTGTTGTGGCTAACGTTAGCTAGGTGGCTAACCCTAATGTTAGCTAGCTGGCTAACGTTAGCTAGGATAGGGGTTAGGGTTAAGGTTAGGGTTAGGGGAAGGGTTAACTAAAAGGGTTAAGGTTAGGATTAGGGTTAGGGGAAGGGTTAGCTAACATGCTAAGTAGTTGCAAAGTAGCTAAAACGTAGTAATTATTTGAAAAGTTGCTAATTAGCTAATATGCTAAAGTTGTCTGTGATGCCTTAAGTAACCATCTGTCTTATGTAACCATACCAAACGTAACATATCATACTAATTTAAGTTTCTCTGATTTATATTTACTATGTTACGTCTAGTCTATGAGACCAGGCAGGTCTCTCCTGTCACATTAATTGCCTTTGTCAGAGAAGCTGAATTCAAAACTGTTTTCTCTGGCAGTAGACCAAGATATACAGCTTTCTGTTTTTTGGACATTAACACATTTTTTACTTGGTAAACAAAGAAGTTCCAAAATAAAAAAAAGTCCTTGCTAACAACTTTATCGTCTCATCTCCCAGCCTTAGGAACCAGGGAACTGTACACACAGATTGAGGTAATATACCTCACTCCCCCCAGAAATTACAAAAATAAAGCTTTTCGTTGGCTTCACTGTAATGCAGCAAAAATAAGCAAGGATTAGGCCTAGATATGAATTAGTATACGAACAGACCTTTATGCCATGTAACAACACAGAGTGAACCAGAATGTATGCTGATGTGTGGATTGTGGCCATCAAGATCTAAGTAGAAGGGAGTAAATAACAGACCCTTCACTTCATTCTCCACGTATTCAAGAATCACATTAGGGTTGTAGAGTGCTGCTTTATTGCTTTTAGCTTTTCAATTAGGCCAAATAGTTTGTGTCCACCTCTTTTAGATTAGATTTTAAATTAGAAACATGTTGGTAATTAATTATCGGAAATTCTTATTTTGTGGACAAAGCTCTTTAGCTCCAAACAACTAAAATAAATAAATAATAATAGACGCAGAAGTATGTAAATGCGATGGCGTCCCTGTCCCTTCTCTCTGTCCCCTGCATGGCTAATGTGATGAGCGGAGTGGAGCGGAGCTAGCTCGGGGCTGGGTTGTAGTGGACAGATAGACAGGCTGAGTGATTAGCTCAGTGACGATGAGAGGGGGCTGTCACAGCAGTAGCATTGAAGGCCCATCAGGCGCCTGCATAACCATGCTGTCGGCTGGCGCTGAGTCTGTCATCTGCCTGACACCTTCACACAGGGTGGTGTGTATGCCTGTGTGTGTGTGTGTGTCTACGTGTCCATGTGTGTGTCTGTGCACTACTCTGTGTGTGTGTGTGTGTGTGTGTGTGTGTGTGAGATGCTCATTCCTCAGCACACTGCTAACTCTTCTTCTGCTGCGGCTCAGCTTAGCAAAGTGGGTCAGGCCTCTGCTGCTACTGCTGCTGCTGCTTGCTGTCTCCGGCACTGCTGCCTGCCTCCGTCGCCCCTGGATCCACACACACTGAGAGAGACAAAAGTCCTGCTACAGCATGACTGTTTACACTGCAGGCCCTGTGTATATATACCATACGTGTACTTTGCATCATACGTCTATATGCTGTCTATATTGAATTCCTGGGGAGTCCTGTGATAATGACATAATGACCCCTATCATACAAAACTGTCCATTAATTGTAACTCACATAATAATTCACATTTCCTGTTGCTGCAGGATTATTTTCCTGCTGTAGCAAACTGGCTCAAATTAAGATCCTAGATCTGTAGAAGTGGCTGACTAGAGTGTCGGATGTGTTTAGCTAAAACAGACATCAACATGGCTGGTGGTTTTAGAGTATGGGTAATGCTCTGGTAGGTCATGTATTTATTTTTTACCATATGCCTAGTGTTCATTAGAGCTGTTAGCAACACTGATCACAAACCTGGCACACAGTATGCTAATTCAACCATAATGTGACATTTTAGTAAACCTATCAGGCCACTGAACTTAATGTTAGTACACTGATCAATAGCGTTCTAGAGTACAGCTGTGTTCTCAGTGACACATGCTCTGCATTTTCTAATCTTTACAGGTGATGTCATGTATTTATAAAATGGAAACAAAGCAGTCATTGATTTGCATTTTGCACGCTCAGACAAAGACCTCTGAAATAAGTAGAGACCTCAAACATGACAAAGTGATTGAAACATTATGCCTACAACTGGGTTTAGGGAAAACAAATGACAATGCAGCAGCCCTACGGCTATGGCTCTTATCTTTGAGTAACTACTTGCACCTTAGATTTTATCCCTTGAACTCTGCACCGCTGCAGCATAGCCAATCAGAAAGGCAGTGGAGAGCTCTATGACCACCCACCCAACAGTCATTATAATTAGCATAGATTATAAACCTCACAACCAGACCTGTACGTTTTTTTTAAAGGTATCCTTCATTATCCTTCATATGAGCACGAAAAGTATAGTTGGTTACTTAAATGCTCCTATACGATATTTAAAATGATGCAAGTGCACTTGAGTTGCTTCTTAGAGGGTTTTCCTCAGAACGGGAGCCATTACTGTATGTATGTAGCTATACCAATTCCTTTTTGCTAACAGTTGAGGATCTATTTTTGAATTGGTGCAGAAATCCCAACAGAAAACAGCCCCCCCAGGGGGTTTGGGCTTTTTGTTTCATATTCATGCAATTAAAGCATACTCTCCTAATTATCAGTCTATTCCACTCCATGCCTTTTGAAGAGAGACTTTTTTCTCTTCTCCCTTGAAGCTGTATCAATAAAATCAAGTTGAGAAAAAAGGACCAGTTTGGGAAAAGGCAAACATTTCTGTTGATACAATTCTATTTTTTGAGAGATGAAATCGCTATTTTAAATGTTTATGTGAACACTATTATTCTCAATTATCGAGTTACAGTGCCTTGCAAAAGTATTCAGACCTATTGGATTGCCTCACATTTTATTGTGTTACAAAGTGGGATTAAAATGGATTTAATTGTCTTTTTTTCCCCAACAATCTACACAAAATACTCTGTAAAGTCAAAGTGGAAGAAAAATGATATGTTTATTTTGATAAATAAACAATTCATAACAAATATAGTTGATTCAAAAGTATTCACCCCCTTTGTTTAAGCAAGCCTAAATTAGTTCAGTAGTTAAACTCTGTGTGAAATAATATGGGTTGACATGATTTTTGAATGACTAACCCTTCCTCTGTCCTCCATACATACAACATCTGTAAGGTCCCTCAGTCAAGTATTGAATTTCAAGCATAGATTCAGCTGCAAAGACCAGGGAGCTTTTTGAAGGCCTCACAAAGAAGGGCAGTGATTGGTAGATGACAATAACAAATCATACATTGAATATCTCTTTAAGCATGGTCTAGTTAATAATTATGCTGTGAATTATACAGTATATTAAACCACCCAGACACATCAACTGCTCAGGGATATTACCATGAGGCCATTGGTGGTTTTAAAACAGCTACAGAGTTAAATGTCCATGATGGCAGAGAACTGAGGATGGATCAACAACATTGTAGTGACTCCACAATAATGACCTAAATGACAGAGTGAAAATAAGAATGCAAATATACAGAGAAAAATAATTGTATTGTATGCAACAAGGCACGAAAGTAATACTGCCAAAAAACACAGCAAAGGAATACACTTTTTGGACTAAATGCAAAGCCTTATGTTTGGGGCAAATCCAACACAACACATCACTGAGTGCCTCCTTATTTTCAAGCATGGTGGTGGCTGCATCATGGTATGGGTATGCTTAACATCGGCAAATACTGGGCAGTTTTTAAGGATAAAAAGAAACGGGATGGAGCTAAGCACAAGCAAAATCCTAGAGGAAAACCTGCTTCAGTCTGCTTTACACCAGAGACCAGGAGAGGAATTCACCTTTCAGCAGGACAATAACCTACAACACAAGGCCAAATCTACACTGGAGTTGCTTACCAAGAAAACTGGGAATGTTCCTGAGTGGCCAAGTTACAGTTTTGACTTCAATTTGCTTGAAAATCTATGACAAGACTTGAAAAGAATAATGGGCAAATATTGCACAATCCAGGTGTGCAAAGTTCTTATAGACTTACCCAAGAAGACTCACAGCTGTAATCGATGCCAAATATGTTTCTAACATGTATTGACTCTGGGAGCTGAATACTTGTGCAACGACTATATTTTTGTTATTTAATTTCTATTCATCTTTAAAAAAACATATATAATATTTCTTCCACTTTGACATTACAGAGTATTATTTGTAGATTGTTGACAAAAAATGACAATTAAATCAAATTTAATCCCACTTTGTAACAATAGAATGTGATGAAATCCAAGGGGTCTGAATACTTTTGCAAGTCACTGTATGTCACCGATTTAATGCAAGCTATCGCTGGACATGTTTTTGTTGGGCTTTCTTTTATTTGCTTACATAGTGTTAGTTGGACTCCAAGTCAACTCCCTGGTCTCCAAATTACCCCACTGTGGTATCACACATGAGTTCATGACACGAATGGAATCATTGGCAAATGACACCTGCTTACTAAGAGTGATATGTTAATTGCAGTGTGTTCAGTCCAGGAAAGTCAGGAGATACTTGTAAGCAGCGTGTCTGTCCCAATACTGTGTTTTTTCTCATGACCTGTTGATAAAGAGGACTGAGAGCCATTTGTTCAGCCTGACCGCAAAAACTTTCAGCAAACAACTGGTAAGAAAAAGGCAAAGTGCTCGAGCCAAACTGCCAGTGTTGGAGTACTTAGGACATTTGAATCTGAATGACAATTTCATGACCCCCCTTTCCTCTCGTCAAGTGCCCTGAGAAATTGTATCCATGTTTTGTTGCTTTGGTAATTTGACTTTCACTCAAACTCCTCAAGATCCTGGTAATTACGGACAATAATGGAGTTTGTGGTAATGTGATACAACAACTGGGCCAGGGTAGAACTGGGAGAAGTGTGTTTGTTGTGCTAGTTCAGAAGGATGACAGTGATCCAGAGCTGAAAAGACAACAAGTGTGGCGCCTATTTAAATGTTTGGTGAAATTAAATGAAAGGTGACATGACAAGAGAAAAGGAGAGTGGGGACCCACCTGCCTAAACCCGGGTGCCTGTAATTAACTTTGGTGTGACGGATTCACAATTAACACACAACGGTGTTTATGACTTATCGGCTCTGTTCTAACACTGTCTCCATCAGCGCCCAATGGGGAGAGCAGAGAGGGGTTTACCTGTCTCCATCAGCGCCCAATGGGGAGAGCAGTGAGGGGTTAACCTGTCGGCTCCTGATCAGGTGATCGTACTCCGACTGGTTAAAAAACATCCCCTGGTGGTGGACTGCACACCGCCCGCCAGGGTTGTTTGTGCATCCTGAAGTGAAATCTCTCTTTGATAATGGAAGCTCACCCACAGGCAAGGACAGCATACAGGGGAATAGTTACAGGGGTTTTAAATGGAGGCCGCTAAAGGTAGATAAATAACTATTAGTCCTCCCATTGTTGAATAGGTCATACTACTGTACCTTACCAGTCATTGTTTTGGCAAAAATGTACAGTGTGTTTTGGAATTTTCCTGTTTTTTATAACACTGTTGGCTCATCTGGTGGCTGAGAGTGACAGTGAAGAACAAGATGGTGGAGATAGCAGGTCTGGAAGGAGCAGACGGTCCTGGTTGGCTGACCACCAGTGAAGAACAAGATGGTGGAGATAGCAGGTCTGGAAGGAGCAGACGGTCCTGGTTGGCTGACCACCAGTGAAGAACAAGATGGTGGAGATAGAAGGTCTGGGAGGAGCAGAAGGTCCTGGTTGGCTGACCACCAGTGAAGAACAAGATGGTTGAGATAGAAGGTCTGGAAGGAGCAGAATGTCCTGGTTGGCTGACCACCAGTGAAGAACAAGATGGTGGAGATAGCAGGTCTGGAAGGAGCAGAAGGTCCTGGTTGGCTGACCACCAGTGAAGAACAAGATGGTGGAGATAGCAGGTCTGGAAGGAGCCAAAGGTCCTGGTTGGCTGACCACGACATGGGTGTTGATGTCCTCTAGAGTGATCCAACTGTGCAAATGAGCCCTGGAACTAGTATGTTAAGAGCCAGGCCAAATCACACACATAAAAAGACAGGCCTCTACACCTGTTTGTTCTTTTACTGTTGATTCTCAGGCCTATGTCACTGCCAGTTGCTTGGTTGCCATATGTGACCGACCAGCTCGATTCGGTCTTATGTAGCAACATTTTAAATGGTGTTCTTTACATTGGATAAAAGTAGAGACGCAGAGCTAGAAAATGGTATATCATACACTACAGTTGAGGAACAATGAGAATGTAATTCTGCTTTGAAAGTTGATAAACTTGTAACCCCACTTTTGAGAAAATGGCCCTTGAAGTTTTGGTACACCTACTGGAGAGCTCTTCTTTCTCAGCATCATTCACACCCACCCATCTCTTTAAGGATTCACATGTGAGGCCATGTGCTAAACAGTGAGTATGGTCGTGTACTAAACAACCAAAGATTTCAAGACTTAAGGCTGGTTTATACTACGTCTATCGACATGTCTGTATACAGTTGTCATTTATTATTACAGGCAAATTAACTCACAACAAGATCATTATTTACAAGTTAATGGCGAGCTAATTACAGAAAATAGCTTAAGGTTGTGAGTTTGACTAAATAAAAGCAGGGCATTCTACCAGAGAATTTTAGAACTTGTCACTGTCTCGTTTGCCTAACGTCATATCATAATTTGACTTTGGTGCAGGTCATGTTGTTCTTCACATTACCATCTCTGGTAAACACACTCTATATCAAATAAAATCAATGTTTATTTGTCACACAGGATACAGAATGTGTACAGTGAAATGGTTACATGCATAGTGGAGTCTTTTGTTTAGACATGTAGCTAGCTAGCTAGCTAGCTAAACAAAGAACCATAATCCCAACTCATAACGTTACTACCCCGCATGAATCTACAGGTAGCTAAACGCTAACCAACTAGGTTCAATGTTAGCTAGCTAGCTAATATTAGGCTATAACTAGCAATGCAAATGGCTCTGATATACAAATAATATTGCTACACAGATCATACACGTAACGTTAGCTAGCGAGCCAGCCAGCTAGCTAACGTTAGCTAACTAGCTAACAGTACACTTTAACTTGCAATGAAAATGACTTTCTGACAAAATTAGAAACGTATAATATCTGAAAATGTAGCTAGCTAGACTCTCTTACCCATATACATGGATGAACGCTTCTCCCTCTCTGTCACGGATGCCATGGTTGCCCTTAGTTTGAAGATTTAATCCGGAGACAGGTGTTTTATACAACAGCCTTCTGTGTTCTTTTTTCAACTCCCTCCGTATTTGCAATCAAACGCCTGAATCTCTTTAGCTATCATACTCTGCTTCCACTGGGCATTCCACTGATTTCAAAACTCGGTCCTCCAGAAAGTGGAGAGCTATCTTTAAAAAAAATCTGCGTTAGAAACGATTACCTACACATACTGAGCAGCTCATTATACACAGAAGCGTGCTACATGACCAATCTGAACTTATCTATCGGCATGTCCAGCCCATCCATTATTTCAGCCAATCAGGACTAGGAGAAAGGTTCCTTTCTTTTTCCGTGGCTAAACCAACTACTCTTGTAATTTAACAATCGTATTTGTGACCGACCGGCTCAAATCGGTCTTATGTAGCAAAATTTGAAATTGTGTTTTTTTAAGTTGGATAAAAGTAGATACTCAGAGCTACAAAATGGTATATCATACACTGCATTTGAGGAACAATGGGAAAGTAATTCTGCTTTGAAAGTTGATACATTTGTAAACTCACTTTTGAGAAAATGGCCTTTGAATGTTTTGGTACCTACTGGAGAGCTCTCCTTTGTCTACACCCATTCAACATGGTTCACACCCTCTTAAGCCAGCCCCACCCATCTCTTTAAGGATTCACATGAGGTCATGTGCTAAACAGTAAGTAGTGTAGTAAAGATTAAGACTAAATGTAGTAGCCTACAATAAGGAAAAATTCCAGGTAAACAGAAAGTGTCCAGATAAAAATATTTTATAAATATTAGATGAAGCTTACCCAGACACACTTGTCTAAATGTATGGGTCATGTGAAAGAAATGCCATAACCCCCAGCCACATCTTGCTAAGTGGATTCCTTGTAGAGACGCCACACTGCTGCTTTTGTCACATGGGATGGCAGCAGTCTTCCACAACAGTGTTTGTGTCCTGGGTGGCATCTTGGTAATACTATTGCATTATCCTCTGCGTAGTTGTTGATGAAGTTAACCACTCGCTGCAAGTCCTCCTGCTTCAGGTGTAACCTGTGCTTGCTTGGGCCAGCTCTCTTTTTGATGGGCGTCATTAAACCATTCTCCTTGTATGACTGGTGGAGGAGAGTCAGGCGTGTTCTACTGATGCTGAAAGACAAATTCCAGATACAAATATTTATTATACAATAGATAGCCGTAATCACAGTCAGACACACCTGGCTAACTTGATGGGTCGTCAGCTAGCTAGCTAAAAGTTAGCTTTAACTTGGGGTCTTTTGTTTAGACATGTAGCTAGCTAGCTAAACAATTAACCATAATCCCAATCCATAGAGTACTAGCAATACAAACCGATTGTCATAGCTAGCTAAAGTTAACCAAATAGGCTCAATGTTAGCTACAGTGAGGGAAAAAAGTATTTGATCCCCTGCTGATTTTGTACGTTTGCCCACTGACAAAGACATGATCAGTCTATAATTTGAATGGTAGGTTTATTTGAACAGTGAGAGACAGAATAACAACAAAAAAATCCAGAAAAACGCATGTCAGAAATGTTATAAATTGATTTGCATTTTAATGAGGGAAATAAGTATTTGACCCCTCTGCAAAACATGACTTAGTACTTGGTGGCAAAACCCTTGTTGGCAATCACAGAGGTCAGACGTTTCTTGTAGTTGACCACCAGGTTTGCACACATCTCAGGAGGGATTTTGTTCCACTCCTCTTTGCAGATCTTATCCAAGTCATTAAGGTTTCGAGGCTGACGTTTTGCAACTCGAACCTTCAGCTCCCTCCACATATTTTCTATGGGATTAATGTCTGGAGACTGGCTAGGCCTCTCCAGGACCTTAATGTGCTTTTTCTTGAGCCAATCCTTTGTTGCCTTGGCCGTGTGTTTTGGGTCATTGTCATGCTGGAATACCCATCCACGACCCATTTTCAATGCCCTGGCTGAGGGAAGGAGGTTCTCACCCAAGATTTGACGGTACATGGCCCTGTCCATCGTCCCTTTGATGTGGTGAAGTTGTCCTGTCCCCTTAGCAGAAAAACACTCCCAAAGCATAATGTTTCCACCTCTATGTTTGACGGTGGGGATGGTGTTCTTAGGGTCATAGGCAGCATTCCTCCTCCTCCAAACACGGCGAGTTGAGTTGATGCCATTTTGGTCTCATCTGACCACAACACTTTCACCCAGTTCTCCTCTGAATCATTCAGATGTTCATTGGCAAACTTCAGACGGGCCTGTATATGTGCTTTCTTGAGCAGGGGGACCTTGCGGGCGCTGCAGGATTTCAGTCCTTGACGGCGTAGTGTGTTACCAATTGTTTTCTTGGTGACTATGGTCCCAGCTGCTTTGAGATCATTGACAAGATCCTCCCGTGTAGTTCTGGGCTGATTCCTCAACGTTCTCATGATCATTGCAACTCCACAAGGTGAGATCTTGCATGGAGCCCCAGGCCGAGGGAGATTGACTGTTCTTTTGTGTTTCTTCCATTTGCGAATAATCGCACCAACTGTTGTCACCTTCTCACCAAGCTGCTTGGTGATGGTCTTGTAGCCCATTCCAGCCTTGTGTAGGTCTACAATCTTGTCCCTGACATCCTTGGAGAGCTCTTTAGTCTTGGCCATGGTGGAGAGTTTGGAATCTGATTAATTGATTGCTTCTGTGGACAGGCGTCTTTTATACAGGTAACAAGCTTAGATTAGGAGCACTCCCTTTAAGAGTGTGCTCCTAATCTCAGCTCGTTACCTGTATAAAAGATACCTGGGAGCCAGAAATCTTTCTGATTGAGAGGGGGGTCAAATACTTATTTCCCTCATTAAAATGCAAATCAATTTATAACATTTTTGACATGCGTTTTTTCTGGATATTTTTGTTGTTATTCTGTCTCTAACTGTTCAAATAAACCTACCATTAAAATTATAGACTGATCATGTCTTTGTCAGTGGGCAAACATACAAAATCAGCAGGGGATCAAATACTTTTTTCCCTCACTGTAGTTAGCTAGCTAACATTAGGTTATAACTAGCAATGCGAAATGGCATAATATCTGAAACTGTAGCTAGACTCTTACCCGTGTACATGGATGAATGCTTCACGGCAGACTGCAACCCCTTTCATTAAATAAGACGTCCTGTGTTGTTTCTGTTTTGTTTGTACTTTTGAAAAAACTGCAGTAGAAAGGAGTATCTACGCATAACGAGCAGCTCATTTTATAGACACAAGATGCTACACCACAGACCAATCTGAAACTCATCTCTCGGCATATCCTACAAGTTTGTTATTAAGGCACATGAAAGTTCAAATGTTCCAGAAGGCATTTCTGCCAAAAAACACATTTTGCTAAAAAATAAAAAATAAAAAACATTAAGCTGGCTCTCCTGTGAAGTTGTGACTTGCGACATACGCCTAATTTCCTGAAACAGGTCACATTTGTATTTACAGGTGGCATACACGTTTGTTATTAAGGCACATAAAAGTTCACATGTTCCAGAAGGCATTTCTGCCAAAAAACACATTTTGCAAAAAATAAAAAATAAAAAACATTAAGCTGGCTCTCCTGTGAAGTTGTGACTTGCGACATACGCCTAGTTTCCTGAAACAGGTCACATTTGTATTTACAGGTGGCATACACGTTTGTTATTAAGGCACATAAAAGTTCACATGTTCCAGAAGGCATTTCTGCCCAAAAACACATTTTGATTAAAAAAAAAAGTTTACGTTCAAATGCCTCTACACCTAGTTTCCTGAAACGAGTCACATATGACCATATGGCACGGTCGCACCAGGTCCTCCCATGGACTCCAACATTGGGAGCAGGGCAGCTGGAAGGAAACACACTGTGACGAGCTTGAGAGGCCAGCCTTTAGCCTGTTCTGTGGACCTCTGGATGCTTTGGGGACTACCAGCAAAAAAACAAATCAGGGGAGCGTTTAGATTAAACATTATATCTTACAACATGCTATACAGTTATCCCTCTGCCAAGTATCCGGTTGACACAGCTCTATCCACAGATGTTACAAACAACCACATCCTAACGATGTGATACTTTTGGTCAAACCAGAGGGGCAAGAAGTCTGTGGGTCATATTTGGCTCACACCCCATGGGAGCTGATATTTTTGCTTTGTGCTTCCTTGGAGAAAGGTATTAATCCTAATTAGGATCTACTTATGTCTCCATTGACTGCTCTGGGTGGACCACGAGCATAAGGGATGTCTTGTCTGTCCAATGATGTGAAGGTTGGGTGCCCCAGTTACGTCTAGGGAGCGAAAGAGACTGTGATTAGAGATACTTGTTAGAGAGAAAATACTTTTGTTCTGTTCATTTTGGTTTGGTTTTGGAGAGTCAAACTCAATGTTCATCAGAGGATGCCATGAAAATATATTCAATGGAAAGGCATAGCCTTTTTACTTAAAGTGTTTAGTCATTTTGTGGCACCAGCTTATTTGTTTTATGTGTGCATATAAGACAATAATTTTGGATCCAAACCACAGTTTTTGAAGGCTTTTGGGCTTTAATTGTCTATGTGTATAAATATCAGAGAATCCGCATTGAAACCTTCTTTTCTCTTTTCAAAGAAAATCAAAACCGAAATCCAACTGTGCTTACACTGACAAATGCACGAAGCCAGCTTTCTGTGCTCACAAAAATTACTTGTGACTCACAACAAGAGGTTTTTGAAGCTTTTGATTTCATCTGAATAATGTATGGTAATTAGGAGCACTGATTTAGTGTTGCACACTGAAAATGAGTGAGTTGTAACAATATAATTTGTCTCATAAGGGAACATTTAGGCTATGCAGAGCAATGGCCAGCAAGATTGCAATCAGCATTCAATAAATGCAAACAATACAAGGTAGGTCGTTTCAGGTTAACTGATTTAATCAATTATTTGTCCTCTAAAGTAAGGAAGAAACATACTGATTATTTTTTGTTGCTTAACCCAAAGACAGAAAGATCATTACATCTGTAGGAGAAAAAAAAAGAAAAAGAAAAGTGATTGTAGTCTACGGTATAATGAGTTAGTACTGATGAGTAATAAGTATCTGCCACTGTGTCCAATTTCCCAAACAAGGTTATATTACTAACAGTGTCAGGAATGCAATGGCTGGGTTTAATTTCAAGCCAATGCATGACTGAAATGCATGACTTACTTTTGTAATTGTCTTGGTGCGTTGGACCCAAAGACAGACATGGCAATCTTTGCAGTCTGGTAATGTATGTGCTAAAATGGCTGTAAAACTGAATTATCACTTCAGGGTTTGCTGTGGGCATTCTCCTGCCTCTAGAGAAGCACAGCACAGTCCCATAGATAGACACAGCAGCAAATATTCCAAACTAGTGTGACATGCCAAATTGATATACCATTTCTAGAGCATACACATCAACTCAATCACGTTATCATACAGCAACCTGATCACTTTATCAATGGTCCATATGATTCATATAAAGTCCAAAAGTTCATCTACGGTAAAATGGTCAAAAAGAAACAAAAATAGCTACTTAGCAAAGAGCAATTTCTCAAACAAGAATTTTGCCAAGGCTTTCTGGCAGTGGTCTGAGTGGGGAGGGGAAAACTGAAAACTAGCTGTTATTGGCAGAGAGATTTGGAACTCTCTTTCTCATTGGTCTACTAACTAATTTACCGCCTGGTGATGTCACCAGTTAGGCCAAAGCTACATCCCACCACAACATGCTGAAATTTCAGGCGATCTTTCAAATAGCTCTTACACTATCATCATTTTCACAATTTCACAGTATTATTCCAACGTCATAGTGTGGAAATATATATAAAACACAGGAGTTTCATATGTTTGACTGCACTGGGCCTTTAAGCACATAGTTTATCTGGAGGTCACCAACACCAGAAATCTCTTGGAAGTCTTTTAACCGCAGAAATGAACACAATTGTATGACGTCTTATCAAATGTCATGTTTTGAGAGTCTATATTTTGTGAACCATGTTAAAAGTACTATACTTGAAGCATTAAACTGTGAAGCATTTTTCTGTTACAGTAGATTGAAATTGTCCTACAGTTGCCTGGCACATTTTGGGTTTAATCTGGTTTATAGTTCCTCTGTGAATAAATCAAGTGAAGCAGGGTATATTTCAGCATCCGTAATCCTGTTATTTGTCTATCTTTTTTTCTGGCCAGTGAATTTTTGAACTTTTAATAGCTGCTTATTGGTTTCATGGATTAACATTATACAGTACTTAATAGGATTTACTGTAATACTTCCAGTTTTAGCTCATTTAAACATCAGGGACAGTATAGGGGATGTGACCATCATACTTTAATTGTGCAGTTGATTTTGAAAAGCTTTGATACTGAAACTAATGTGTTGGATAAGACGAACTGTGTCCCAGTCAGCTTTCCGATCCATTACTTTTCGGGATATTTATATGTATTTGGAATGATGTCATCATACACATACATACAGTACGGTCTGATTTTTATTGAGTCAAGGAGAACTGTCAAGTCATAAGTCAAATCTCCACTAGTAGCATATGAGAGATTGGAAGAGTCCATATGTTAACTGCTACCATCTGTCAAACACTGACAATTAGGTAGCACCGCTCTAATTGCACTGTCAGATAGCATTTACATGTATGTAAATGAAGCAGGATCAACTACTGTATATGGTGAATGGCAGACTCAAATGTTATTTTCCAGAGGTTTGGCACAGTCTGTGACAGAGACCTCCAGGGGAATATGCCTGGGTTGTCCATTACTCTGTGTGGATGAGACTGGAGTGGTGTTTGGTGGCGCCGAGGAGCTAGGGGGCTTGTATAGAAGTCTCATCCCTGTGACCAATCAAATAAAAAACCTTCATGTTTACTATACCTAACGGCCCTACTGGGAATAAAATCACTGTTTAGAGAGAGAAAAAAGATAACCAGAGTTCAAATGTTAGAGAAAAACTTACTGATTTCATGTACCTTTCCTCCCAGAATCCATCTCTATTTAGCATACTACCAGCACTTCTCCAGAACATCTCAATCAGAAAACGATGGTTAAGATAGGATGCGCTTGATAAATTGCCAAACCAGACTGTTATGCCGTATCAAAGGATACTCTCCATGCGGTCATAAAGAGTATCCTGTGATATGGCATCACAGCCTTCTTTGGCAATTTATCAGTCCAACTGAAATCCTCAAATGCCTGCCTGATACAAACTGCCATGGGTGTGAGGCAGCATCCCTCCCTGAAGACAACTGCTTAACAGACTGTTACCAGACAAGTGCAGAAAATGATTTCAGATCCCTCCCATGTCCTTCACTCTGAGTATCAACTCCTCCCCTCAGGCAGACGCTATATGGCCCTATGTGTAAGCTGAACAGGTATAAGCACTCCCTCATTCCCATGTCCATCAAATACCTAAACAGAAATAAGTAAAGCAGAGATATCTTAGTACACCACTGACCTACTGTAATAAGGGAATGTGCAAAGTATTATGTATGTGGCTATATGAGAAGTGTATGATGATAAGGGTAATGTGCAATGTATGTATTCTGTTGAGTGTGTAATATACAGTGTCTATTTTTTACACAGCACGACTGTGTGTCTAAGGCAATTTTCCACTTGGGGATATTAATGTTCATCCTATCCTAACCATAGTTTGCTGATTGAGATGTTCTTGAGAAGTGCTGGTGTAGCCGGCGTGCTGCGACTATGTCAGATGGTGTGTTGCGTTGTGTTCTTGCACCTTAAAAGAGAAGTCGTGTTGCGGTTCTGGGGTTTGGCTTTATTGACGGCTCTGGATCACAGGGCAAAAGGAAAGGGGACATCAGGGCTGGTCGTCTTACAGTGTCTTCGGAAAGTATTCAGACCCCTTCACTTTTTCCACATTTTGTTACGTTACAGCCTTATTCTAAAATGGATTACGTTGTTTTTTCCCCTCATCAATCTACACACAATACCCCATAATGACAAAACAAAACAACAGGATTTTTTGTTTGCTAATTTATTCAAACTGAAAATCTACATTTACATAAATATTCAGACCCTTTACTCAGTACTTTCTTGAAGCACCGTTGGCAGCGATTATAGCCTTGAGTCTTCTTGGGTATGACGCTACAAGTTTGGCACACCTGTATTTGGGGAGTTTCTCCCATTCTTCTCTGCAGATCCTCTCAAGCTCTGTCAGGGTGGATGGGGAGCGTTGCTGCACAGCTATTTTCAGGTCTCTCCAGAGATGTTCAATCGGGTTCAAGTCCGGGCTCTGGCTGGGCCACTCAAGGACATTCAGAGACTTGTCCCGAAGCCACTCCTGTATTGTCTTGGCTGTGTGCTTAGGGTCGTTGTCCTGTTGGAATGTGAACCTTCGCCCCAGTCTGAGGTCCTAAGCGCTCTGGAGCAGGTTTTCATCAAGGATCTCTCTGTACTTTGCGCCGTTCATCTTTGCCTCGATCCTGACTAGTCTCCCAGTCCCTGCTGCTAAAAACATCCCCACAGCATGATGCTCCCACCACCATGCTTCACCGTAGGGATGGTGCTAGGTTTCCTACAGAAGTGACGCTTGGCATTCAGGCCAATGAGTTCAATCTTAGTTTCATCAGACCAGAGAATCTTGTTTCTCATGGTCTGAGAGCTTTAGGTGCCTTTTTGGCAAACTCCAAGCGGGCTGTCATGTGCTTTTTACTGAGGATTGGCTTCGGTCTGGCCAATCTACTATAAAGGGCTGATTGGTGGAGTGCTGCAGAGATGGTTGTCCTTCTGGAAGGTTCTCCCATCTCCACAGGGGAACTCTAGAGCTCTGTCAGAGTGACCATCGGGTTCTTGGTCACCTCCCTGACCAAGGCCCTTCTCCCCCGATTGCTCAGTTTGGCCTGGCGGCCAGGTCTAGGAAGAGTCTTGGTGGTTCCAAACTTCTTCCATTTAAGAATGATGGAGGCCACTGTGTTCTTGGAAACCTTCAATGTTGCAGAAATGTTTTGGTACCCTTCCCCAGATCTGTGCCTCGACACAATCCTGTCTCGGAGCTCTACGGATAATTCCTTCAAAGTCATGGCTTGGTTTTTGCTCTGACATGCACTGTCAACTGTGGAACCTTATATAGACAGATGTGTGCCTTTCCAAATCATGTCCAATCAATTGAATATACCACAGGTGGACTCCAATCAAGTTGTAGAAACATCTCAAGGATGATCAATGGAAACAGGATGCACCTGAGCTCAATTTCGTATCTAATAGAAAAGGGTCTGAATACTTGTAAATAAGGTATTTCTGTTTTTGTATTTTTTTATATAAATTAGCAAAGATTTCTACAAATAGTTTTTTTTGCGTTGTCATTATGGGGTGTCATGACTCTCGTGATGGTCCCACGTGAGAAGCACAAGATCAGAATACAGAGAAGCAACAGTCTACAGATCTCTCTCTCTCCCATTTTCATTTTTATGAACACAGGATTGATTGATGTAGGTTTTTTTTTGACCCCTCACGCCTTTCCTAAATGGTTTGCAACAAACGACTCCTTGTTGGTACCTGGTATTGGCGATCTGAATGTCTCTGTGTTACAGGGACAGATTACCGCCAAAACCTTTTGCTCCAAAAGATTGGACATTGGAATGTTATTTCTGACCTCTAAGTGGTTGGAATGGTTGGTGGGGATCTAAAGAATAATCATGTCATATTGTTTATTGTTATTGTTTTGTGATGTCATTAAGGATGGTTTTACTAAATAACTGTATCTCTGGAAGTGTACACATTTCAGTTATCAGGTTTGAATCTAAATGTTGTTTAAAATATATGATTAAGTATGAGAATACGTTTGTGAAGATAGCAATGTGATTTTAACCTTTTAAATGAGATAATATTTTTTCACAGAAACTTTCACCAGTCAGTAACCATGCCCAAGTAAGCACAGACATTGGCTCAGCGTGATGGAATGCCTTGAAAAACAAATTAACATTAGACCAGCAGATGTGAAGCGTGACCTAAACGTTACAAAATGGTTTAAACTCTACAGACCAGGAAGCTACACGGCTTAAAATGGTTAGACCAGAAAGACCAGAAAACATGAGATGGTAGTCCATACGTTTGAAATGGTGAGAAACTCTGAAACTCTCAATCTCTACACGAGAAGAAGACCACACACTAGACCTTATCATATCAGTCTGCAGTTGTACATGTATAGTCGTCTAGAGAACTTTCACTAGAGAGACGAGTTGAGAAGGACAATCCCTCTCCGACAGCCTTTGGTACATCTGAAGTATCTATTCTAACAGATCAACTCTACGAACTACAGGGTACGCTGAAGTATCCACCACTATGACCAGAAACTCTACCAAGGACATTGGGATCTCTGGTGGGCAAACCAGAGTCCTACATCATCAACTCAACTATTGAAGACAGCTACACGTAAATACATGTTGCATTTCTAATCCAAATGAGAGGTTATTAGGGTGCATAAGTATTATGATTACTGTGAGCGTAGTTTCCAAAGTAACAACGATAGTTTGAATTTGTCTCTCCCTTCCATTCTGACCCTCCTTCTACCCAAGCATTCATGCTATTGTTCGTCCAGTCCACTAGGGACCTGTTCTCATTGTATTACGTTAGTATTCAATAACCTATGTGTGTGTGTGTTGTATTCTGTGTTATTATTTAGTTAGTTAGTAAATAAATAATTAAGCCAATTTGTGTATTGCTGATTCATCAATAAGGTCAGGGTTCTTGCAGGTTCAAGGATTATGTGATGTTCAGAATGAGACTGATAAGAGGTAATTATTTAATAAGTAACTGTTATCGATATATAACATATATCTTCTAAGAGTTTAATTCAGGAGATGGTAACTCGTTAAACAACTTCTTCCGTCGTGCCCCAAATTCCTAATGAGTTAATTGTTACATGATTAATTTAATCAATTGACAATTAAACATAGTTAGGTGATTCGATAAATAACAGTCAATACATTAAAGTAAGTCACGTCATGACAGGGGTATTGTGTGTAGATTGCTGAGGATTTTTATTTATTTAATCAATTTTAGAATTAGACTGTAACGTAACAAAATGTGGAAAAAGTCAAGGGGTCTGAATACTCTCCGAAGGCACTGTATTTGCTGTGCCTCCCCTCGGTCAGATGGAAACAGCTCTGACATAAATTCTCAATGAATAATTTAATAAATATAATTTTAAAAAGCGATAAGCATAGAATAAGGCACCAATTTTGAAATATGAATAGACCAAATAGATGAATGAATATGAATTAGTGCTATAAAATGACTTTCAATGTGATAAAAATATTTCCCAATATAATAGAATACAGGATAGTGCAAATAGACAGTGTTTCACAATAGCAAAGCCCCTCAAAAGAATTTAAATGACCCACAATGTTAATAAAAAGAGATATGAAATCACAGATACAAATATGAACCATGTTCTCAATTAATACCATCAATAGAATATTACACCCCTATGTTAAAAAGGATGTTCAATGAAAAAACATTGTAACCTAGGCTAAATGAATGAGCCCATTAGCCAGATGGCTATTGAATCTGACACAGAACTGATTCATAAATAGACAGAAACCCACCCACACATATTCCATACAGAATCTCGATACCTGGATCACAGGGTAAAAGGAAAGGGGACATCAGTGCTGGACGTTGTACGGGCTATCTATTTGCTGTGCCTTCCCTGTCAGAAGATGAAAACGAAACTGAACCAACCGTAGCTAGCCACCGAACACTGAACGCTAGCAAGGCGCTAATGTTAGCCTGATAGCAAGCTGGCAAGCTAGCATCATCATATTACATCAGGAAGACAAACTTATAACATGAAATCCTGACACCACACAAAGACATTGTTTACACAGTATGTGAATAACATTGTTACTTGTAAAATACAACATTTTCAGAGGTTACAATGTCCATTTAGTGAGTATTATACATTTAAAAAGGGGAGGGCGGTAGAGAACACAGCCTACCTCGTTCAGATGGAAACAGCTCTGAACGAGCTCGCGTACGCAACACTGACTTCACACACAGAGCCCAACAAAATACCAGTAGGAGATTCAACCCACATTTTTGGGAAAAATTTGTGATTTAGTGAATATTCATCACAGTTGACCAACTCCTGTTACACTAGCAGTATGCTACATAGAGATGGATTCTGTCAAGAAAGGTACATGAAATCAGTATATTTGTCTCTTTATAGGATTATTTAGTCATTATTGACAAATAGGTTGGAAAAACATAACAATGAGACCCTACTGTTTTTTTGGCAAACAATAATTACTTTGATAGCCTTTCAGAACTCAGAGAATTAACAATGTACTTCACCTTTGTACACATGAAATCATTTCGGGAAGATTGCTGCTTAGTTTCATTCATTACCTAGCACTTGCACCAGCCAAATTATCTGGGGAACATTCCTGGCAGCATGCAGCAACAGATCCAAGCTATTGTTTCTGTTTATAAATTGATACGTGAATCTGAGGGGTATTACATATAAATTATTAATTTCACAATGTGACACAAAAAACACAGGCAGATCAAACTGCTGAAATAAATAAGAAATGACTCTGCGCACAACAAAGGCAGAGCGCGATGGGTTGAATATCAATGGGGCTATTTTCCAGGACCTGCTGTAAGCCATAATAATGCTCCTTCCTCTAGCATAGACTCTGTGGACCGGTACAGTAATGACCTACTGTATCAGTCAGAAAATTGCTGCTGGGATTGCTGAGGGATATCAGCCTGTCTCCACAAGGCTGCACGTGTCAGTCCTGACTAGAGTGAAAATAATTACATTTCACCAAAATTGGGGGAACATTTGTTGCATTACTAATGCCCCATTTTGAAATGCACCAAACGCACAGTGACAATCAATATCCAAATTTGAAACACAATCGGCAAACACATTTTCAGACTGAGCCTGGTTTCACCTTTGCAGCTTGGCACTTGTATGGGATAATGCACACAGACTCTTTGTTAAATCTGCTCTTGACTGATAAATCGGAGTGGGTCTACAGCATCTCATATTCATGCAAGGACATCATGCTCTGTAGGTGCATGTCAATGAATGGTAGTTATGAGGATGTTATTTCTCTGTATGGAAATCCTGATTAAGGGGAAGCCAGGCTCTCTGTAATCTCAGCCAAACCTCACAGCTCTCATACAACCTTGCCCAGGTGCTGGCTTGACCGTAGTCAGGGCCTGACATAATGGACTGTTTCCCAGTGATCTGGGAAGACATCCATCACTGGCCTGGTCTGCACCAGCCACAGTCACATACAGGTGTTTGCCTTTCTCTTCCATTCTCTATTCTGAGTGGTCAGTAATTTAGGGCATCGAAAGCAAACACCTGTACTCACATTCGGATAACACAATTTATGGTAGGTCTTGTGGTGAAAATAATGGTCAAAGTTTGGGGTCACTTAGAAATGTCCTTGTTTTCGAAGAAAAGCTATTTTTTTGTCCATTAAAATAACATCAAATTGATCAGAAATACAGTGTAGACATTGTTAATGTTGTAAATGGCTATTGTAGCTGGAAACGGCAGATTTTTAATGGAATATCTACATAGGCGTACAGAGGCCCATTATCAGCAACCATCAGTCCTGTGTTCCAATGGCACGTTGTGTTTGCTAATCCAAGTTTATCATTTTAAAAGGCTAATTGATCAATAGAAAAGCCTTTTGCAACTATGTTAGCACAGCTGAAAACTGTTGTGCTGATAGGCAGAGTTACAAAGAAAAAGCCATATCTCAGACTGGCCAAAGAAAAAGAAAAGATTAAGATGGGCAGTCTGAGATATGGCTTTTTCTTTGCAACTCTGCCTAGAAGGTAGTTCCCTGTAGCTCAGTTGGTAGAGCACAGCACTTGCAACGCCAGGGTGGTGGGTTTGTTTCCCACGGGGGGCAGGGGCGGTGTGTTCAATAGGGCGATATGGGCGACGCACTGCCAAACGGGAAAAGGAAGGGATTTTTTTTCTAATCAATTATATCACGGCAACAGTAGTTATCAGTGTTGTAATGTCCAATCAGGCTAAAGTCGTGCTTCAAATGGCTCCCCCCCCTTTTGGGGCGATTTCAGTCAGGTTGAAAATCGCCCAGAAGTCTGTCATAGACTCCCATGTAAAATCTATTTTTTTCAAATTTCAGAGCTTTCAATACAATCTATATGGGTGTCTGAGGGCTTGCACTTACGCGCTTTCGTCATACGTAACGTAACCATGAACGTAACTAAGAAAAGAGCGGATTGTGTCTTTGAAAGAAGTTCCTTTTTGTCGGCGAACAAATGAAGATAAATTGGCAACGAAACAATTAGGACCTCCCAGACCAAATTTAATAATTCAACAGGTTTCTACTAAAGGCGGAAAGTCCTACACCCGAGGATTTTCCAAAAATTGGTACGAACGAAAAAATAACATTGCCACTCAACTGGATGAGGGATACAGGCTAGCTGTCCGCCGCCACAACGATGAGGTTAGTGTTGATAATCACAAGTTTACTGGAGAACTGAGACCAAGTAGAGACTTTGGACAGGGTGGATATGGTATAATAAAGGCAGTTTATTCAGAGGTAAAGATATCTGGAATCGCGTGCACGGACCCGTTCGTCAAACTCTTAGGGAGCTATACATTAAGCCCCATTACTTACCATATCAGATAAGAGAAATTGCTGCAGCTACATATATTTTACATCCTGGCCCTACATAGTTCACTATTTGCATCACTTACCAAAATATTACATGTGGTCATATATGCTTGGAAAGTGGAGATGCCATAGAACGTCAAAAAAGTAAACATTGCTGGAGACACATTGCCGTTTTGGAGAAGACATCGCGTTTGCTAGCGAAGAGATTTGTTGTGGCAAATGAACTTGGGCTGGGAATTGCCAGGAACCTCACGATAAGATATATGCATTGCGAGTCTCATGATTCTATACGTATTGCGATTCGATACTGTGATTTTATTGCGCACCATATGTCTGTTGCAGAGGGATCAGAAAGCCATGAGAACGAGTTTTGATCAGTCATGGAAATAAAAGTGCTGAAAACAAATTGTCTCCCAATGTGAAAAGATTGAGAACAAGCTATGAAGGAACAATAATGGTGTTTTGGTGCAGGTACAGCCAACTAGCGCTAAAATATTGCGATATTGTCAATACAGTATATCGTAAAGTATCACTATGTAACTCGATTTCTTTCACCCCAATCCCTCAAATTAACGGTAAATAACTGAATTGTTTGCCCCACATTTAGCTAAGATGATTAGCTAGCCAGCTAAAATGTTTTATTTAGTTAGCAGTCGCATCTACAATAGTTTACTGTCAATAACATGTCTCCAAAAATGACGTGGTGTCTCCAATTGTGTTGACATTTTACAATTGCGATGCGCATCCATGAGTATCCACTTTCTGTAGCTCAGCTGGTAGAGCACGGCGCTTGTAACGCCAAGGTAGTGGGTTCGATCCCCGGGACCACCCATACACAAAAATGTATGCACGCATGACTGTAAGTCGCTTTGGATAAAAGCGTCTGCTAAATGGCATATTATTATTATTATTATTATTATCTGAAGAGAGCCCCGAAACATTGTGTGCAGACATTTTATGCAATAAATGAAGTAGGTTGAATCTAGTAGTTCTGATCTTCTGATTGGTCCTGATGAGTTGGGCGAGGTCCCCTCCAGGCTACTGTCACTGTTGCATTGGCTCTGAGTCGGGTTCTCTGTCTTCAAATGTTCAGCCTAAGAGAGGGGATTTTTGTGTGTGTGTGTGTGTGTGTGTGTGTTTAACAGTGATGATGTGTGTGTGTGTGTGTGTGTGTGTGTGTGTGTTTAACAGTGATGATGTGTGTGTGTGTGTGTTTGTGTGTGTGTGTGTGTGTGTCCTCAGAGCAAGAACTCGTGAGTTGGAAGAACTGAGAGGCCTATGGCGTGGGTGTTGTCCTTGGCCACCTGCTGACAAGGCTGACAAGATAGGACCCTTTTGTCCATTGTTATTGGATAGGAACAGAACTTATAACCAGCTCCTGACCTAAATAGATCTTAGCACAACATTTTACTCAACATATCATATTCCATATTCACTATAACAAATATATTTACTACGACATTAGCAAGAACCGCCACATCCTCAGCCGGCTAATCCAGTGTGTGAAGTTTTGCGGAGTGTTTGAGTTAGCTTTGCGAGGCAAAGATGAAACTGAGGGCTCCACCAACCCTGGTAAGCCAACACTTTTGAGATCAGTCAATAAATGCTTCTGGTATTGACTTATATGCTGCCCCTGTCTTCATGTTGTTGCTGGACATATCTTTTTTAAAATGTGTGTAGGTCACCTAAATCATCAGAAAAATTGCCCCCCCTGAGAATTTTTTCAGGAGCCGCCACTGACGGGGGGCCAGTATGAAAATGTATGCACTCATTAACTGTAAGTCGCCCTGGATAAGAGCGTCTGCTAAATGACTAAAATGTAAAATGTAAGGTCAGCATCCCGGAGTCGCCTCTTCACTGTTGAGCCTGGTGTTTTGCAGGTACTATTTAATGAAGCTGCCAGTTGAGGACCTGTGAGGCGTCTGTTTCTCAAACTAGACATTCTAATGTATTTGTCCTCTTGCTCAGTTGTGCACCGGGGCCTCCCACTCCTCTTTCCATTCTGGTTAGAGCCAGTTTGCGCTGTTCTGTGAAGGGAGTAGTACACAGCGTTGTACGAGATCTTCAGGTTCTTGGCAATTTCTCGCATGGAATAGCCTTAATTTCTCAGAACAAAAATAGACTGACGAGTTTCAGAAGAAAGTTATTTGTTTCTGGCCATTTTGATTCTGTAATCGAACCCACAATTGCTGATGCTCCAGATACTCAACTAGTCTCAAGAAGGCCAGTTTTATTGCTTCTTTAATCAGCACAATAGTTTTCAGCTGTGCTAAAATAATTACAAAAGGGTTTTCTAATGATCAGTTAGCCTTTTAAAATGATAAACTTGGACTAGCAAACACAACGTGCCATTGGAACACAGGACTGATGGTTGCTGATAATGGGCCTCTGTAGATATTCCATAAAAAATCTGCCGTTTCCAGCTAAAACAGTCATTTACAACATTAACAATGTCTACACTGTATTTCTGATCAATTTGATGTTCTTTTAATGGACAAAAAAATTGCTTTTCTTTCGAAAAGTGATCCCAAACTTTTGAACGGTAGTGTATGTTTGTCAAATAATGCAGGCTTACTTTGGCTTTCTCAATTAAAAACTATTCAAAAGGCCTGTGGGAGTCTAGGATTGTCCATTGTGTGGACCAGTGATGTGCGGTGAGGTTGGTGGCTATTTTATCAAAGCCAAATTTACTCACAAATCAACCTTGATGAAGCCCAAGTTCACCATACAAAGATAGCTCCAACAACCAGAGTGACATAGGCTATTAACCGACATTGACAAGCGATAGCTTCTGATGGCGGCATATTTCAAATCATCCGACAAAATGGCCACATCCACAGTTACAACTATGTGGCACTAAAAGACCAATATATGGACACATTTCATCTGAATAATTTGCAATGCAAACTCCATAGCCTTTCACAATGGATTTACAATTCTTCCAATGTTCATGGTTATTCTGTGCCACTAGTGTGAAGTGAAGTAGCTGGCTAGCTAGCTGGCTAGCTAATCAAATGTGTGCCTTTTAGATCACAGACAACAGAAATATAACACAACGTCAAGGATTCACATAGTTATAGGTAGTTACAACTAAATAGAGAAGCAACATTTTATATTCAAATTAAACAAACCAATGCATGGCACAGGCAGCTGGCTAACAAGCTAGCTACACCAGCTGTTTAGCTGCTAATGTGGCTTGAAAACAACAATCAAAACAAGTAATCCATAGTAGCTATAACACTCGCATACATATTTACAACTAAATAGCAAACGCAACATATTACTTTATATCTAGAAAGATATATTAGCCTTTTCAGCAGGTCAGTTTTGAATCCCTTAGCTAGCTAGCTAGCAACCTCTCTCCACATTGTGAACGCAAATATGAGGTTCCCTCTCGACACTGGCACAAAAAGTAATACCCATTCCTTACGTCCACAAAGCAAAAGTAAATGTCCAAGATGTGTACATGGTAAGTATTAATGGTAATGACGTTTCAGACAAGTGGACAGTACAGTTCTCACTGTTCGCCTGCTGCCAGACAGCTACAGTAACAGTGAGGGAGATGGTGTCTTGTATTGTCTTGTGTGTAGAGATCCTGTAGTCTATTCTACCTCTGTCTGGTCTTAACTTTCATTATAGTTGACGTTCCACTTTTCCACTCTGACGTTCCAAATGGCGTATTACATTATTACAACTTAGAAAATAGTTTGAGATACAATAGTATCTATTTGTCAGGTAACAGGTTGTGTTTCCTAGCCAGCTAGCTTTGTTCAGTTCAAGGGGGGATGCGAGCAGCAAATGATGCAGACACGCCAAATGTGCACAGCTTACCCCAGGGCAATACTCACACAACATGTTTAGGCAATACCCATGCTCAAAATATGAAATCGGCTCAAATTAAGTTACTTCAAGCTAGGCAAAGCAGCGACGTCTATTCTGACCCTGTCCATTAACAGTGACTGGAGTTAAGAAAGGCAGTGCACGTCAAGGACTTTAATGGATGAAAAGAAAGGCATAAATACCCTGACGCCTTTCCTGAGGACTTGATGCCGGGAACTGATTTTAATGCTATTGTGCTGCCTTTGCTCTGATCACACCCGCTCAGCACGAGAGACAGAGAAACGGATATGAAGCTCAATATTGCAACTTTTCCCTGTGGATGTTTTCTTTTGCTTTTGCTCAGGCATTCATTGATTGTTGTTGTATGTACTCTTTCAAATAGATTAAAAGATTGCTGCATCAGAATGTGTACCCCTCTCGACTTACAGATTGTCAAAGTGATCTTAGAGACATTTATGCACAAAGTGGATGCAAATAATGAATTCAGATCTGCAAGGGACAGAGTACTGTAACGTTCTCGATGTGATAATTGCTGCTGGGAAAAGCCACAATTTAACACAAGGGATCAGATGAGATATGCAGGAACATCTGATGATGTGCATCTCGCATCCCACGATCATTATTGTGGATTGTTATTGAGATTACAAAGTAAACTTCCCATAGCCCAATGTAATAAAGCACTACGGACATCCAGGGAGTTGGATAAATGCATGTGTCATCCTAATGCCAATTGCTATGGTGGATAGCTACATGAAATTCCTCCATTGTTTTGGAAAATATTCATTTAAGGTTTTTAGAGGCCAGGGGAAATGGAGATGTACACATTGTATTTGTAAGGCATTTGGTCTTGTCATCCAGAGGGAGGAAAGGTCATAATAAAATAGCTGATTTTATATTCCAAACCTCTGACTGACTGCTGTGTCCAATATGATGTTACTGTGAATGCTATTGGTTGAACAAGCTAATACTATAGGGTCAATCCATTGGATCAGCAACCATTTTATATCATCTGAGCCTTTTGAGTTTAACAGTCTAATAGTCATCCATTACATGTTACTGGCCATTAGACTATTGACAACTTTACTTGAAGGTTGCTGTTTGGAACTTCTCTTATTTCCTCTAAAATACTTTTTGGAACAATATCAAAAATGTTCTCAGGATCTGCGTTTTGACAGATGAGTGAAGGGGACCTCAATTTACATTCCCAGCTATCCAATACATCTTTAATTTACTGCAGAGTGAACGAAATATGATAGACGAAGTTCATATTTCATAAGTTGTGACTCTTTTTTACACCATAAGAGGACATGGCTGTGCACAATGAATGGTTGGGTGGAATAATGAAAAGTAAGATGCTGAAGTTACATCTCAGTGGAAACGTACAGAATTTGATTTGGTGTGGGCCCTTTTCCAGCGAGGCCATTAAAGATTACGTTTGAAAGTTTGTGTCAATTTGACTGTCACAATGAAGTCCCTGGGAGTAAACAAATCAACACCTTCCTAGCACTGATTAACAAATTACTCTATTGATCAGTGGACTGCAGTGGACTACAGTTCATACAAGGACAATTCTTCAAAACAGAAGTGAGACCAGGTTGAGTATCTGTGTTGACCACCTGCATTAATCTAAATGTGTTGTAAAATGTTTATTACACATTTATTACGCAATGTGTTTTTTATACCTGTTCATGTGGGAAAACGTAGGAAGGCAACGGGAGTTCAACTGTAAAATATGGGAAATCAGTTCTCTGGGAATGTTAGAGAATGCAATTTCTTTGCAATTAAATGCATTACAATGACAGACATGTGCAGTTAGAGTTTCCTGACCATTTTCCGATGGAGCTTATGTCTGTCAAGAGTTGTCTAATGAAATACAGTACGCAACTACTTTAGTCAGAGTTACTATTGTATATATCTCTGCCCCGTCTCTCTCTCTCTCTCTCTCTCTCTCTCTCTCTCTCCCTCTTTTCCTCCCTCCATCCCTCCACCCCTCCCTCCCTCTCTCTCTCTCTTTCTCTGGATTAAGACTGAAGAGAGGTCCGTGAGAGGTCATGTTTCAGGAACTCTGCATTAAATTATTCACATGCAGTTGTCTGGGTTAAATGCCTCAGGAAATGGCAATGTTTGAAGCAATCTTATACTCCACTGTTTGTTTCTCTAGAAGTAAGCCCTTTTTGATTACAGATCTGAGGAGAAAATAGGAAATATCAGTTTGAGTATAACACCAGTCATAACATCACAATCTAAATCTTACTAGAGGAATCATAAAAATGAGTCCAATATGACAAATATGTAATTTCTATAGGCACTGTATTTTGTGAGGCTTATGTCGATATACACTGAGTGAACAAAACATTAGGAACACCTTCTTTAACCTCTCTCCTCCCCTTCATTTACATTGATTTAAGTGGCTTTAACAAGTGACATCAACAAGGGATCATAGCTTTCACCTGGATTCACCTGGTCAGTCTATGTCATGGAAAGAGCAGGTGTTCCTAATGTTTTGCACACTCAGTGTGTATACAATCAAGTTGATTTTCTTAAATAGATACAGTAGTCAGCTATTTCATATAGGATTAGTGTGGATTAATATACTTTTTAGATTATTTGATGGGTTTGATGTCCAGACCACAATGACATTAAATCATGACTGAACATTCTGGTAAAGATACAGTATACAGTAAGCCACTAATATTGTTCATATTATACTGTCCCCATTTCCACAGTTTTGTCACAGTCAGTGAATGTAGGCTACAGTACAGTATGTGATGTATGTTCAGGTTGCAGTGCATCTCCTGAGAGTCTTCCACTCTATAAAATGTGTATATACGTGATCCAGTGGCGGTCAGTGCCATTTAAGTTGAGGGAGGCCGATTCCTTTTTTTACGAGCATGGCCTTATTTCTATTACAGCATATTGGATGACTGTCATTCATATTCCATTCACGAGCTCAATGTAACATCGAATAGGTTTAGGCTACTACTTGATACTCAAATTTTCCCTATACCCATCCTGAGGTTGCTACAACCTAGCCTTGAAATGAAAGTTTACAACGTAGGTGCACAGGTTGAGAGAAATTTGAGTAATCAAGGTGACAGACATTGACACATTCAATACCGCCTTGCACACTCTTGCCTGTATCTAGCTGATCTAGGGTGTAATCATTAGTCCAACAGTTGCAAACGAGAGTTTCTACTGGACAAATTCAGGTATGTTTATCCCTGTTTCGTTCCGTTTGATTCCATTTAAGAAACGTTTTTCAACAGAATGAATACATCTCTGATCACATGCAAACACAGTTCACTTTCATAGCAGGCACAGCATGATCCCTTTGATCGTTGTATAATTTCTACTCGCATCTACGCGCTCTCCTTCTCTCACCTTTTCCATTTGTTTGTGGACTTCAGTGCACAACACATCAGCTGTCTGTGAACAGTCGAGAAAACCTTTCCAAGCCAAACTTTCATATCACAACCACTAAGCGCTACACACAGCCTACATCGTTGTCACCATATTATAATGTCATAGTTACCATAGCTACTAGATGTTAGTAAACCTGCTACTATCATGCAGTACAGTGTACAATCAGCAAGGACTTTAGCACTTACACCGGTGGGGCACGGTGGCAACATTTTATAAAACCAAAAGCTTACCTTGACGTGGAAGAGTTCCAGTGTTGGATAGCCATAGCCAGCTAGCTAACATACAGTGCCTTGCAAAAGTATTCATCCCCCTTGGTGTTTTTCCTATTTTGTTGCATTACAACCTGTAATTTGAATGGATTTTTCTTTGGATTTCATGTAATGGACATACACAAAATAGTCAAAATTGGTGAAGTTGAATGAAAAAAAAACTTGTTTCAAACTATTCTAACAAATAAATAACGGAAACGTGGTGTGTGCATATGTATTCAACCCCTTTGTTATGAAGGCCCTAAATAAGATCTGGTGGAACCAATTACCTTCAGAAGTCACATAATTAGTTAAATAAAGTCCACCTGTGTGCAATCTAAGTGTCACATGATCTGTCACTTGATCTCAGTATATACATACCTGTTTTGAAAGGCCCCAGAGTCTGCAACACCCCTAAACAAGGGGCACCACCAAGCAAGCGGCACCATGAAGACCAAGGAGCTCTCCAAACAGGTCAGGGACAAAGTTGAGATCAAAGTACAGATCAGGGTTGGGTTATAAAAAAAAATCTGAAACTTTGAACATCCCGCGGAGCACCATTAAATCCATTATAAAAAAGTGGAAAGAATATACCACCACAACAAACCTGCCAAGAGAGGGCCGCCCACCAAAACCCACGGACCAGGCAATGAGGGCATTAATCAAAGAGGCAACAAGGACACCAAAGATAACCCTGAAGGAGCTGCAAAGCTCCACAGCGGAGATTGGAGTATCTGTCCATAGGATACTTTAAGCCATACACTCCACAGAGCTGGGCTTTACAGAAGAGAGGCCAGGAAAAAGCCATTGCTTAATGAAAAAAATAAGCAAACACGTTTGGTGTTCACCAAAAGGCATGTGGGAGACTCCCCAAACATATGGAAGAAGGTACTCTGGTCAGATGAGACTAAAATTGAGCTTTTTGGCCATCAAGGAAAACGCTATGTCTGGTGCAAACCCAACACCTCTCATCACCCCGAGAACACCATCCCTACATTGAAGCTTGGTGGTGGCAGCATCATGCTGTGGGGATGTTTTTCATTGGCAGGGACTGGGAAACTGGTCAGAATTGAAGGAATGATGGATGGCGCTAAATACAAGGAAATTCTTGAGGGATAGCTGTTTCAGTCTTCCAGAGATTTGAGACTGGGACGGAGGTTCACCTTCTAGCAGGCCAATGACCCTAAGCATACTGCTAAAGCAACACTTGAGTGGTTTAAGGGGAAACATTTACATGTCTTGGAATGGCCTAGTCTAAGCCCAGACCTCAATCCAATTGAGAATCTGTGGTATGACTTAAAGATTGCTGTACACCAGCAGAACCCATCCAACTTGAAGGAACTGGAGCAGTTTTGCCTTGAAGAATGGGCAAAAATCCCAGTGGCTAGATGTGCCAAGCTTATAGAGACATACCCCAAGAGACTTGCAGCTGTAATTGCTGCAAAAGGTGGCTCTACAAAGTATTGAGTTATGCACGCTCAAGTTCTCTGTCTTTTTTGTCTTATTTCTTTGGTTGTTTCACAAGAAAAAATATTTTGCATCTTGAAAGTGGTAGGCATGTTGTGTAAATGAAATGATACAAACCCCCCAAAAATCCATTATAATTCCAGGTTGTAAGGCAACAAAATAGGAAAGATGCCAAGGGGGTGAATACTTTCGCAAGCCACTGTAGCATCCCTCTCTGTTTGAGTAGGCTAAACTGCATTTGCTAGCTAAGTAAGTGAAAGTTTAAAAAAAATATGAAATGTAGCTAGCTCTATCTCTCTCTCTCACTTCTCCTTCATTTTTGAAGAAATGAATTTGTTAAAAACGGTTCAACTATTGTCTTTCTCTCTCTTTGAGTCAACTACTCACCACATTTTATGCACTTCAGTGCTAGCTAGCTGTAGCTTGTGCTTTCAGTACTAGATTCATTCTCTAATCCTTTGATTGGGTGGACAACATGTCAGTTCATGCTGCAAGGGCTCTCATAGGTTGGAGGATGTCCTTCGGAAGTTGTCATAATTACTGTGTAAGTCTATGGAAGGGGGTGAGAACCACAAGCCTCCTAGGTTTTGTATTGAAGTCAATGTAAGACGGAAACTAGCTGTCCTCCGGCTACACAATGGTGTTACCCTACAGAGTTCTGTTGACGCTACTGTAGACCTTCTTTGCAAAACAGTGTGTTTTAATCAATTATTTGGTGACATGTGAATATATTTTGCATAGTTTTATCTAAAAAGGATACATTTTTTATGTTTCACTATTTAAACGTTTCTGAAATTCATTGAGGAGGATGGTCCTCCCCTTCCTCCCCTGAGGAGCCTCCACTGACCTGATCAGTACAAACTACACGACCAGGATTACAGTAGCAGAGGTAGAGATCAAAGGGTCCTGGGTCTCTGAGACTATGGGAGGAAGTCAACATGTCAGTTTGATTTTGTATGAACAAGACTGTGGTGTGCCATGCAATGTATACTGTTCAAATCCATATACCAGAGCAATCAGTCTACTGGATAGATAGATTGCTCAAACTAGAATGATTCCTAGTTCACCTCATTCTATTCTACAACTCCTGATTCTGACTCCATTCTATTTCTATGGATTGCTCTTATTACTGGACATCTAGAGGAAGCTATTCCTGTATAGAAGTAAAGTAATCTGGCATACTGTAGTTCAGGGGTGTCAAACTCATTTTGTCCTTGAGGGCTGCATTTGGTCTTCAACAAGGAGTTGAGGGCCGCACTGAACATTTGTTACATTTCCTTGCTGACCAAATTAGCAGAAGATAGTCCTCTATCCATCGTTTTTGGAATTGTTGATACTCCCTGACTGTCTAGCTTTCATTTAGGTGATTATTAGTGAGCTGGACAGAGTCAAGATACTGTGTAAATATAGGTCCATTATCATTTCTACACAGTTTCGATTTTGTTTTAGTCATTTTAAAGTATATTGAGTTAGTTTTTTGTTTTGTTTTACTCAAACAACCCTCGGGTCATGTTTGACCCCCCCTGCTGTAGTTGATTGCATGTGTGTGGTCAGATGCTTATGGTGACTAAATGCATCTGAGGACAAAAATAAAGCCTCTATAGGTCAGTGAAGGTCAGTGGAACGGCATGTGAAGAGAGCAGCCAGGTGTGACCTCATTGTGAACACAGACTAAAGTATTTTCTCTATTGACTACATTTTTTCTAGACAGGTTTGTTGATAGGTGTGTTGACACAAATAAACGGATCAACACCAGGCAAGAGGATATGTTTGTCCAAAGATGAAAACAGTCAATACTGCATCTGTGTTGTTGGTTGAGTTGAGTCTAAATGTTAGCACAGTGTTCAACGAGCACAATACAGCATTGAGGAATCATCATTTGCCAAAAGCACTTCAAATAGAGTAGATAAACATGAATTCTGTGAGAGGTATCAACGACAAGAGGTTGGTGGCACTTTAATCGGGGAGGACAGGCTCGTGGTAATGACTGGAGCAAAATGATGGGAATGGTATCAAATACATCAGACACATGGTTTCCAGGTGTTTAATACCATTCCATTTGCTCAGTTGCGGCCATTATTATGACCTGTCTTCCCCTCAGCAGCCTCCTGTGGTATAAACACTATTGAGACCTGTCCTGAGCTCAGAGTAACATAATTGCAGAAGCATACAGTAATTGTGTATATTGTTTAGTTATGTATCTCATCCAAGCGTTATAGTTGTGTTTGGAGACATTTCAGACTGACCTGCATTGAGGACACTTAAGTCTAAAAAGCTGCCATTGTCTTGTGAAGCATGCGGTGGATGTGGTAACCTGGAGGATGTGTAGTACACAGAGAGAAGCCCGACAAGCGCCCAGAGATCCTGAAAGCCCGAACTGGTGGCACACATCAGAATCTGTCCGGGTCACTGGGCAGATATCACAGTGATGAAAGATGAAGTGGGCTCAGCCATGCAGAATTAACAGACAGGCAGGGCTGGGAGTAGGGAGCTGCCAATAAACCTCCCACCACACACCTCCATCATCGCAGCCTCTTTAGTGCAAACCCATATCCCAATACACGCATACGCACACACACTCAAACACACATATAGACACACACACAGACACACAGACACACAGACACAGACACAGACACAGACACAGACACAGACACAGACACACACACACACACATATATACAGCAAAGCCCCTGAGCCAATTGGAATGAGAGGTGGGCCAGTAATCAGAGAGCACTTCAGTGGCTTCATCATCATCACTTGTCTGATGGGGAAGAATGCTTCTGGTTTCTGTGGGAAAGAGCCTTCATTAATCATCCTCAAAAGAAAGACCACTCCACCAAGACTCGAGCTGAGTACCCTCTTTCCTCCCAAAAATTCTTCTTGGACCAATTTTTTTGTACAAACTTGTTTGAGCCTAATCAGCCTTGGTCAGAGGCAGTGTCCAAAGGTATTATTGGGCAGTATTGTAGATACATATTTGGTTTGGTTTCAATGTACACTACCGTTCAAAAGTGTGGGGTCACTTAGAAATGTCCTTGTTTTCCATGAAAACATATATGAAATGAGTTTGAATAGGAAATATAGCAAAATGAATAGGAAATGTAGTCATTGACAAGGTTAGAAATAATGATTTTTAATTAAAATAATAATTGTGTCCTTCAAACTTTGCTTTCGTCAAAGAATCCTCCATTTGCAGCAATTACAGCCTTGCAGACCTTTGGCATTCTAGTTGTCAATTTGTTGAGGTAATCTGAAGAGATTTCACCCCATGCTTCCGGAAGCACCTCCCACAAGTTGGATTGGCTTGATGGGCACTTCTTACGTACCATACGGTCAAGCTGCTCCCACAACAGCTCAATAGTGTTGAGATCCGGTGACTGTGCTAGCCACTCCATTATAGACAGAATACCAGCTGACTGCTTCTTCCCTAAATAGTTCTTGCATAGTTTGGAGCTGTGCTTTGGGTCATTGTCCTGTTGTAGGAGGAAATTGTCTCCAGTCAAGCGCCGTCCACAGGGTATAGTGTGGCTAGGCAAAATGGAGTGATAGCCTTCCCTCTTCAAGATCCCTTTTACCCTGTACAAATCTCCCACTTTACCACTACCAAAGCACCCCCAGACCATCACATTGCCTCCACCATGCTTGACAGATGGCATCAAGCACTCCTCCAGCATCTTTTCATTTGGTCTGCATCTCACAAATGTTATTCTTTGTGATCCGAACACCTCAAACTTTGATTCATCTGTCCATAACACTTTTTTCCAATCTTCCTCTGTCCAGTGTCTGTGTTCTTTTGACCATCTTAATCATTTCTTTTTATTGGCCAGTCTGAGATATGGCTTTTTCTTTGCATCTCTGCCTAGAAGGTCAACATCCCGGAGTCGCCTCTTCACTGTTGACGTTGAGACTGGTGTTTTGCGGGTACTATTTAATGAAGCTGCCAGTTGATGACCTGTGAGGCATCTGTTTCTCAAACTAGACACTCTAATGTATTTGTCCTCTTGCTCAGTTGTGCACCGGGGCCTCCCACTCCTCTTTCTATTCTGGATAGAGCCAGTTTGCGCTGTTCTATGAAGGGAGTAGTACACAGTATTGTACGAGATCTTCAGTTTCTTGGCAATTTCTCGCATGGAATAGCCTTAATTTCTCAGAACAAGAATAGACTGACAAGTTTCAGAAGACATTTATTTGTTTCTGACATTTTGAGCCTGTAATCGAACCCACAATTGCTGATGCTCCAGATACTCAACTAGTCTCAGGAAGGCCAGTTTTATTGCTTCTTTAATCAGTACAACAGTTTTCAGCTGTGCTAAAATAATTGCAAAAGGGTTTTCTAATGATCAATTAGCCTTTTAAAATGATAAACTTGGATTAGCAAACACAACGTGCCATTGGAACACAGGACTGATGGTTGCTGATAATGGGCCGCTGTAGGCCTATGTAGATATTCCATTAATAATCAGCCGTTTCCAGCTACATTAGCCATTTACAACATTAACAATCACTACACTGTATTTCTGATCAATTTGATGTTATTTTAATGGACAGAAAAATTGCTTTTCTTTCGAAAACAAGGAAACAAGTGACCCCAAACTTTTGAACGGTAGAGTACCTTTTAGAAAAAGACTTCTCCCATACCGTTCAAAGTTGTCAATCAAGCACACACTAGCTTTAACCCTCAGGTGGTTCAATTCCCTGTAATTTAGTTACCAAATAAATCACATTATGCAAAATACACTACGATACCTGTGGCCTACATGGCAAAAGGTACTCAAGGCCAAAGTGTGCAGAGTAATTCATTTAGTTTTTTTCAAATTGGGGGAGATTAAAAAACAAATTACATCCACCGAGACATGAAGTGGCCTTTTGGGAGTCAACAAATGCAAATGACTAAGGGTGAGCGTTTAACAATCTGCCCATGACCTCGTCTTTAAGAGAATTATACTTCCAGGACACGCACACACAGGGAGATGCAATAATTTGATTCAGCATGGCTAAGGGATGTAATCTTAATTAATTTCACTGTGTTATTTAATTAAAAACTGAGTATGAGCTAAATAAGTCCGCAGACGGTAATTATTTGCAGATGATCACGCAGCCCGATTTGATGATTCCCAGATGCTATTATCATTACTTCACATATTGTTCATCTTTAATTTCTCACTGGTAAACATGATTGTGTTGGCTTTTCCCATCCATCACAATATAATCAACTAATTAAAAACATATTAATTATAATGTACTTGTGTATTGGTACTGTACATGCATGTCTAATACCAATCATAAACCCAACAATACTGCATTTTAACTTTTCATGCATGTCACGGTCTAACATAATCTCCTGGTTGATTATGTGCAGTGATATAACCAGTTGTCATAACTAAGTTGTTGTCATCCATATTCCTAGCTCTCAAATATCATGTACCTATTTATTGATTATGTTATACACTACAACTGTATGCTTTTGGAGGACCGGTTGTTGACATGGTAAACATGAGTCAGTCAGTAGGCCTTTGACTGTAGTTCTCTGAGCCCTCCGGCCGACACCAGGGAGCAACCACTATTGATCGACACTATATCAGCGCCTCTAATGATTCAGTTGATGTGATTTGAAGGAATTTGTTTTGTATTATTCGTTCTTGTTGAAAGTTTGATAAAACCTCACTATACCACATTCATTGCATGTTGTAAGGAGGGAAACAACACAAATATGACATTGACTGCAACACGTTCCCTGTTTTTTTTCAGTGGCACTTTAAAGGGTTAGCCTTTCCGGCAGTGAGAAAAAGTGCCCCTGGTGGATTGGGTCAAGTGATTCCAATATAATCCATGTCCAGTCCTCTTCATTTGGGCTCTCCACTCAGGAGTGTAACTTATCCAATCAGAGATCAGGCTGCAGAAAATGGGCGCAATCATTATGCCTGCTGACCTTGAGTTCAGCCAATGATATGGCTTCCAGGCCCCTGATCACCTAGGTTTATAAGACGGCCACCACTTCATATTCATATCACGTAGCCAAAGCCCAGCGCATAAACAAGGCATCATAAAACACAGGAATAATAAGGGACTTCCTTTTTGCCCGGTCCTCCACCCCTATGACCCCTCCTCAGCCCCTGTTTGTTTCCTGGTGATGGGCTAGAGAAATACTCACTGCCTCATGTGCATCATACATACCAAATGTCCTCAGCTCAACTACACTCCATAAACAGATGGTGCTCAATGGAGGCAAACTTTTCCAGACAATAGGAAACTACACAGCGCTCTGCTTTCCTCTCATCCAACTCAAGGCTGCTTTAGTTATTAAAACTTGATTGTAAAAATATATATAAACCACCCCCCAAAAAAACACCTGATATTTTTTGTTTGTGGCAGGTAATTCATTCCATTAATCCGTTTTGATTTATATAATTAACGTGTCAAAGAGGGATTCGATTTGTGCTGTAGTCTTGGCAACATGACGAATGAATTGCGTAGGCCTACCTTTTGTTTGTATACATTTTTTTCAGCAATGCTGCACATTCCTGCTGGCATCATTCTTCCTGAATCACTGGAATAAGTGTTGAAATAAATTACTGGTATCTCCTCCGCCCCAGATACAGTTCTGAATAGCATTGACTAAGAGTGTAACACAATATTTATTGTAGCCATCAGAACTGGCCACACAGAGAAACCCCTCACATTTATTTAGACAGAGAAAGAGATGTGAGGGGGAGAGTCAAAGGAGATCAGTTTCAATTTGATATCAACATGACAATACATTTGATTAGTGTGACATTGATTGAACTGCTCTCTGTCACATTTCCACAACTTTGCAGAACAGGAAACTGCACCCTCAGCACAGTGGTCCTCTTCATTGAATGTGAAAAAGATTGAACACTTCATTGAGATGTTTCACATACGCTACTTTAAGGTGTCAAAAACCCTGACCTTTAATTTGCATTTTCAAACCTATTGTGTTTTCCATAGAATAACTAATATTTGAGAAAACCCATTCTTTTTTTATTATCTACAGTTCCTTCAGAAACCCCTTGACTTAGCCTGAATTCAAAGTCGATTAAATCATTTAAAAAATCTCACCCATCTACACACAGTACCCCATAATGAGTCAATACTTTGTATAAGCAGCTTTGGCAGTGATTATACAGTAGCTGTGAGTCTCTAACAGCTTTCCACAGCTGGATTGTGCAACATTTGCCCATTATTCTTTTCAACATTTTTCAAGCGCTGTCAAATACTTTGTTGATCATTGCTACACAACCATTTTCATGGTCTTGCCATAGATTTCAAAGTAGATTTAAGTAAAAACTGTAACTCGGCCACTCATGAACATTCACTGTCTTCTTGGTAAGCAACACCAGTCTAGATTTGTCCTTCTGTTTTAGGTTATTGTCCTGCTGAAAGGTGAATTAATCTCCCAGTGTCTGGTGGAAAGCAGACTGAACCAGTTTTTCCTCTAGGATTTTGGCTGTGCTTAGCTCCTTTCCGTTAATTTTTTATCCTGAAAAACTGCCCAGTCCTTAACAATTACAAGCATACCCATAACATGATGCAGCCACCACTATGCTTGAAAATATGGAGAGTGGTACTCAGTAATGTGTTGTATTGGACTTGCCCCAAACATAACACTTTGTATTCAGGACAGAAAGTTAATTGCTTTGCCACATTTTTTACAGTATTACTTTAGTGCCTTGCTGCAAACAAGATGCATATTTTGGAATATTTTGTATTCTGTACAGGCTTCCTTCTTTTCACTCTGTTAGTATTGTGGAGGAACTGCTATGTTGTTGATCCATCCTCAGTGTTCTCCTATCACAACCATTAAACTCTGTAACTGTTTTAAAGTCACCATTGACCTCATGGTGAAATCCCTGAGCGGTTTCCTTTCTTTCCGGCAACTGAGTTAGGAAGGACGCCTGTATCTTTGTAGTGATTGTGTGTATTGATGCACCATCCAAAGTGTAATGAATAACTTCACCATGCTCAAAGGGATATTCAATTTCAGCTTTTTAATTTTTTACCCATCTACCAATAGGTGCCCTTCTTTGCGTGGCATTGTAAAACCTCCCTGGTCTTTGTGGTTGAATCTGTGTTTGAAATTCACTGCTCGACTGAACTTACTTAGGCTTGCCATAACAAAGGGGATGAATATTTATTGACTCAATACATTTCAGCTTTTAATTTTTAATTAATTAGATTTTTTTTCGAAAACAGAATTCCACTTTGACATTATGGAGTATTGCGTGTAGGCCAATGACAAAACATCTCAATTTATTCAATTTTAAATTCAGGCTGTAACACAACAAAATGATTAAAAAGGGGTGTGAATACTTTCTGAAGACACTGTAGGTCTGTGGTCTATTAATTGTCTATGCGTCCTCAGTCCCTGTCACAACTAACATGTTTGAGCTTGCTGTTCATTTGTACTGTCACCCAAGGCCAATGTATACCCTGTCTGGCCCTTAAGACTTCCCCCAGTCTCCCCTACCTATATTGGTGATAATCCATCACTCTCCGAAGTATTTGTTGGCACAACACTTAAGTGTGTCATTTAAAAAACACAATTGGACTGGCTATGGAGGCTTCTCAATCTGAAATTTGAAGAATGGAAATTCAGTGCTGGATTCCAGCAGCTGGAGACATTTAATTATTATTAAGCTTTAGCCAATTTAGTAAATGTTTGGGACCTATACAGCAAAATCACTCAATTTACAATTTAGCATTACATGTTTTTTCTTAACCTATGACTTGTATTGGTTTGGATAGCGTGTTCAGATTCGCTGCGAGGCTGCCCAAGTTCAGCATTCGGAACACTCAACTCTAGTGCGATAGTATTAGCAGCCAGACCAGGAAGAAAATCAATGCCACAGCAATTAACTGTGGTCTACAATACCTTGGTTAATATATAATTAAGCAATAAGGCCTGAGGGGGTGTGGTATATGGCCAATATACCATGGCTAAGGGCTGTTCTAATGCACGACGCAACGCGGAGTGCCTGGATAGAGCCCTTAGCCCTGCTATATTGGCCATATACCACAAACCCCTGAGGTGCCTTACTGCTGTTATAAACTGGTTACCAATGTAAACAGTAAAAAGAACAGTAAAAAGTAATGATTTGTCATACCTGTGGTATACATTTACATTTTACATTTACGTCATTTAGCAGACGCTCTTATCCAGAGCGACTTACAAATTGGTGCATTCACCTTATAGCCAGTGGGATAACCACTTTACAATATGTATTTTATTTTATTATTTTTTTATTTTTTGGGAGGGTGGGTTGGGGTAAGGGGGGTTGAAGGATTACTTTATCCTATCCCAGGTATTCCTTAAAGAGGTGGGGTTTCAAGTGTCTCCGGAAGGTGGTGAGTGACTCCGCTGTCCTGGCGTCGTGAGGGAGCTTGTTCCACCATTGGGGTGCCAGAGCAGCGAACAGCTTTGACTGGGCTGAGCGGGAACTGTGCTTCCGCAGAGGTAGGGGGGCCAGCAGGCCAGAGGTGGATGAACGCAATGCCCTCGTTTGGGTGTAGGGACTGATCAGAGCCTGAAGGTACGGAGGTGCCGTTCCCCTCACAGCTCCGTAGGCAAGCACCATGGTTTTGTAGCAAATGCGAGCTTCAACTGGAAGCCAGTGGAGTGTGCGGAGGAGCGGGGTGACGTGAGAGAACTTGGGAAGGTTGAACACCAGAGGGGCTGCGGCATTCTGGATGGGTTATAGGGGTTTAATGGCACAGGCAGGGAGCCCAGCCAACAGCGAGTTGCAGTAATCCAGACGGGAGATGACAAGTGCCTGGATTAAGACCTGTGCCGCTTCCTGTGTAAGGCAGGGTCGTACTCTCCGAATGTTGTAGAGCATGAACCTACAGGATCGGGTCACCACCTTGATGTTAGCGGAGAACGACAGGGTGTTGTCCAGGGTCACGCCAAGGCTCTTCGCACTCTGGGAGGAGGACACAACGGAGTTGTCAACCGTGATGGCGAGATCATGGAACGGGCAGTCCTTCCCCGGGAGGAAGAGCAGCTCCGTCTTGCCGAGGTTCAGCTTGTGGTGGTGATCCGTCATCCACACTGATATGTCTGCCAGACATGCAGAGATGCGATTTGCCACCTGGTTATCAGAAGGGGGAAAGGAGAAGATGAGTTGTGTGTCGTCTGCGTAGCAATGATAGGAGAGGCCATATGAGGATATGACAGAGCCAAGTGACTTGGTGTATAGCGAGAATAGGAGAGGGCCTAGAACTGAGCCCTGGGGGACACCAGTGGTGAGAGCACGTGGTGCGGAGACAGATTCTCGCCACGCCACTTGGTAGGAGCGACCGGTCAGGTAGGACGCAATCCAAGAGTGAGCCGCGCCGGAGATGCCCAACTCGGAGAGGGTGGAGAGGAGGATCTGATGGTTCACAGTATCAAAGGCAGCAGACAGGTCTAGAAGGATAAGAGCAGAGGAGAGAGAGTTAGCTTTAGCAGTGCGGAGAGCCTCCGTGACACAGAGAAGAGCAGTCTCTGTTGAATGACCAGTCTTGAAACCTGACTGGTTTGGATCAAGAAGGTCATTCTGAGAGAGATAGCAAGAGAGTTGGCTAAAGACGGCACGCTCAAGAGTTTTGGAGAGAAAAGAAAGAAGGGATACTGGTCTGTAGTTGTTGACATCAGAGGGATCGAGTGTTGGTTTTTTGAGAAGGGGTGCAACTCTCGCTCTCTTGAAGACGGAAGGGACATAGCCAGCCTTCAAGGATGAGTTGATGAGCGAGGTGAGGTAAGGGAGAAGGTCACCGGAGATGGTCTGGAGAAGAGAGGAGGGGATAGGGTCAAGCGGGCAGGTTGTTGGGCGGCCGGCCATCACAAGTCGCAAGATTTCATCTGGAGAGAGAGGGGAGAAAGAAGTCAAAGCATAGGGGAGGGCAGTGTGAGCAGGACCAGCAGTGTCATTTGACTTAACAAACGAGGATCGGATGTCGTCAACCTTCTTTTCAAAATGGTTGACGAAGTCATCCACAGAGAGGGAGGGGCGGGGGGAGGGGGAGGAGGATTCAGCAGGGAGGAGAAGGTGGCAAAGAGCTTCCTAGGGTTAGAGGCAGATGCTTGGAATTTAGAGTGGTAGAAAGTGGCTTTAGCAGTAGAAACATATGAAGAAAATGTAGAGAGGAGGGAGTGAAAAGATGCCAGGTCCGCAGGGAGTCTAGTTTTCCTCCATTTCCGCTCGGCTGCCCGGAGCCCTGTTCTGTGAGCTCGCAATGAGTCGTTAAGCCACGGAGCAGGAGGGGAGGACCGAGCCGGCCGGGAGGATAGGGGACATAGAGAGTCAAAGGATGCAGAAAGGGAGGAGAGGAGGGTTGAGGAGGCAGAATCAGGAGATTGGAGGGAGAAGGATTGAGCAGAGGGAAGAGATGATAGGATGGAAGAGGAGAGAGTAGCGGGAGAGAGAGCGAAGGTTGCGACGGCGCATTACCATCTGAGTAGGGGCAGAGTGAGCAGTGTTGGAGGAGAGCGAGAGAGAAAAGGATACAAAGTAGTGGTCGGAGACATGGAGGGGAGTTGCAGTGAGATTAGTAGAAGAACAGCATCTAGTAAAGATGAGGTCAAGTCTATTGCCTGCCTTGTGAGTAGGGGGGGACGGTGAGAGGGTGAGGTCAAAAGAGGAGAGGAGTGGAAAGAAGGAGGCAGAGAGAAATGAGTCAAAGGTAGACGTAGGGAGGTTGAAGTCACCCAGAACTGTGAGGGGTGAGCCATCCTCAGGAAAGGAACTTATCAAGGCGTCAAGCTCATTGATGAACTCTCCAAGGGAACCTGGAGGGCGATAAATGACAAGGATGTTAAGCTTGAAAGGGCTAGTGACTGTGACAGCATGGAATTCAAATGAGGAGATAGACAGATGGGTCATGGGAAAAAGAGAGAATGTCCACTTGGGAGAGATGAGGATTCCTGTGCCACCACCCCGCTGACCAGATGCTCTCGGGGTATGCGAGAACACATGGTCAGACGAGGAGAGTGCAGTAGGAGTAGCAGTGTTTTCAGTGGTAATCCATGTTTCCATCAGCGCCAAGAAGTTGAGGGACTGGAGGGTAGCATAGGCTGAGATGAACTCTGCCTTGTTGGCCGCTGAACGGCAGTTCCAGAGGCTGCCGGAGACCTCGAACTCCACGTGGGTGGTGCGTGCAGGGACCACCAGGTTAGAGAGGCAGCAGCGTTTGTATAGCCTGTGCGGAGAGGAGAGAACAGGGATAGACAGAGGCATAGTTGACAGGCTACAGAAAATGGCTACAATAATGCAAAGGAGATCGGAATGAAATGAACTAAACATCTGGGAAAGCGAGAGAGCGGGCCTCCCTCACTTACGTTTCAATGAAACACCCAAATATAACTCTCCCAACTTCCACCTCAGAAACTATAATTGTTGTAAACTACAGCTGTTCAATGTTTTCTAGGAATAGACTAACTTAGTTTATTCAGCTAGCTAACTTGGTACAGTATTCTTCCGTGACAACCGTCCAGGGCACCTAGTCATATGACGCCACAGTCAACTAGAATGCCGGACTCCATAACACGCTTTAGCACCAATACTCGGCCACAACAAACCACCAGTGTGTCAACACGCCAAGCAGATCATTCGTGTCCGTGTCTAACGTTGTGGGTTAGTCCCGACAGCTTGAGCGAGTCCGTCGTCAACTTATTCAGCCAGTTAGTTAGCTAGAATAGTTAGCATACTAGCTAGCCATTGCTTTCTGCCAATGAAGAAACCCCTCCTCCCACGGCGCGAACACACAGAGAGAGCCAAGCTAACGTTAACTAGTCACCCATGTCCCGAATTCCCTTGAACGACTCTGGCTACCAGTATGTAAAAACAAAACACAAATGTAGGTTATAACTTACCCCTAGCAGCTACTGTTAGCTAGCCAAGTGCAAAGCTAGCCACTGAATTGACTCAGCCAGTTCGCGTCTGTTCGCTAGGTCGTTCCAGCTATTGTTTAGTAGCTATCCAGGTAGCAACAAGCTAGCTACATTTCAAGCACAGTAGCCACTTACTACCTAACGTTAATGCTTCAGACAATGAAGTTAGAAAAACTGCTGAATGGTAGGCATTATTGTATGTAATTATTGTAGGCAGCTAGCTGGCATAATTACAGGTACTCTCAGGCGTGAAACAACTATCCACAGTTGCTAATAGTTACCAGTAGCTACCCGCTAGCTAGTCCAGGTAGTGGGTTAGCTAGCTTCGTGCTTCACCGGGCTCAGCCGAATACAATACTAACCTACAATAATTACATACAATAACCCACGATAACTACCTACAATACCTAACTACAATCTAAATACATAGTTTAAGCTTTACTCGACAAAGCCCAAACTATGTACAGTGGGGAGAACAAGTATTTGATACACTGCCGATTTTGCAGGTTTTCCTACTTACAAAGCATGTAGAGGTCTGTAATTTTTATCATAGGTACACTTCAACTGTGAGAGATGGAATCTACAACAAAAATCCAGAAAATCACATTGTATGATTTTTAAGTAATGAATTTGCATTTTATTGCATGACATAAGTATTTGATCACCTACCAACCAGTAAGAATTCCGGCTCTCACAGACCTGTTAGTTTTTCTTTAAGAAGCCCTCCTGTTCTCCACTTATTACCTGTATTAACTGCACCTGTTTGAACTCGTTACCTGTATAAAAGACACCTGTCCACACACTCAATCAAACAGACTCCAACCTCTCCACAATGGCCAAGACCAGAGAGCTGTGTAAGGACATCAGGGATAAAATTGTAGACCTGCACAAGGCTGGGATGGGCTACAGGACAATAGGCAAGCAGCTTGGTGAGAAGGCAACAACTGTTGGCGCAATTATTAGAATATTGAAGAAGTTCAAGATGACGGTCAATCACCCTCGGTCTGGGGCTCCATGCAAGATCTCACCTCGTGGGGCATCAATGATCATGAGGAAGGTGAGGGATCAGCCCAGAACTACACAGCAGGACTTGGTCAATGACCTGAAGAGAGCTGGGACCACAGTCTCAAAGAAAACCATTAGTAACACACTACGCCGTCATGGATTAAAATCCTGCAGCGCACGCAAGGTCCCCCTGCTCAAGCCAGCACATGTCCAGGCCCGTCTGAAGTTTGCCAATGACCATCTGGATGATCCAGAGGAGGAATGGGAGAAGGTCATGTGGTCTGATGAGACAAAAATAGAGCTTTTTGGTCTAAACTCCACTCGCCGTGTTTGGAGGAAGAAGAAGGATGAGTACAACCCCAAGAACACCATCCCAACCGTGAAGCATGGAGGTGGAAACATCATTCTTTGGGGATGCTTTTCTGCAAAGGGGACAGGACGACTAGACCGTATTGAGGGGAGGATGGATGGGGCCATGTATCGTGAGATCTTGGCCAACAACCTCCTTCCCTCAGTAAGAGCATTGAAGATGGGTCGTGGCTGGGTCTTCCAGCATGACAACGACCTGAAACACACAGCCAGGGCAACTAAGGAGTGGCTCCGTAAGAAGCATCTCAAGGTCCCGGAGTGGCCTAGCCAGTCTCCAGACCTGAACCCAATAGAAAATCTTTGGAGGGAGCTGAAAGTCCGTATTGCCCAGCGACAGCCCCGAAACCTGAAGGATCTGGAGAAGGTCTGTATGGAGGAGTGGGCCAAAATCCCTGCTGCAGTGTGTGCAAACCTGGTCAAGAACTACAGGAAACGTATGATCTCTGTAATTGCAAACAAAGGTTTCTGTACCAAATATTAAGTTCTGCTTTTCTGATGTATCAAATACTTATGTCATGCAATAAAAGGCCAATTAATTACTTAAAAATCATACAATGTGATTTTCTGTATTTTTGTTTTAGATTCCGTCTCTCACAGTTGAAGTGTACCTATTATAAAAATTACAGACCTCTACATGCTTTGTAAGTAGGAAAACCTGCAAAATCGGCAGTGTATCAAATACTTGTTCTCCCCACTGTATATAAGCCATATAAGCCAAGCTTACCTCCCGCCAGAGAGAGACACAACCTCAACCGACGACGATGAGTCAGAGGAAGTCTGATATACCACAGCGGTCTGATATACCACAGCTTTCAGCCAATCAGCTTTCAGGGATGAAACCACCCAGTTTATGATCAAAGTTAAGATGACCGACACATAAGATGGCTGTAGTATTTTTCTGTATGAATGGAGTATGAATGGAGGCAGACAGAGCAACAGACCGAGAGAGACAGATTTATTAAAAATAATGCATACTGGTAGCCTGTGAACATTGGATATGAAACATCACTGGTATGGGATAAATCTATAAATCTCCTCTCTCAAGAGCCTTCTTCTCTAAAGCCAGTGTCTTCCCTATAATCCTAATGAAATTCACACAGATTCAAAACAGATGAAGATATTTGTTATAGTGCAAATGCAGTGCCTTGTTCACAAACAAAAAGAGAAACACGATGACAAGAAAACAAAGATAATTGTTCCTCTCTCTTGTTCAATGGAGCTACATAAGATACTCACATACTCACTTACATTTTATCAGTTTATTGTTTGCTTGCTGCTTATTCTTCACCAAATCAAAGTTTTTACATTTAATGGGATTTGTAACTACAATGTTTTCTCTATCAGTGTGTGAGACGATGGAGAAATAGGTATAGCCGATCGTACACCACCCCATACAGGTTCTTAAAGTTTGGGTTGAGTGGCAAGATAAAGAAGTCAACAACAGGTTGCAAGTTTACACGTTTTATTTTCTCCTTTTCCACCAAACCTCAAAATGCTCTCTTCTAAGCCCGGTCAAAGGACGAGGAGCACACTGGAGAACAATATACTTTACAGTACAAACAAAAATGGGTTCTGGTGCAGCGTCAAGGGAAGCAATAACTAAACATGAATTCAACTTAACTGCTTTATCTTGGCCAGGTCGCAGTTGTAAATGAGAACTTGTTCTCAACTGGCTTACCTGGTTAAATAAAGGTGAAATAAAATAAAGAAATAAACATAAATCAAACATATTCTCTCAACTTAGTCAGATAGTCAAAACAAACAACCAGCCACATGGCAACTTCCCTCTTACCTGTACTTTCCCCCGGGTGGTCGCACCTCAAACAAAAACCAATAATTTAATTAGCAAGGCAGAAGCATGAATGATAAGCAATGGAGGCTCATTGTCACACCTGTGACAAGTGTAGCTCTATTCTCTATTTGTAAGTGGGTCGAACAATGGGAGCTTGTTCCTATGGTCTAATTTCAAATGAATATTTCACACTCTGTACTGGGATACAAAGGAATGTGGTTTCATTATGTGTGGCCTTCATTGGCACAGTTTTGTTGATACCGACATTTTTCAACAAGAGTGTGACAAAAGCATGTGGTCTTTGTCTCGTCATTTAAAGCACTGCTGATGTGCAGGCAGCATCTGTAGTGTGTGGCATTTTGCCTGTACCGCCATTCAGACTAGAGGGGCTGATGGATGCAAGGAGTGTTAATGATCTCTCCAACATTGTGGGTGATCGGGGCACAGCTGAGAGGATGAGGGGAAATTAGGAGGCTTTGCTGGGGTCTGGCCAAGCACAGGTGACAGCTCCTGCATGGTGGGCGGAGGCAGGCGGCGCAGCACACACCTCTCAGGTGGCAGAATCACTCCAGCTTGTCCCTCCTCATTCGGTCTCAGATTGGTAACGCTGCTCTCTTTTTCCGCTGGTCGCCTTGTCTCAAGGTGGAACCATGAAACGTAAATGGATGGGTAATCATTTGCATTGTAGACATTGGAGTACGGCACTGGCGCAAATATGAAACCAAAACAGGTCCGTTTTCAAAGCTTGGAGATCTTGGGTTCTGGGGAATGGATCATCCCTCCTATTTACTCATGCAAATATGAAAGAAGACTTGACCCCTGTTGCCAGGAAGTGAATCCAGGATCACGGTGTGAGGTGGAGGGAGGAATTTTAATTTGACATTTTGCACAGGCCTGCCTTCAAAGGCCACAGGCCGACCCTCTTGACCCCTGTGCGATCCCCCACCAGCCCTGTCAGAGCTGGGCATCATGATTTATGTAACATCAAAATAATGTGAAGGGTGATGCTTCAGAGGGGCTGGGACTAGACGGCAGGCCTGCAGTGGTGTGAAGCCTCCGAGGGCTGGGACTTGATGGCAGGGCTGCAATGTGTAACGGATACCCCCTCAGAAGGTTCTCAGGATCTCTGAGAGGCCATTAGTGTTGTTTTGAACCCCCACCCAAAACATGTTACATTATACAGGCTTTCAGAAGTACAGGGGGAGTAAATGGACATCCTCTCCCCTGACGACACAGATTGCATGTCTCCACAAGCATGGGCTCACAGGTGGCGATAGGGACAATGGATGACTTTTGTTAGTGGATGACTGGTATGGTACTCCCATTTTGCTTTGGTCTTTGGTATGCTAGTGGCCACTAAGTGTGCCAGACCTTCAGTAATAGCTTTGTTTCACCTTTTCACCTGTTGTGTAGGGCCAGGGTTTATGGGATAAGGACATGAGGCAGCGTGTAAGTCAACATGCAAGGTCGGCCTTCCTTACTTTTGATTTAGAATACATAATTAGTCCAAACAGTGCAGATACTTACAATGCTTTATTCACAGCACTATGAATTTAACAATTCGTGACAAAAATACAGGCAATGAATCGATCTGATAACCTTGCTTTACCTCTAAATATACAGTATGTTACAAGAAATACAGTGAGCACAGTTAAACAAAAGCTGTAAAACCTGTAGGTTTAAAAAACATATACAATACATGAAGAACTCAACAAAAATAACAGTGTTACATATTTAATGTACCGTGTCACTTGTGGGACCACTTCTATATTCTCCAGAAAAATTGATTAACAGGTAGATGTTGTGACAGCCCGCTGACCGACACCCCCAGGAATTGACAGGACAGTGAAGGAGAGAGCAGAGCAGCGTAGGAGACGTAGCTACATTGTCCACTGAACACACTCATCGATATATAATTAAACAATGACAGCGCCCCAGACAGTTTAATCTGATTAGATTCTTAATAGTGGAGGCATTACTCTCTAAAAGTCAATGCATCATGAGAAAAACCCAGGGTAACAATTCAGCCATTAGCTTGAAGAGACGTCATCGTCTGCTCGTTGTCAGCCACAATGTGTGCACCTGCAGTCGAGCTTGATGCAACTAATACTGTCTACACCAGATAGAGATGTCTTTCCATTAACCTAGCAATATGGGCTGAACTGGAAGGAAATGTATTGGGCTCTGCTAAAGCTTCTGTATACCAAACAGCAACCCTATAATGCAAGATTACCAAGTGTCAAATAGAGTGGAGATGCAGTTTAATGGAGATGGGAGTGAAAAGGTGAGATTGGATTAAACAGCATAAACACAAAACAGCAAGGCTGCTGGGATGTTAGGCCAAGAAATAGCTATGTACATGCTGTCCTTGAATACAAGGCAAACTAAAGGCAAGTAATCATTAGTTGTTGATTATGTTTTTGAGCGTCAGACTGCTCTCTCAACAGGTTCTGACACTGTGCCAAGACCATGAGGTCCTAAATAGGGCACTAGGAACAATGGTGTATTTTCTTTGGATTGGAGAGTGTGTGGCGATAATGTCTTTACACCGGGAACTGAAAATGTAATGATAAATACAAAGGTTCGACTGTGTGGCAGGTGGGGGGAGGCAGAAACAAAAGAGTGGAATAAGGTGTTTCTTTGAAGATAAGGAACTGTTTAGTTAATACCGAATGCATGATTTCTTATGTAAATGTATGAAATGGGATTTTCACCTCCACTTTATGTACGATAATGGAAAGGAACAATGTCTTGGCTCAGGTGAGGTGCATTGAATGAGGTGAAAACGGTCTTAGACTTGGCCAAGCTACTGGTGTCCAGCACAGCACACTAGTAAACATTTCCTGTGGAAAAACTTGATGCATTGATTTCTTACTTAGAGCAGAAAAGCCCCTAGAAGCATAAAGTAGTTTGTCATTGTGACCATTAGGGTCTTCCTACAGATCTGCAGGGCCTGAGAACATACAGACCCTGCATACTGAAAAGTGCATATATTGCAAAACCCCAGTAGATAAGCAGACAACACTGAGTTGGTAATCTGTCACTTAGTGTTTGATTAGCTGCAAATTCTTTGAACGCTTCATCAAGATTTCGGATCCAGTTCAACAATTCCATCTGAAAAAAAGTGACAGCATAATTAACCACTCCCCTGGCTTAAAAATAAACAATAATCACTCATGTAGTGTATGTGTATGTGCACATTGGCCAGAAGTTTTATTTAGAGCTCAACTTCCGCCTTAAGTTCTCAGTTCACATGACACTAGAACGGCCTAAGCCCCCGTCTTGTCCAGCTCAGTATATGGCGGCTGTGTGAAAAAGGTCTGCTTGCTTTCACTGCAGCCACGCGATTGTGCAAACTGTCACTCCTTGTGCCAAGTTATACAAAAGCAAAACCTAAAGTAAGCATATTCTATCTGGGTTGCCTGCGTTCATTTTTTATTCTGATAACTGCACGTTGTCATTTATAATGGCAGTGCCCCTTTCATTGTCTACCCTTGTCTCTAGCAACAAGCGTTGACCTACCTCTCAACTCCACAGCGTTCACTGTAAATGTGTTACTCTTGTTATTCTCACCCGCTGAATCATGTGCTTATCTCAAGTCTGCCATATTCTCTCTCTAAAAGTCAATGCATCATGAGAAAAACCCAGGGTAACAATTCAGCCATTAGCTTGAAGAGACGTCATCGTCTGCTCGTTGTCAGCCACAATGTGTGCACCTGCAGTCGAGCTTGATGCAACTAAAACTGTCTACACCAGATAGATATATCTTTCCATTAACCTAGCAATATGGGCTGAACTGGAAGGAAATGTATTATTGTAATGATGGCTTTAAAGGGATAAGAAATCTGCTGTATAGTTCTCTTGACAAGAAATTACTTGAAATGATCTAAATGTGAATTTGTACCATCTGACAAGTCTACCACAATCCAGAATCAATGTGAATCACATGGCTACATTCTAGCACTATCACGACAGGCCCAAACTCACATTGACATTTCCAATGCAACGTGAGTTTGTAAAATGTAATTATGGCAGACTTTGGTTTAATATAATGCGGCATTTGGCATAATATAAATGGAATGGCCAGTACCACAGGATGAATAAATGGATATTGGAAAACGTCTAATGGAAAAATCATACCGCAATTACAACACATGAGAATACAGCAAGAGCTTCCTGTATGCCCTCATTAGAATACAATCAATACCTGTTTTTATTATACACCATTTTATAATTTTATTCCGGACCGTATTGAGTCAGATTTCACTTGAGAATACTGAATATATCAACCTTATTCTATGTCACCTCACAGAAATGGGTTACTGTGTGTTGTAAATACATCATTATCTTACACATACTGGATCTGTAGTTATGTGTGGCTACAGCTGGTACTTTATAAAGACTCAAGTCTACCTTGTGTGCCAGTGCTAACTTCTTTATTTGTTTACGTGTGGTAGGTATTCAGCAATAGCTACACAGGACATAGGAATATACGAATGGTTTGAGTTAGTGAGATGCATGCCACCCGTGTCCTGCTGTATACTTTCTCACTTGGTTTATTGGAGTGAAAAGGGGTTCTGCTTAACTGCTTATTAAAATCCATAATGGTGAAGCTCGACTTCCAAACTGTAAACATCCTCAAGTAGAGAGAGAGCAGTGGACCATCTGTATGTTAGAATACATTGGGTTAGGCTTTACTTGTTACGGCTATTCTTTACCTTAAATTGATGTTTAAACTTAGCAAATGGATGACATGGACTCATGAAAATACATATTTATTGTCCTGTAGGAACAGACTGTCTGCCTTTTCGAAACTTCACGTTTTTACATTTAATATTGCTGGGCGACTGAAGAAAGTTGGAGACGGCTCTTGGTGTGCATTATCAATTTCTCAGAGTTTACACAATATACATTTGTTTGCTTTCATTGCCTATAAAGGCCTGTAAACTCTGCATTTTTGGTTTGAGCTAAGATTCAGCATCTTTTATGCTATGCCAGTGGTTGTCATCTGGCAGAGGAAAATGATCTTTTAGGATTGATATCACTCGTGTTTACAGTAATAATCTGAGGATAGAACTTTGTGGATGCTCCACCTTCAGAATCAATAATGTATGTGACTTACACAGAGTTTGTTTAAAGTAAAGCATTTTATATGAAACTCCAGACCTTGATTATGTTTTTGGTATTGTCATCATACAAATAACACCAGAGGCTCATCAGCTAGCAGATTCATATCCTTCATGTCCTTTGCTAAATAAAACTGATAATCTAGTGAAAGGTCACATTTGGCAATTTTATGCATGCGGATGCCCATTCATAATGAGGACAAAATTGCAAAACAAAATTGCAAAACAAAATTGGCCTTTTGATTGCGATCTTCAACATGCAATGAATTTTTATGTAACCTTTGTACAAAATGTAACTTAGCACTCACATCTGTAATCATGAAGTGCTTTGAAAGGCTGGTTATGGCACACATCAACTCCATCATCATCACAGACACCCTAGACCCACTCCAATTTACATACCGTCCCAACAGATCCATAGACGACTCAATCTCAATTGCACTCCACACTGTCCTCACCCACCTAGATAAGAGGAACACCTATGTGAGAATTATGTTAATTGACAACAGCTCAGCGTTCAACACCATAGTGCCTTCCAAGCTCATCACAAAGCTAAGGACCCTGGACTAAACATCTCCCTCTGCAACTGGGTCCTGGACTTCCTGACGGGCCGACCCCAAGTGGTCAGGGTAGGCAACATCACCTCCGCCACGCTGACCCTTAACACGGGGGCCCCACAGGGGTGTGTGCTTAGTCCCCTCCTGTACTCCCTGTTCACCCACGACTGCGTGGCCATGCACAACTCCAACACCATCATCAAGTTTGTTGACGACACAATGGTGGTAAGCCTAATCACCGGTGACGAGGAGACAGCCTACAGGGAGGAGGTCAATGACCTGGCAGTGTGGTGGGGGGACAACAACCTCTCCCTCAACGTCAGCAAGACCAAGGAGCTGATCGTGGACTACAGGAAAGGGGGCGGGGGTGAGCATCGACAGGGCTGTAGTGGAGCAGGTCGAAAGCTTCAAGTTACTCAGTGTCCAAATCACTAAGGACTTAAAATGGTTCAAACACGCGCAAAGTGGTGAAGAAGGTACGACAGCATCTCTTCCCCCTCAGGAGGTTGAAAAGGTTTGGCATGGGCCCTCAAATCCTCAAAAAGTTATACAGCTGCACCATTGAGAGCAACTTGACTGGCTGCATCACTGCTTGGTATGGCAACGGCACCACCCTCGATCGCATAGCGCTACAGAGGGGGGTGCGGACAGCCCTGGGGCCAAGCTCTCTGCCATCCAGGACCATTATATCACGCAGTGTAAAAGGAAGGCACGGAAAATCGTTAAAGACTCTAGCCACACAAGCCAGAGACTGCTCTCTCTGTCACGCCCTGGCTCTGGGACTCTTATATGTTGAGCCAGGGTGTGTAGATTCTATGTGTTTGTGTTTCTATGTTAGGATCTAGTTCATGTGTATCTATGTTGGCCGGGGTGGTTCTCAATCAGAGGCAACGAGAATCAGCTGTTGCTTGTTGTCTCTGATTGGGAACCATACTTAGGCAGCCTGTTTGGCACAGTGTATTGTGGGATCTTGTTCCGTGTATGGTTTGTGTTTTGTTACCAAGGACTTCACGTATCGTTTTGTTGTTTTGTTCGTGTGGTGAATATTTAATAAAGTATGTTCGCATTCCACGCTGCGCATTGGTCCAATCCTTTTGACGATCGTGACACTCTCTGCTTCCGCACGACAAGCGGTACCGGTTCATCAAGTCTGACACCAACACTCTCCTGAACAGCTTTATATCTCCAAGCCATAAGACTAAATAGCTAACAGAATGGCTACATGGACTATCTGAGTTGACCCTTTTATTTTATTTTAATAATTGCAATGTCTCTGTGCACACTCACAGGACTCTACACACACACATACACACACACTTCATTTGCTCACACACATAACATGCACACACATTTATACTGACTCTACACACACGCACACACACTCACATACAATCATCATATACACTGCTGCTACTATGTTTATCATATATCCTGATGCCTAGTCACCTTATCCCTATACATATCTACCTCTATCACTCCAGTATCCCTGCACATTGTAAACATGGTATTGGAACTGATCCTGTATATAGCTTCTTATTTTATTGTGTTCTTCTTATTTCTTATTTTAATTTCTTGTGTGTTTTTGTTCTACCTTATGTTATTTTTAGTATTACTTTGTTATTGATTACTGCACTGTTAGGTTTAGAGCTTGCAAGAAAGGCCTTCCACTGTACTTGTGCACGTGACACAAACTTGAAACAATGAAAGTATGAAACGTAAAGCTTTCCATTGAGACACGGCTCTCCAACTTGTTCATAAGCTTTCAAATGAGTTCAGTGGATGTATTCTGTTAGCTACTATATGCTGTATGAGAACAACATCTAAATACATCTGAGCTGAGGCAGGTTTTTCCCATTAAGATCTTCCAAAAAAAGACCAGAAGTTAGGAAGATTTAGTTTAGGTCACTGGCTTCGCGTGCATTGTCTCAGCGCCGTTCCACAGCAAAGTCAACTTCAGGGATGTTTTCTCAGTCTTGTGGTAGTATCCTGACCCCCAACACCAGTCTCCATTTTTTATAAGATTAATGGACTCCACTAGGCACCATGAGATAGAGCTCTTCTCTTGTCAAGATTACGTTTGCGTGCCTCCTGCTTTATTTATAGAAATATGTGACCTCTAATGATTGCATTGTCTTCTTTTCAGGAGAAGCATGCAAACATGACGTGACTGTCCGACCAGTACCACTCCCTTATTCTCCCAAAACACTGACTCAGCTTTTCCCAACAGAGCTAATCTTAACCACACCAGTCACAGCCAAACAACTCCTTAAGTCTTCCTGCCAAAACACCCACATGCGACCCAAAATGTCACAGGCCTGGATTCTCCCCATACAAAAACACACCCAAAAGCAGAATAATTAATTAAATGGAGTTTTCAAAGCATATTTCAGTGGTGATCTGGATCCGGCATGGTATATTTATTCACTTAGCGTAACGCTATCGCTGTAGGTTCAATACAAAACATAGGTTTCATACAATAAACATTGGAAACTTCAAGGGAAGCCATATTTCTTTTTACAGCTTCTCTCATCAGGACTTTTTCTGTATCAGTTTGTTTTTACAGGAAATATTCATAACCTTGTTGATTTGACTTGTGGGATTTATTTCTTTATGACTATTACTTCACAGACATGTCTAACCAGCAGCTAAATGTAGTCAGCTCTCGTTTCAAGTAGCAAAAGAAAACCTCTGCCTATTTTCCACAACAGAAAACAGAAATGTTAATTTGGCTCTCTTTTCATTTCTCCTCCCTTGGCCTTTCGACTTCCCTGTTTCTTTTAAATCATCCTCTAAAAGATTTCCTTTGGACATTATCTCTTTCTTTTCCATCATCCATCTCATCAACTGTTTTGATATATGTTTCTTTATTCTCCTCCCAAATCCTGTGGGGGTAGAGCCAGTATGCATCCTGCCTTCACTGGATGGCCTTGGCATTCCTCTGTAATGGGTCCATAGCCCTCCCCTCATCAGGGATTCTGCTTGTGTGCAGACGTGCCCTTGCTCTCCTCGGCTCCTTTAACCCTTCTAGTTCGGGTTCAGTGGCTATAAAGGAGGCACACTTCACCGGGGGCCCTCTATCGATCCGTATCACACAGAACGCTACGCTCTGTCAGTGAGCAGAGGGGGCTTTTAAACAGTTTGTGTTGAACAGCCAAACACAGCAAGGTCATCAAAGCAGAATTGTCAAGGACAGAGGCATGATATCTTGATTGTTGTGAGGAGCTGTGTGTGGCTGTGTGTGAGGAGCCATGTGTGGCTGTGTGTGAGGAGCCGTGTGTGGCAGTGTGTGAGGAGCCGTGTGTGGCGGTGTGTGAGGAGCCTTGTGTGGTGGTGTGTGAGGAGCTGTGTGTGGCTGTGTGTGAGGTGCCATGTGTGAGGAGCCATGTGTGGCGGAGTGTGAGGAGCCATGTGTGGTGGTGTGTGAGGAGCCGTGTGTGAGGAGCCATGTGTGGCGGTGTGTGAGGAGCCGTGTGTGGTGGTGTGTGAGGAGCCATGTGTGGTGGTATGTGAGGAGCCGCGTGTGGCGGTGTGTGAGGAGCCATGTGTGGCGGTGTGTGAGGAGCCGTGTGTGGCGGTGTGTGAGGAGCCATGTGTGGCGGTGTGTGAGGAGCCGTGTGTGGCGGTGTGTGAGGAGCCGTGTGTGGCGGTGTGTGAGGAGCCATGTGTGGCGGTGTGTGGGAAGACGTGTGTGGTGGTGTGTGAGGAGCCGTGTGTGGCGGTGTGTGAGGAGCCGTGTGTGGCTGTGTGTGAGGAGCTGTGTGTGGCTGTGTGTGAGGAGCCGTGTGTGAGGAGCCATGTGTGGCGGTGTGTGAGGAGCCGTGTGTGAGGAGCCATGTGTGGCGGTGTGTGAGGAGCCATGTGTGGCGGTGTGTGAGGAGCCATGTGTGGCGGTGTGTGGGGAGATGTGTGTGGTGGTGTGTGAGGAGCTGTGTGTGGCGGTGTGTGAGGAGAAGTGTGTGAGGAGCCATGTGTGGCCGTGTGTGAGGAGCCATGTGTGGCGGTGTGTGAGGAGCCGTGTGTGGCGGTGTGTGGGGAGACGTGTGTGGTGGTGTGTGAGGAGCTGTGTGTGGCGGTGTGTGAGGAGAAGTGTGTGGTGGTGTGTGAGGAGCCGTGTGTGGCGGTGTGTGAGGAGCCGTGTGTGGCGGTGTGTGAGGAGCCGTGTGTGGCGGTGTGTGAGGAGCCATGTGTGGCGGTGTGTGAGGAGCCGTGTGTGGTGGTGTGTGAGGAGCCGTGTGTGGCGGTGTGTGTGGCGGTGTGTGGTGGTGTGTGAGGAGCCGTGTGTGGTGGTGTGTGAGGAGCCGTGTGTGGTGGTGTGTGTGGCGGTGTGTGGTGGTGTGTGTGGCGGTGTGTGAGGAGCCGTGTGTGTTTGTGTGTCTATTTGTGAGCAATTACTAGTCATGTTATAGCTTCAACCCTGACTATTCCTCATTGTTTTACAATAATAGTGTTTATTGTCACTATTCTATGAGAGTGTGTACTCATGAACTTTCATTCACCTAAAAAAGTTGGACAAAGTAAATGTTTGTAAATGAATGAGGAATGAAGAAACTCAGATAAATTCTGTAGCTTTCCCTTGTATTGCAACCATTGCATCAGATGCACAAACTGTAGGTATGCAAGCTGAGGAGGCACTTATTTTAACTATAAAACACAAGACCCGATACCAGGCCCAGCTTGAAATAAAATACATCTGTTCATTTCATTCAGAATTCTCTATGACAACTCAGTTCAGGGCTGGAGTGTCTCTTGACAGAGTATGATTTGCCAGTTTGATGTTTTTCTTGGCAAATAGAGTGCATGTTTTTCTCTTTCCTTCCTCTGCTCTCTGTTTGTCTCAACGACAAAACAACACTTCATCATGTAGGCTAGCTGTTATGCCTGTACTGACACTGTTCTGTAACTGATATTTTGGTAACTAGAAATTGACTCTTTCAAACATATATGGCTTTTCCAAAACTATATCTGTAAACATACAGATGTTACAATTTGTGGAAGCGCTGTTAATGTGCATTATTTCTAAATTGTGAAAGTGATAAGGTTGACAAGGTGAAGGACATACAGACACTAGCAGTCAGAAGTGAGTGATGGCAACTTCCCTCAAGGATGAGAGGAGACTGGGTCTTCAGTCAGGATAGGACAGACAGATGGGGCATTATCGAGAATAGGTCTGATATCAAAAGGGACTACAGTACATAATAAGAGACTGTAGAAAAAAAAAACAGGAAGAGATCATTCAACGGCTGTTAAAAACACTACCTGTAGAGTGAGTGATCTTCAGCGACTTCACTTGATCTGTAATCTATATCTGTTGCTCCTGCAACTCACTTCATAACTTTCTGACTGACGTGTACTTGCAGAGACCTTCAGACTGGTAAAACAGTCTCCTTTTTGTCTTTGATTCGGTAAATGACATCTTTACGAGGTTGCATCGCGGACGGAAGCTCCACCACGATACATCCACCACCGGGAGCGCAAAGGGAGATTGAGTTTCCAGGATTTCATGGAGTGTCTTGCTCTTTGTCTGAAACAGCTCTTCATGAGTCGCGAAGTTACATTTACATTTACATCATTTAGCAGACGCTCTTATCCAGAGCGACTTACAAATTGGTGCATTCAACTGATGATAGCCAGTGGGACAACCACTTTTTTTTTTTTATGGGGGGGGGGGTAGAAGGATTACTTTATACTATTCCAGGTATTCCTTAAAGAGGTAGGGTTTCAAGTGTCTCCGGAAGGTGGTCAGTGACTCCGCTGTCCTGGCGTCGTGGGGGAGCTTGTTCCACCATTGGGGTGCCAGAGCAGCAAATAGCTTTGACTGGGCTGAGCGGGAACTGTGCTTCCGTAGAGGTAGGGGAGCTAGCAGGCCAGAGGTGGATGAACGCAGTGCCCTCGTTTGGGTGTAGGGTCTGATCAGAACCTGAAGGTAAGGAGGTGCCGTTCCCCTCACAGCTCCGTAGGCAAGCACCATGGTCTTGTAGCAGATGCGAGCCTCAACTGGAACCTAGTGGAGTGTGCGGAGGAGCGGGTTGACATGAGAGAACTTGGGAAGGTCGAACACCAGATAGGCTGCAGCGTTCTGGATAAGTTGTAGGGGTTTAATGGCACAGGCAGGGAGCCCAGCCAACAGCGAGTTGCAGTAATCCAGACGGGAGATGACAAGTGCCTGGATTAGGACCTGTGCCGCTTTCTGTGTAAGGTAGGGTCGTACTCTGCGAATGTTGTAGAGCATGAACCTGCAGGATCAGGTCACTGCTTTGATGGTAGCGGAGAACGACAGGGTGTTGTCCAGGGTCACGCCAAGGTTCTTTGCACTCTGGGAGGAGGACACAATGGAGTTGTCAACCGAGATCATGGAGCGGGCAGTCCTTCCCCAGGAGGAAGAGCAGCTCCGTCTTGCCGAGATTCAGCTTGAGGTGGTGATCCGACATCCATACTGATATGTCTGCCAGACATGCAGAGATGTGATTCGCCACCTGGTTATCAGAAGGGGGAAAGGAGAAAAATAATTGTGTGTCGTCTGCGTAGCAATGATAGGAGAGACCATGTGAGGATATGACAGAGCCAAGTGACTTGGTGTATAGAGAGAATAGGAGAGGGCCTAGAACTGAGCCCTGGGGGACACCAGTGGTGAGAGCACGTGGTGCGGAGACAGATTCTCGCCACGCCACCTGGTAGGAGCGACCTGTCAGGTAGGACGCAATCCAAGAGTGAGCAGCGCCGGAGATGCTCAAGTTACACAGCCTTATTTAACTGTATGGGCATGCATTCGTTTTTTACACTTGGAGAGGGTGGACGTTCAAAGGTCTGCTGTAAAAAAAAGAGTCTGGTTGACCCCAGTGAAAGAAATACCACTGTTACATCTTCCTCCGTCAGCAAAATGTTAAGTAAAGCAGATGAATATGCTATTGTTTTTATACAATAAATGGTTTGTTTCAGTGCCCTATCCAAGGGAAAATAGCATGGAATGTTGAGCAGGCAACACCTCTTGGATGAAGAATTAAAACGTCATTGGAAATTCATTCCCCTCTAAAGACAGCAGGAGGCGCAGGCCATCCCTGTCAAACCTCTTAACCACTATCACTGTCCTCTGCCTCCTCTGAACCATTTTCACTGTCCTCTGTCTCCTCTGAACCATTATCACTGTCCTCTGTCTCCTCTGTCTCCTCTGTCTCCTCTCTCCTCTGCCTCCTCTGTCTCCTCTGCCTCCTCTGTCTCCTCTGTCTCCTCTGTCTCCTCTGTCTCCTCTGAACCATTATCACTGTTCTATGCCTCCTCTGAACCATTATCACTGTCCTCTTCCTCCTCTGTCTCCTCTGTCTCCTCTGTCTCCTCCATCTCCTCTGTCTCTCTGTCTCCTCTGTGTCACCTGTCTCTCTGTCTCCTCTGTCTCTCTGTCTCCTCTCTCTCCTCTGCCTCCTCTGTCTCTCTGTCTCCTCTGTCTCCTCTGTCTCCTCTCTCTCCTCTGTCTCCTCTCTCTCCTCTGTCTCCTCTTTCTCTCTGTCTCCTCTGTCTCCTCTGACTCCTCTGATTCCTCTGTCTCCTCTGACTCCTCTGTTCCTCCCATTACATTACTGCCTCTCCTACTGCATAACTGGAAAGGTCCACCATTAAATGTTCAATGTCTGATTATTCAGCTCACTGTGCTCCAGGATTAGATCAGTACACCCAGTCGTTTAGTCACTTTATCTCCAGGAAAAAAAAGGGAACTGTCCGCATCTGCAGGAGGTGTTGACAAGAGTAACCTTACACAAACATTGATTTGCTTTCGGAAAGTCACTGTACGTGTCAGATAATTATCTTAAACATATTGATTATTGATGTCTCCATCAGAGCAGAACAACACCGGACCGTTTTTCAACAACCAGTATGTTGTAAAGAAGGAGGCGTGGTTACGTGGTTCTAAAACTTGTATATACAGAGAATACGAAAGTGAAATTTTTCACTTTTGTAATTTCATATTCATGATGTAGTTTCTATGTTCACAGTAACTTTAGAAAATATTTCCGTTATGTACTGTATAGAATGTGTGAGTTCTGTAGCTACAATTCACTCAAATATGTTCAAGAGCATATAACTAACAATATCACAAAGTGATTGTCAAAATCGTTAAACATACTCTCACAAAACAATGTCTTGTGTTGAACAACTAGCTACGTAATTACAAGCCAAAGTGGGCACTCTATTTCCAAGCACAATGCAACGCTCACCCTATCAATGATGTATAAACATACAACCCATTCGCCCCTGTGACAACGTCTCCAGAACTAACAGGAAGAAAATAAAACAAAAGTCAGGTTTGAAAAAGCACACCTCTATGGCTTTTCCCAGTGTATTTCTGCCAAATGGTGGAAGATGGACATGTTTAGCTCCCCAACTTGACTGGTAGGACACGGGGCTGAACTCAGGCTGTAAATGTACAAGAGAAGTCTGCACTGCAGGGATTTCTGTGATGATGGAGTAAGTGGCTTCTGGGTTCTGCTGGTGGTAAAGCATTCCGATCAGCCGCTCCTTAAACAATACTGCCAGCTCTTGAGTGGAGAACTTTTTTCTCCCCTGCTGGATAAAACACGATGAAAATAGCTCAGGCTTCTCCTTCTATTCCTCCTAACAAAGTGTTTTTCTCGTTCACAACACAACCATTTCCTCCAGAGGATAATGCATTTCCACTATACATTATTCTTGAAAATCAACCGTTCAGAAATTACTTGAAACAAGACAAGCTTTTGTTTTAATCTTTAAATCATCCATCTACTTCAGGGCACATTGCTACTTATACTAATGTATCTTGATATGGAGAGGTTCGAAAGGAACACATAAGTTACAATGCACAATCATCTGTTGTGTGTAATAAATCTCACTTCGCATAAAGGTACAGTATACATATAGTACAGCAGGTGTGTCCATTACAGAATGTGAGTAAAATAAGCTGTCCTAGAAATGTTTATCTAGCATCTCAGTATTTTCACAGTTTTCACAACAGTATTTTCACATTTCACGTCAGTTTTCGTCACATTCAGTATTTACTTATAGTAATTTTTTTCATAGCTACACTCTTAGAAAAAAAGGGTTCCAAAAGGGTTCTTCGGCTGTTCCCATAGGAGAACCCTTTTTGGTTCGAGGTAAAAATATTTTGGGTTCCATGTAGAACCCTTTGTGTAAAGGGTTCTACATGAAACTCAAAGGGTTCTACATGGAACCAAAAAGGGTTCTTCAAAGGGTTATCCTTTGGGGAAAGCCGAAGAACCCTTTTAGGTTCTAGATAGCAAAAACTATTCTAAGAGTGTGCTATATACAGTTGAAGTCGGAAGTTTACATACACCTCAGCCAAATACATTTAAACTCAGTATTTCACAATTCCTGACATTTAATCTTAGTAAATATTCCCTGTCTTATGTCAGTTAGGATCACCACTTTATTTTAAGAATGTGAAATGTCAGAATAATAGTAGAGAGAATGATCTCTTTCAGCTTTTTTTTCTTTCATCACATTCCCAGTGGGTCAGAAGTTTACATACACTCAATTAGTATTTGGTAGCATTGCCTTTAAATTGTTTAACTTGGGTCAAACGTTTCGGGTAGCCTTCCACAAGCTTATCACAATAAGTTGGGTGAATTTTGGCCCATTCCTCCTGACAGAGCTGGTGTAACTGAGTCAGGTTTGTAGGCCTCCTTGCTCGCACACGCTTTTTCAGTTCTGCCCACACATTTTCTATAGGATTGAGGTCAGGGCTTTGTGATGGCCACTCCAATACCTTGACTTTGTTGTCCTTAAGCCATTTGCCACAACTTTGGAAGTATGCTTGGGGTCATTGTCCATTTGGAAGACCCATTTGCGATCAAGCTTTAACTTCCTGACTGATGTCTTAAGATGTTGGTTCAATATATCCACATAATTGTCCTTCCTCATGATGCCATCTATTTTGTGAAGTGCACCAGTCCCTCCTGCAGCAAAGCACCCCCACAGCATAATGTTGCCACCCCGTGCTTCATGGTTGGGATAGTGTTCTTCAGCTTGCTAGCCACCCCCTTTGTCCTCCAAACATAATGATGGTCATTATGACCAGAGGACATTTCTCCAAAAAGTACGATCTTTGTCCCCATGTGCAGTTGCAAACCGTATTCTGGCTTTTTTATAGCGGTTTTGGAGCAGTGGCTTCTTCCTTGCTGAGCAGCCTTTCAGGTTATGTCGATATAGGACATTATACTGTGGATATAGATACTTCTGTACTTGTTTCCTCCAGCATCTTCACAAGGTCCTTTGCTGTTGTTTTGGGATTGATTTGCACTTTTCGCACCAAAGTACGTTAATCTCTAGGAGACAGAACGCGTCTCCTTCCTGAGTGGTATGACGGCTGCGTGGTCCCATGGTGTTTATACTTGCGTACTATTGTTTGTACAGATGAACATGGTACCTTCAGGCGTTTGGAAATTGCTCCCAAGGATGAACCAGACTTGTGGAGGTCTACCATTTTTTTCTGAGGTCTTGGCTGATTTCTTTTGATTTCCCATGATGTCAAGCAAAGAGGCACTGAGTTTGAAGGTAGGCCTTGAAATACATCCACAGGTACACCTCCAATTGACTCAAATGATGTCAATTAGCCTACCAGAAGCTTCTAAATGAATTTTCCAAGCTGTTTAAAGGCACAGTCAACTTAGTGTATGTAAACTTCTGACCCACTGGAATTGTGATACAGTGAATTATAAGTGAAATAATCTGTCTGTAAACAATTGTTGGAAAAATTACTTGTGTCATGCACAAAGTAGATGTCCTAACCGACTTGCCAAAACTATAGTTTGTTAACAAAACATTTGTGGAGTGGTTGAAAAAGTAGTTTTAATGACTCCAACCTAAGTGTATATAAACTTCCGACAACTGTAGACCTTGAAAACAGTCTGAATGTTATTCAGTGGTTTCATAATTTCAACAGTAAACAATGTCAGGCATAACACCAGTATTGTACATTAGATGAGTCATGGTTTAAGTCACATCCCATTTGTCTCAATGTGCATCTCAGTGACACAGAACCATGACCAGCTAGAACAATGGAAACCTGTGTCAGATCCACTAAGAGGTGTTACAGTGATATCTCACACATCAAGACAAATAGAATTATGTCATGCCATGGACCTTTTCATGGTCTTTCATCATGTTTTATTAGATCTGAAGGGATTGACCTGATACAATTAGAAAATCCTGACCCATGAAAAAACCTTCCATCTCTTCTGGTCTATTTTCTCATCAACATATAACTTTGTTGATGATGATTTGGATGAATACAAATGGAGCAAGAATTATACTAAAACATATTGTACAGTAATAACCTAAACGTCAATATTGAAGGGTCTATTCGTGATAACGAATCTGCAGATAATTCTACTTCAGTATGTTGACTTCATCAACATTAGCAGTGAGTCTAATGTATGACTTTGGACAAGCTTATTAATGCTATTTTAGATGTTATCAATGGCTTTAGATTAGATTTTCACCATGTGAAAATGGTGCATTTCTATGATTTGTAGTAAAAAAGATAGAGAAAGATAAGTGTTTCCAATGACATCATTGGAAGGCAATGCCTACTCACAATTGGTCAAAATCACACGATGCACACTGATGATGTCATTGGAAACACTAATATTTCTCTATCTTTTTTACTAGAAAACATGGAAACACACCATTTTCACATGTGTTGATGTTGGGGTGGTGCTGGAGAAGTTGAAAAACTGTGAAGTTTCCCTTTAAGTTGAATTAAAAATATTTTTTATGTCAAGTTTAGGGATAATGTTTAATGAATAGATTATCAATGCTATGAAAGTAATTGTAAAGTCACTGCAATTGTTTTCCCTAGCAGTGCTAAGTAATTCTGAAGTCTTTCACCATCAGCGTTCGACCATTCCTCATTATACTCCTCCAACTTTACAGACTAAAATAAAATGACATCCCTCGAAGACTATTTGGGCTTAACCGTATGTCACAGGCTCGGTTAACTTGGCATCAGAAGCATAGTTCTGTGTCTGCCACATGTAAATCACTCCATTAAACCCAGCCTCATTCCCCACTCCTATACCCATCATGGTGGTAATACATACCCTGACTGCACTGTCACAGCCCAGTAGGTCTTTATCCAGCCTTTTACAGTCAGACCTGGGGAGCCGTGGGGCTCTGTGAGCTCTGTTCCATCTGAGCGGCAGCTACATTGCCCCCAGGAACTTCTGTGTGTTCTCACAGCAAACAGATTGACCTTGCTCCAATCGGGTTATGGAGAAGAGTGAGGAGTTGCAGGATCTTCTTCTAGGCCAAGCACTCAGGTATAGCTGCTGTAACCATCTGTAAAACCTGGTGCAGCCACGCGGGCAGTTCTATAGAGTGAACAGAGCCTTAGACCACTCACCTTGACCAAGCCACACTACCTCCTTTTCAACTGCTGACAGCTACTTGTCTGCGAATGCCATCCACACAATGAAAGGATACCTAAACTGTATGAAGCGTGCTATTTGACACAAACAAAAGTGGAATGTTTGCTTTTTCCTTTGAAGCAAAACTCTGTGAAACAACTCTGCATCTACTATTGTACAATTAATGTATTATACTGCAGAGTTACTGATATTTAACTATCTGAATAAGGGTTTAAGGTACTAATAAGCCACTGAACAAATAGAGAAAACCATCAGTCATCTGACATATTTTATGTTCTCATTTACCTTACCAGCCCTCATACTGGCCAAACGCAAGCAGGATCAGCACAGATCACAGAACCGGCTGGGAGAATGAAGGGTAGAGAATTTGACAGACCTTGTCTCTGTTTTACCTTTCACAGAAAGATAGTTATTGATTGGCAGCGCTGCACAGGCTAGCACATTTGGAGAGGCTTTTCTATCATAGTCCAGATTTTTTTTAATGGAAAATATATATAATCCTAACAGCACCCCCACAAGCATTGCTGAACACATCCTTCTTAAAACTGCAGGAGCTGTCCCCTTTAGTTCCAGTGCCAGCGAATGTTAAAGTGCATCAGAATGTGAAAGCACCCTCTCGATCTGACACCGTTGAGGACAAGTGCACTGCTGAGCGAATAGGTAATCAACATCTTGCACAGATTGACGCCAGTACTTTACCTCTCTAAAAGGGCAGTATGACGACCTTGCACTGACAACACACCAAGTGGGGGGGGGTTTCGATCAGGAATAAGGAAGCGGCCTAATGGGCGCTGCGCGGGGGCGAGATGTCTCTCTGTCACAGGATGGTTCACACCGCTCAGGCCAGCCAACTACTGTCCAGTTTCAATCTAGTCCGCTAGCGTCACTGTAATGTAAAATAATTAAGAGGTTGAAAATGAGTTTTCTCATGAAATGGTTTCGGTGGTTGAACACAATCGCACTTGGCAGATGGCTGCGAGGGTGTGCTTTAATATAGCAAAGAAAGTGAATAATCTTCAAGGTGTATTCCCCAACAAACGTTTAATGCCACTCCAGCCGCTGCAGCGGTGAAGAGAGTGAGAAAGCAAGCAGTGGAGACGTTGTAGCGTTGAATGTTTAATCAGTGAAAGTGCACCCGTGACATGGCAGCCGTTAAATGGGAGAAGAGCTACATATGAAGTGTCCATTAGCTTCTGTGATGTCATGCATAGGGCTGAATGACAAGGGATCCTAAAGGCAAATTTTAAACAGGCTACCCTGTTTGAGATACCTCCACATCTAAAACCATATTCACAAATGACATGTCTGATCAAATCACTGTCACAGGAGTTTTATCATTGTTGACCAACTGCTTCATATGATTGTTATCGCTGAAATGTTGTCAGGAAAACTGATTATGCACTGGAGACATTGGTGTGCGTAGGCCTGTTCTGTGGGGTGCCTGACTTCAGAATAGTCTTCAGAACATTACTGACAGGCTGGAAGTGAACTAATAGAGGCCAGTCATTGCATAAATTACAACAAATACAGTTATGTATAAATCAGCAGTAATCTCTTGTGACAGTCTCTTCTTGTTAAGGAATGAACTGATTAAACGAGAAAAGCCTTGCTGCTCACACAATACCTTTTCAATTGGCTCCGCCCACTTAGCTACACAGCTTAGAATTTTAGTGCGGAAATGTCAGTTAGTTTTTCTTTGTCTCACAGGTATAGGTGTTGAAAATGAATAGAAAATCTACTAGGGCTGCAGAAAATGATGTATTTTTTGACATTGTGCTTCAATCAAACCTCACAATGCATGTCTAGGACAAAGGCTAGTTTATCTGGCCTGCCTCCAGAATGTCTTGCCTACTCACTGTGTTGGTATAGTATTTGAATGGCATCTGTTGAGTCTGGGAATATGAATGTCTGAAATAGCAATAATTCCTAAAGATGAAGGATCTTAATTTGATCACTCTTTTGTTGCTGAAAATGTTCCTACATGGCACGAAATGCAAACTTGTAGTGTATTTGAGCTTTAAAAAGGCTTCTAAAGTGTGTAATTTCCACTGAAATTTCAGACTTGATTTGCACTAATGAAAATGGAATCAACCCCTACAAAAACGTCCATTGGCAGCAGTTAGCTTAGCGGTTAAAGTGTTAGACCAGTAACCCAAAGGTCGCTGGCAAGGCACTTAACACAAATTTCTACTAGTATGGCTGACCCTGTAAAACTGCACCTATCCGGTGCATGTGACAATAAAACATTCACATTTCCTGTTGCTGCAGGATTATGTTCCTGCTGCAGCAAACTGGCTCAAATTAAGATCCAACATCTGTATACATACAGATTTACAGATTTATGTTGAAAACCCATTAGGTTAGGATTTGTTCTGCTGCCCCTCCCTCACCTCACCTCACCCAACTTCTTTCTGGAGGACATGGTTTTCTGATCACAAGATGCTTTATGTCTTACATTCAAGCAATAGAATTACAGAGAAATTGTTTTTTATAGATTATGTCCTGTCAATTCACATTCTGAGATCACTAACTTCCTTCGCATATGAAAACAGCGTTACCAAAGGGGAAATGATCTGATCCTTTCAAATTGCAGGCATATTAACAATGGATTTGTTACAATAGAGCACATGTAATACTAATTAAATATGTTACTGATATACCAACAGAATAGTTGAAACATTTATAATTTAATTTTATATTTTGGCTAATTTCTTAGGCAGAAATGATTGAGCAAATGTTGTCTCTTGTGGCTCCTCTGGCTCCTGCAATGTTTCAGTAAATACACCACAGAGGAAGAATTTCTAAGAGAAGTGAGTTCCTCCATGATTTAATACCATTAATTGAAAGTCTTGGTGGAAAGACCTGCTGGGATATAACGAAGTGGATTCCATTGTGTACTTACATTATTTTAGTCTCTAATGACTTCCCCATCTATCTGCATCTTTTATGTCCATCAGGTCACTGCAGCAGCATTGTAATGTTACCATGGCAAGTAGGTCTAAGTATGGTTACTTTGCTTTTAATAAGGAGCTTGTATCTGACAATAAACAATGGAAATGAGAATGTTCATCAATTACATTAAAACTGCAGCTTGGCTGGCTGACTTTCAAAAATCTCCAAAGCTACTTTCTCCTATGGAACATAAACACATCTGAATAATGTAACTGCTGTCTGTTTAGATGTCAGTGTAATGGATGGATGTAAGCAAAGCGCTGGCTTGTATAAGTAAGCAGTGATACAGTATATATCATGTAAATGGTACAGTACAGGTGAGTTTTACACAAAGATTGAAATTCTACATACACTCTCTCTCACATACACACACATGCATGCACACACAAATAATAGCCTCTATGGCACATCTTCAAAAATCAGCAAATTAGATGGTAGAGTCAGTTTCATCCGTTCTTAGTCATGTTATTCCTCTGAAATGTAAGCGTTGGAGTGAACATACACCATTAAACCTAATTCTAGAGAGAGTCCACAGTGTTAACAAGAGAATCACATGCATATCTCTCAGTCCCATCTGAAACAAAGGGAGCGTGACAGGATTGACTGAAAATTACCATGGACCAGTGACTCTGAAATGATATTGCACAAAAAACTGATGGAAATCAAGGAATGAACTCGTAGTGAATAATTTCCTTACTCTTTACCTTCCAATGATGGAATGAAAGCTTTTAGCCAGTATTAAAACTAATGATGTTAATTACAGAGGAAATTCCCTCTATAATGTATGGGTAATAGGATCACTGGGTGGCATGGAAGATAAAGGTCTAATTTTCATCCAGTTTAGTAAACCCCCCAATAAAACTCATAATGATGTAAATGGCTTGACTTGGTAATGAGGGCTGACCGTCCCCGACCCAACATTAGGGAGTATACAGACCAGAGCATCAGCAGCTCACACTGATTGCTAATGTTGATTTTAACAAGAAAAACTCCAAACCATTATTGGCTATGGAATGAGATCTAAATTGCCTATAAAAGAACAGCATTAAAAGTTCAAGACTTTGGAGTCTCCGTCTGTTCATGTGCAGAAACCAACGGCGAAGACAAAAATGGAGACACAATAGCTGCGTGGGTAAAATGGCTGTCTGCTGGCTGACTGGATATCAGGTGAAGGAAATATCATGTTTTTTTCTCATCCATCATATCCCTGACAGCTCTCCTTGAGATAAATGGACACCTCAGCCAGAGAGAGTGAGTCATATGTGGCTCTCGGTGGACGCCGAACACAAGAAACACAAACCTGCATTGACAGACAAACGTGACAATCCCATCACTTCTCATCCCCCTGCCTCCCCATTACCCACAGGTGGACATGTAATGACCCGTTCCTTAAAATGGCCCACTGTAAACTGGTGAGGGGAAAGAGAGAGAGAGAGAGAGAGAGAGAGAGAGAGAGAGAGAGAGAGAGAGAGAGAGAGAGAGAGAGAGAGTATGGTTGTTGTTGTAGGCACTAGCTGGACAGCCGTTGTTTGAAGTATTGTGTCATTGCATTGGCTACACAGCGGCCTGGCATGCCAGACATAAATACTGTATCGGTGGAGAATTCAAGATAATGCTGTCTCCAAATCAGTTAAGCGGCAAAGACTGTGTGTCTTTATATCAGACAAATCCACACCATATGTGTTTATGTTACAAAGAAAGGTTGGTCTGCTTTACTTCAGAAGGCAATAATCAGTCAGGAGGCTCAACTATAAATAAAATCCATCCAGTGTAGGAGGCTTTGTCAATGTTTCGTCCTACCTCTAAAGCAGAAAAGGACCCCATTGCTGTGCCCTTAAACTGGAGTTAGTGCTCTGAGGTCAGACGACCGACCCAACCTCTGTGTGGCCAGCTCTAGCTCATCTGCCTAGAGAATGAACCCTACTTGACTCTTACATTCAGTATACAAAATGTATAGCTTCTGTGTACGTTTCTCAACTAGAGCATTGGTTCCCAACTCCGGTCCTCCATTACCCACAACAGCACAAATTTTTTGTTGGGGGTACTGGAGTACCGGAGTTGGGAACCACTGCTCTAGTGAGCCTTTAAAGATGAGAGAGAGAACATAATTTATGTTCCATTTACTGTAAAGTTGTTCTCATGCATGAACCGTATTGAATAGTCTTAAGTAAATATATTGCTTGCCATTAACTGGTGTAAGGAATTCCAGGGTTGGAATGATCTTGCATTGTTTCAGGAGATCCTATGTTAAATCAGGGAATGGCCATCCACTTCACATTCTTGCTTGAAGCTGGATAGCAAGGTTGATAATTAGCATATTTTGAGCCTATGGACAGGTCCCATTCATTGTAACGAAATATGTTTGAATAGTAAATATGCTTTCAGGAGTTTCCTTCACAGAATCGGACTGAGCAACCACCCACACGTTGTTCACTAACAGCATGAAATTACGTTGAATGTGAAATTACTAACTGTAAGCATGCTTTCTTGAGGGACAGATGTGACATTTCCATTTGTGTCATAACAGACATGGTGCTTCAAAGAGTGTACGAATGGAAATCACTTTGACATCGGATAGCAGTTCTTGGGTTGTATTGGAGCTTATATCCATCTGGGAAATGGTTTCTTTCCTCCTCATTCCACTATGGGGCCATTTGCATGGAATGCTAATATACAATATGTTTTATCTAGCCATTAATAAAGTATCTAGTCTTTGTTTCCTGTTGCTATTTCTTTGCAAGAACCTATAGTTTATTTTCTTGTTTTTTTTTTCTCTCACATGCTTCGTAAACAACAGGTGTAGACTAACGGTGAAATACTTACTTACTTACAATGCAGCGTTAAAGATAAAGATAACATAAAAAATCGAAATAGTGACACAAGGAATAAATATACAGAAAATAATGAATAACAGTAACGAGTAAAAATAACATGGCTACATACAGGGAGTACCAGAAGTGAGTCAATGTGCAGGGGTATGAGGTAATTGAGGTAGCTATGAACATACTGTTTAGGTAGGGGTAAAGTGACTAGGCAACTGGATATATAATAGACTGTAGCAGCAGCGTATATAGTGAGTGTGAAAGTGTGTGTGTGTGTGTGTGTGTGTGTGTGTTTATGTGTGCGTGCGTGCGTGCGTACGTGTGTGTGTGTGTGTTTATGTGTGCGTGCGTGCGTGTGTGCGTGCACACGCGCGTCTGTGTGTGTGTGTGTGAGAGGGAGTGTGTGGTCGTGTGTTATGTGTGTGTTGGCATATGTAGTGTGTGTGTGTGTGATGGTGTGTCAGTGTAAGTATGTGTGACTGTGTGGGTAGAGTCCAGTGTGTGTGCATAGAGTTAGTGCAAGATTGATAGTGAAAACTGCAGATTAACATTTGATTTGTTCCTCTAAAACTAGATCTTATTTTATTCTCAGACCTAGATACTGTATCTCACGTCATGACCCCTGCCTTTACTCCTCAGTGATGACGGAGGTGTATGTGGGTAGAAGTCCATAAAGACGTGTCTATATAGTGGCTTTTATAACTGTTATTCTCCAGCTTCCTCCACTGGGAGGTGGTTCTGCTTCATTAATTATTGAGCCAAATTCCACGCAGGCAGGCAGCTACACGGCATTACAGGCGGAGGGAGACACTATTTCTGCCTGGCTGAAGGCATGAAAGCTAGCCCACCTGCCCTGAAATTAATAAAGACCTGCCATTTAGAACAGCACTCCATCTTGATGTTTGATTTCCCTGTCATAAGCTATTGAAACACCCCCTGGTCTTCAGGCAAAACCCCGCGTGAGGCCATGTCTGAATTGAATCAACCTGATTTAGTTGGCATATTAAAAAGAAGCCAAATCCCGGGAGACGGAACAATGGGGGTGAAACTATAGAATGTGACGACTTGGACAACCCCATACAGTGCTATAGTCTCATGCTTCAGGGTGAGTTTTTATTTTTAAATTTTAAAATAAATATTGCATTGCTAACCATATTTCAGTTCTGTTGGGTTGACCATTTCATCTCAATATTATTGCTATCGAAGTTTACTTCAGAATCGTACCATGAAACGCTATATTTTTCTTCCCCATTAAGAAATGTGAGCCATGAATGGATTTTACTTGTGCTCTCATACCGTACATAAAAACAAAGTGGTAAGCAAGAAATTCTGAATCCTTTATCGAAAACCATTACTTTTCCATTTAAATCTAAATATGTTTCTGTGATGATGAAAGGTGTGGGTCCAAATTATTGACAGCATAAATGCTTGTAATTACAAAAACAACATGTAATAAACCAATATACATTATTTTAGAGGATTGACTATGAGCCAGTAGAAATAAAAACCGTTTGCTATTTGAAGCCAACTATAGCATATTAGCAGTTGTTTATGAAGAACAGTTTTGAGAGGGGGGGGGGGGGGGTATTTCAGAGCAAATAGCAGTATTGCAGTCAGCAGCTTGATAATGGAATTTGATTTTACTCTACGTCTGAGCAATAGAGGAAAATGTGCTGTATAAACATAACTGCCAATCAAAGCTCCTGCACTTTCATATCGTCATTGCGTCTCTGCTGTTTACTTCTTTCAAAGTATTCTTCTCTATCTAACATCTAGGTTTAATTTCATATTTAGCTTTTCCAAAGAGCTCCAGCGCTTGGGTGCCATCATTATGACTGGCCTTCAATACCTGTTCAGCGTCCCAAACGCCACCCTTTTCCTATGTAGTGCACTACTTTTGACCAGGGCCCATAGGGCACTATATAGGGATATAGGGATAAGGGTGCCATTTAGGACGTAGCCCTGTGTAGCGGTGCCTAGTTTCCTCTACCCCCATGTTTACCTTCACATCTCCACATGCTCTATCTCATTTCTCCCTGCCTCTGATCTGATGACCAAGAAGCCCTTACTTTGTTGTTATTCAGCTCTCTTTTTTCCTCCACCGAGCAGTTTCCAACTCTGTTGTGGCCATTTTGATATGTTTATTTATCGTGTGAATGGCTTTGATCCGCGCTGGGGCAGCAGGGAGGGAGATGGCTGGAGAGGGAGAAGTGGGTGCCTTCTCGGAGGAGAAGGTGTTGTGAGCAGATTGCCATGTCTGCTATGTCTGGTCAGGGTGAGGATAGACAGCTGAGCCGAGGAGGAAGATTGATGCAGTGCATGTTGTGTCTCTCTGGCTGGCCTGAACAGTGGGGGGCTGTTATGGAGTGGGGCCAAGTCCAGTCACCTATGAACTAACTATGTGACGGCATCAGACCCCGCAGTGGGAGGTCCAGGTTGGCCTACTAGACTATACTGGTCTCCAAATGGGAGTCCAAGGACAAAAAATATCAATGTTGCCATTAAAGATGGTACAGTAAACGTGGTTTAAGGTAGCATATGAAAAACATATTCAATTCGATGGTGTGTTTTTTCACAACATTCAAGACATTATGCAATAGCATGTCACAACAAATTACCATTTACAATAAGAGATTCTAGGACACTGAAATGGCTTGAGGGATTTCAGAATAATCCTGCCACATTTGAATTGAGTACAGTGCTGCTGTACCGTACCTTCAAACACCAAACTCCCCCAAGACATTCCCATTAGAGTGAGACAGACAACACACTTCATTATTTGAGGCTTGCCCATATGAATTATAATTGATCAATATTACAGCCATGATTTAATGCTGGCTTTTGTTTTATTGGCAGTCGGCATGTTTGTTATTACTTTAGCTAATGGCCTAATCTGGCTTATAATAATGAATTAGTGAGGTTCTGCACAGCACATCGTATTTTCCCAGGCTGGTTGCTCCTCCCCCTACTATCCCTGTGTCTAGCAAGATTTTATAATGTGTTTTTCATCCCAGTCAGACACTGTAATGCCTTTTGAAAACAGCTCAGGCATGTATGTTATCAGAGATGAGTGTAGGTAAACCCAGATGAAGACGTGCAAACCTTCACACACACATATACACATAATGAATACACATACACACATGTACACACTCACACATACACACACACACACACACGGTGCCTGTCTGCCTCTGCTCATTAAGAGGCCATGGGAGGATGCCAAAGTATAGCATGCGAGGTAGTTTTATCAGTTAGTGGACAATCTCCAAGTACACATTCCTATCGCTCCGTGCTCCTATGGGATGACCCCAGCCTCTGGAGTTTAGCTAATATTAGGCAATAGTTCATGAATCTCTGAAAAATGTCTGATCACTTTCTCCAGAGCCCATGTGGGAGATAAGCTTTGATGTTAAGTGTAAATAAATCATAAATGCTGTATCACACATTCTGTTTTTATCACTGCAAAATCTCCTAAAATAATGAGTCTAGCCAAAGGAACTTGACTTCATGATCAGTGTAGTCATGTTCTAAAGAAAATACAAAGGCTTCTTTGAAATAAGGCACAGCTTTTGTTCCTGTAATTTTAACTATACTGAACAAAAATACAAATAGCAACATGTATAGTGTTGATCCCATGTTTCATGAGCTGAAATAAAAGATTTCAGAAATTCTCCATACACACAAAAATCTTATTTCTCTCAAATTTGGTGCACACATTTGTTTACATACCTGTTAGTGAGCATTTCTCCTATGCCAAGATAATCCATCCACCTGACAGGTGTGGCATATCAAGAAGCTGATTAAACAGCATGATCATTACAAAGGTGCATCTTGTGCTGGGGAAAATAAAAGGCAGTTTTGTCACACAACCCAATGCCACAGATTTTACATTTTACATTTTAGTCATTTAGCAGACGCTCTTATCCAGAGTGACTTACAGTTAGTGAGAACAGATGTCTCAAGTTTTGAGGGAGTGTGCAATTGGCATGCTGACTGCAGGAATGTCCATCATAGCTGTTGCCAGAAAATTGAACTTTCATTTCTCAACCATAAGCTGCCTCCAACGTTGTTTTAGAGAATTTGGCAGTATGTGCAACCAGCCTCACAACCGCAGACCACGTGAAACTACGCCAGTCCAGGACCTCCTCATCTGGCTTCTTCACCTGCGGGATCGTCTGAGACCAGCCACCCGGACAGCTGATGAGTATTTCTGTCTGTAATAAAGCCCTTTTGTGGGGAAAAACTCATTCTGATTGGCTGGGCCTGGCTCTGATTGACTATGCCCTCCCAAGCCCACCCATGGCTGCACTTCTGCCAAGTCATGTGAAATCCATAGATTAGGGCCTAATGAATCTATTTCAATTGACTGATTTTCTTATATGAACTGTAATTCAGTAAAATCGTTGAAATTGTTGCATTTTGCGTTTATATTTTTGTTCAGTATACTAACAATAGTGGTCCCACAGATACATGGCTTTAAAGGGTTGAGAGCTCAGATACAGTTGGTATTACTAAGACAAGAGACCATGGGTTCATATCAGGATGCAGGGTTCAAAGCATAACTGGTGCAATAAAGCTACATCATCCACATCATAGCCGCACCAGATCCAGATCTTTAGATCAAAGACATCTTGTATCATAAATAATAACAGTGAGATGTTGCTGCTGCAGCCTGTTTGAGTACTGGTGATAAGCGTATACAAGCCCAACTGTCTTGTTAAGACAGATTGCTGTTGGATGTTCCACAGACCTCCGTCTCTATCCTGACAGACATGAAGGACCAAACAGAGATAACACGCTGGGTCACGGGACAGTCTGTCTTCCTCTGTCTGCAGCATTCTGTTTTCAGTGCTGAACTAGCTCATCATGGTAGCTACAACTTCACACTCAAAGGCCTGATTCTGAACAAAGCCATACAGTGAGCTCCAAAAGTATTGGGACAGTGACACATCATTGAAACGATACAATGACTATAAGGTTGAAGTGCAGACTGTCAGCTGTAATTTGAGGGTATTGTATCCATATCTGGTGAACCGTTTAGAAATTACAGCACTTTTTGTACATGGTCCACCCATTTTAGTATTGTGTATTAAAGTACTGAAAAGTTAAGTATTTGGTCCCATATTCCTAGCACGCAATGACTACATTAAGCTTGTCACTGTACAAACTATGGCGAAGTAGTGCAGTTGTGTTTTTATCGTCTGTCTGTAAATAGCCTGTAAATACCCTATTTTCGTACATTTTTCGTACATATTTCCCTATCAGACTTTTCATCCTTCTACAAGATATACTTTCCTGCAACCCGCCTCACTCAATGTGGAACGGATTCTATTATTGACTTACCTTTATCTAGAATCTAGAATCTCCAGTTGAAACTAGCTAGCCAGCTAACTAGCTACTTGCTATTTGCTATTAGCCACAGCTAGCGGTGTTCTCACCCAGAACATTGGATTTTTTTCCGCGGGATTAATTTTAATCACTGGACATTGATCACCGGATATTCGGCCAGTCTGCACAGCGCGTTATCGACCCAGAACATATCAGTTTTTCCGCGGAATCACTGATTCACTGGAACTTTAACTCCGGATTCATTGCTACCAGCTGGCTACAACAAAACGGACGCTGTGGTCTGGCTAATCAACCTGAGCTAGGCCCATCTCCCGGCTATCTACCTCTCTATCAACCGGACGGGACCACATAGTATTGACACGGAGCCCCGCCGATCCTACACGACTGGTCTGCCGACGAAATCGTCTGATGTGGTTACGACGTAACCACGAAGATTCCATCCATCTGCTAGCCCTGGCCCGTTAGCACACGCTTACTCACTAAACTGAACTAGCTACTGGACTAGCTACTTGCTATTAGCCACAGCTAGCAGTGTTTCACCCAGAACATTTGATTTTTTTTTCCGCGGGATTAATTTTAATCACTGGACTTTGATCACCGGATATTCGGCCAGTCAGCACTGCGCGTTATCGACCCAGAACATATCAGTTTTTCCGCCGGAATCACTGGACCGGATTCTTCGCTACCAGCTGGCTACAACAAAACGGACGTAGCACACGCTAGCCGTGGCCTCTTACTCACTAGCACTTCACCACCGGACCTTATGATAACTCAGCTATACAGCTGATATCTGCTGGACTGTTCCTTTTTACGGTACTACATCCTGTTTATGTTTAGCCTCAGCCCAAACATGGTTAGTTTATTGTTGTTTCGGTTATTTCTAATTGTACTATATCACTGTAGACCCCCCAGCCTAGCTAAACCTGCCTTAGTTAGCTCCTTTGTCCCTCCACCCATACACTCAGAGACCGATTCAATTGATGCCTCTAGAGATACTATCTCTTTCAGTGTTACCCAACGCTTAGGTTTACCTCCACTTTACTCATATCCTTCCATATCCTTGTCTGTACATAATGCCCTGAATCTTTTCTATAACACCCGGAAATCTGCCCCCTTTATTCTATGTACCCAACGCACTAGAAGACCAGTTCTTAAAGCCTTTAGCCGTATCCTTATTCTAGTCCTCCTCTGTTCCTCTGGTGATGTAGAGGCTAACCCAGGCCCTGTAGCCCCCAGTATCACTCCTACTCCCCAGGAGCTATCATTTGTTGACTTCTGTAATCGCAAAAGTCTTGGTTTCTTGCACATAAATATCAGAAGTCTACTTCCTAAGTATGAGTTATTCACTGCGTTAGCACACTCTGCCAACCCAGATGTTCTAGCAGTGTCTGAATCCTGGCTCAGGAAGGCCACCAAAAATTCTGAAATTTCCATCCCCAACTATAACATTTTCCGTCTAGATAGAACTGCCAAAGGGGGTGGAGTTGCAATCTACTGTAGAGATAGCCTGCAGAGCTCTATCATACTATCCAGGTCTGTGCCCAAACAGTTTGAGCTTCTACTTCTAAAAATCCACCTTTCCAGAAATAAGTCTCTCACTGTTGCCGCTTGCTACAGACCCCCCCCAGCCCCCAGCTGTGCCCTGGACACCATATGTGAATTGATTGCCCCCCATTTATCCTCTGAGTTTGTACTGCTTGGTGACCTAAATTGGGATATGCTTAATACCCCAGCCATCCTACAATCCAAGCTAGATGCCCTCAACCTCACGCAAATTATCAACGAACCTACCAGATACAACCCTAAATCCTTAAACATGGGTACCCTCATAGATATCATCCTGACTAACATACCCTCTAAATACACCTCAGCTGTCTTCAACCAGGATCTCAGCGATCACTGCCTTATTGCCTGCGTCCGTAACGGGTCCGCGGTCAAACAACCACCCCTCATCACTGTCAAACGCTCCCTAAAACACTTTAGCGAGGAGGCCTTCCTAATTGACCTGGCCCAGGTATCTTGGATGGATATAGATCTCATTCCGTCAGTAGAGGATGCCTGGTTGTTCCTTAAAAGTAATTTCCTCTCAATCTTAAATAAACATGCCCCATTCAAAAAATACAGAACTAAGAACCGATATAGCCCCTGGTTCTCCTCAGACTTGACTGCCCTTGACCAGCACAAAAACATCCTGTGGCGTACAGCATTAGCATCAAATAGCCCCCGCGATATGCAACTTTTCAGGGAAGTTAGGAACCAATATACACAAGCAGTCAGGAAAGCAAAGGCTAACTTTTTCAAACAGAAATTTGCATCCTGTAGCACTAACTCCAAAAAGTTTTGGGACACTGTAAAGTCCATGGAGAATAAGAGCACTTCCTCCCAGCTGCCCACTGCACTGAGGCTAGGAAACACTATCACCACCGATAAATCTACAATAATCGAGAATTTCAACAAGCATTTTGCTACAGCTGGCCATGCTTTCCATCTGGCTACCACTAACCCGGCCACCAACTCTGCACCCTCTGCTGCAACTTGCCCATGCCCCCCCCGCTTCTCCTTCACACAAATTCAGACAGCTGATGTTTTGAAAGCGCTGCAAAATCTGGACCCCTACAAATCAGCTGGGCTAGACAATCTGGACCCTTTCTTCCTAAAACTAGCCGCCGAAATTGTCGCAACCCCTATTACTAGTCTGTTCAACCTCTCTTTCATAACGTCTGAGATCCCCAGAGATTGGAAAGCTGCCGCGGTCATCCCCCTCTTCAAAGGGGGTGACACTCTAGATCCAAACTGCTACAGACCTATATCCATCCTGCCCTGCCTTTCGAAAGTATTCGAAAGCCAAGTTAATAAACAGATCATCAACCATTTCGAATACCACCGTACCTTCTCCGCTATGCAATCCGGTTTCCGAGCTGGTCACGGGTGCACTTCAGCCACGCTCAAGGTCCTAAACGATATTATAACCGCGATTGATAATAGACAGTACTGTGCAGCCGTCTTCATCGACCTGGCCAAGGCTTTCGACTCTGTCAACCACCGCATTCTTATTGGCAGACTAAATAGCCTTGGTTTCTCAAATGACTGCCTCGCCTGGTTCACCAACTACTTCTCAGATAGAGTTCAGTGAGTCAAATCGGAGGGCCTGTTGTCTGGACCTATGGCAGTCTCTATGGGGGTGCCACAGGGTTCAATTCTTGGGCCGACACTTTTCTCCGTGTATATCAATGATGTCGCTCTTGCTGCTGGTGACTCTCAGATCCACCTCTACGCAGACGACACCATTTTGTATACATCTGGCCCTTCATTGGACACTGTGTTAACAAACCTCCAAACGAGCTTCAATGCCATACAACAATCCTTCAGTAGCCTTCAACTGCTCTTAAACACTAGTAAAACTAAATGCATGCTTTTCAATCGAACGCTGCTAGCACCCGCCCACCCGACTAGAATCACCACTCTCGACGGGTCTGACCTAGAGTATGTGGACAACTACAAATATCTAGGTGTCTGGTTAGACTGTAAACTCAACTTCCAGACTCACATAAAGAATCTCCAATCCAAAGTTAAATCTAGAATCGGCTTCCTATTTCGCAACAAAGCCTCCTTCACTCATGCTGCCAAACATGCCCTCGTAAAACTGACTATCCTACCGATCCTTGACTTCGGCGATGTCATTTACAAAATAGCCTCCAACACTCTACTCAGCAAATTGGATGTAGTCTATCACAGTGCCATCCGTTTTGTCTCCAAAGCCCCATACACTACCCACCACTGTGACCTGTACGCTCTTGTTGGCTGGTCCTCACTACATGTTCGTCGTCAAACCCACTGGCTCCAGGCCATCTATAAATCACTGCTAGGCAAATCCCCGCCTTATCTTAGCTCATTGGTCACCATAGCAGCACCCACCCGTAGTCTGCGCTCCAGCAGGTATATCTCACTGGTCATTCCCAAAGCCAACACCTCCTTTGGCCGCCATTCCTTCCAGTTCTCTGCTGCCAATGACTGGAACGAATTGCAAAAATCTCTGAAGCTGGAGACTCTTATCTCCCTCAATAACTTTAAGCATCAGTTGTCAGAGCACCTTACCGATCACTGCACCTGTACACAGCCCATCTGAAATTAGCCCATTCAACAACCTCATCCCTATATTGTTATTTAATTTGCTCTTTTGCACCCCAGTATCTCTATTTGCACATAATCTCTTGCACATCTAGCATTCCAGTGTTAATACTATTGTAATTATTCTGCACTATAGCCTATTTATTGCCTTACCTCCATAACTTGCTACATGTGCACACACTGTATATATATTTTCTGTTGTATTTCTGACTTTATGTTTTTTTTACCCCATATGTAACTCTGTGTTGTTTTTGTTGCACTACTTTGCTTTGTCTTGGCCAGGTCGCAGTTGTAAATGAGAACCTGTTCTCAACTGGCTTACCTGGTTAAATAAAGGTGAAATAAAAATAAAAAAAAAGTATGCATTTGCTGTTTGTGTTTCAGATCATTTTGTGACCAATAGAAATAAATGGTAAATAATGTATTGTGTCATTTTGGAGTCACTTTTATTGTAAATAAGAATAGAATATGTTTCTAAACACTTCTACATTATATGGATGCTACTGTGATTATGGATAATCATGAATGAATCGTGAATAATAATGAGTGAGAAGGTTACAGAGGCATAAATATCATACCCTCCCCAAAGATGCTAACCTCCCCAGTTATTGTAATGGTGAGAGGTTAGCATGTCTTGGTGGTATGATACATGTAAAAGAAAAGTGCTGTAATTTCTAAACGGTTCACTTGATATGGATGAAAATATCCTCAAATTAAAGCTGACAGTCTACACTTTAACCAAAGTACAGAGCCAAAACATCAAAACATTTGAAAAACTTTCAAGAACACAATCAAGGATTACTGTGAAGCTCCAGGAAACTTTCTTTGAGTTTGCTGTAAAGTACATTATTTTTTAAATTTCTGACATCCAAGAGCCAATCAACTGGTTTCCTCTCTGGTGGCTTGAATTCTGGGAGCTTCGGTGGAGCACACGTCCTTTGACATTTACTTAACAATTTAGTACATTCTTGTTATGCATTTATTCATTAATTCATTCATTTTTTTACTCATGAATAGAAATGTGATGGTGACCCATCTCACCAGACCTAAGTGGTTTATGAGAGTTGTGCCACTGAGGTTGATACAATACCTCCTCATGCATACACATCATACCAGTAACAATAAGCAAGATGTGCACCAGTGATAACCAAAAGTGATTAGAATATGATAGGCACCTTTGCTCTGCTCATTCACAGGGATTAGAATGAATACTGCAATGTCCAGTTTCAGAGGTGACATGCACCTACCTGGACCAATTCTGAGAATAAATTCTCATTCCATTTTAATTTCTAAATGTCTAAATCACCTTTTGGGGGATCCAATCCACATCATGGGTGCTATTTCTCATCCTCGCAGTTCTACTATTAGCTTGCTGTTATCCTTGTAATACATTGGCAAAAAGGTTCAAACATGACTCACAGTCTTGAGGTGATTACAAAGCATAGACCAATGAATCATTTCTTACGCGGATGTTCCCTTGGTTCCACTTTACACAGTGAAACACAAGTCTTTGAGAAAAGGAATCCAATGCACTTTGTTTTCCTGATTATGAAATTAGAATTGACAAGATAATTTATGTAAAAGAAACAGAACTTTTGTGTACACCCATGTCAACATGAAATATTAATACCATGACAAGGTAGCTGACAATTTTGCTGATTGTTGTCTTGTTTTTCTGTGTTCTCAACACTGTCATCATTACCCTGAATTGGAACATGACATTATATCAGAAGCACAATTCAACAAGTAAACAAAGACCCACCGAGATTTCATACAACAACAACAGACCCCCAAAAACGAGGGATCTCAAGTTAGATGTAAACAAAGCAGTAAGTCTTACTTGGAGGGAAAAACGTGGCTGCCTTAAGTTAAACATAGGAGCACTGTTTCAAAATAGTCCATAAGCCATTTGGCAAGTACCTTGATCATATTCAGATAATTTTTCATGGTTTAGTCTCATTTGTTATTTCTACAGTTGCTCTGGGCTTTTAATCACTGGCTCCATATCATGATTGCATTTTGGAAGCTTTACCCAAAAGAAGGATTTCACAAACTCCCATTTATTTTCTGCAGCAGTACACTTCAACCACTTGAATCTGTGTAATAAAATGTAGCCTCCCAATTGTGCCAACGATAAATTGTACCCAGTACATAACACAAGAATGATCACACATACACTACCAGTCAAAAGTTTGGACACACCTTATTCATTTGGATTTACACTATAGCCATTTGTGTCAAATTTGTATGGAACTCATTTTTACTATACAGTACCAGTCAAAAGTTTGGACACACCTACTCATTCCAGGGTTTGTCTTCATTTTTACTATTTTCTACATTGCAGAATAATAGTGAAGACATCAGAACTATGAAATAACACATATGGAATTATGTAGTAAACAAAAAAGTTTTAAACAAATCAAAATATATTTTATATTTGAGATTCTTCAAATAGCCAGAACACAGGACAGATTTCCAACGGCCTAATGTCCATTGCTCATGTTTCTTGGCCCAAGCAGGTCTCTTCTTCTTATTGGTGTCCTTTAATAGTGGTTTCTTTGCAGCAATTCGACCATGAAGGCCTGATTCACACAGTCCCCTCTGAACAGTTGATGTTGAGATATGTCTGTGACTTGAACTTCGTGAAGCATTTATTTGGGCTGCAATTTCTGAGGCTGGTAACTCTAATGAACTTATCCTCTGGAGCAGAGGTAACTCTGGGTCTTTCATTCCTGTGGCCGTCCTCATGAGAGCCAGTTTCATCATAGCGCTTGATGTTTTTTGCGACTGCTCTTGAAGAAACGTTAAAAGTTCTTGAAATGTTCCGTATTGACTGACCATGTCTTAAAGTAATGATGGACTGTCGTTTCTCTTTGCTTATTTGAGCTGTTTTTGCCATTATATGGACTTGGTCTTTTACCAAATAGGGCTATCTTCTGTATACCCCCCCCCCCCCCCCCCCCCCACCCCCCACAAATTAACTTTTAAGAAGACACACCTGTTAATTGAAAAAAATTCCAGGTGACTAACTCATGAAGCTGGTTGAGAGAATGCCAAGACTGTGCAAAGCTGTCATCAAGGCAAAGGGTGGCTATTTGAAGAATCTAAAATATATTTTGATTTGTTTAACACTTTTTTGGTTACTACATGATTCCATTTGTGTTATTTCATAGTTTTGATATCTTCACTATTATTCTACAATGTAGAAAATAGTAAAAATAAAGAAAAACCCTGGAATGTGTCACGACCGTCTTGAAAGGGAGCAGACCAATACGCAGCGCGTTGAGTGAACATGATGACTTTAATGAGTACAGCACGTAAATACAAAACAAAAGACGATAGTGAAGTCCAACAGTGACAATGACTGAACTTGGAACAAAAACCCACAACACCCAAAGGAAAACATACAGATAAATATGGCTCCCAATCAGAGATAACGAGCCGACAGCTGACACTCGTTACCTCCGATTGGGAGTCACATGACTACACAAGAACTAACCAAAACCACACACACCCAAATGAACACACCCTATTCCCAACCTAACCAAAACAAACCCCAACAAAACGAATACACCCTGGCTCAACTACAAGTCCCGGAGCCAGAGTGTGACAGTACCCCCCCCCTAAAGGCGCGGACTGCGACCGCGCCTCAACTAGGGCTAACCAAGGGAGGGCTGGGTGGGCATACCTCTTCGGCGGTGGTTCTGGCTCTGGTCGTGGTCCCCACCCCACCATAGTCACTACCCGCTTTCGTAGCCTCCTCCAACTGACCCCCACCGGATTAAGGGGCAGCACCGGACTAAGAGGCAGCACCGGACTAAGGGGCAGCACCGGACTAAGAGGCAGCACCGGACTAAGGGGCAGCACCGGACTAAGGGGCAGCACCAGGATAAGGGGCAGCACCAGACTAAGGGGCAGCACCGGACTAAGGGGCAGCACCGGACTGAATGGCGGATCCTGGCTGGCTGGCTCTGGCGGATCCTGGCTGGCGGAAGGCTCTGGCTGATCCTGCCTGGCGGAAGGCTCTGGCTGATCCTGTCTGGCGGAAGGCTCTGGCTGATCCTGTCTGGCGGAAGGCTCTGGCTGATCCTGTCTGGCGGAAGGCTCTGGCTGATCCTGTCTGGCGGAAGGCTCTGGCTGATCCTGTCTGGTGGAAGGCTCTAGCGGCTCCGGTCTGGCGGACGGCTCTGGCGGATCCTGGCTGGACGGCTCATGGCTGGCTGAAGGATCTGGCTGCTCATGGCTGGCTGACGGATCTGGCTGCTCATGGCTGGCTGACGGATCTGGCTGCTCATGGCTGGCCGACGGATCTGGCTGCTCATGGCTGGCCGACGGATCTGGCTGCTCATGGCTGGCCGACGGATCTGGCTGCTCATGGCTGGCTGACGGATCTGGCTGCTCATGGCTGGCTGACGGATCTGGCTGCTCATGGCTGGCCGACGGATCTGGCTGCTCATGGCTGGCCGAAGGCTCTAGCGGCCCCGGTCTGGCGGACGGCTCTGAAGGCTCATGGCAGACGGGCGGCTTTGCAGGCTCAGTCCAGACGGCCAGTTCAAGCGCCTTTGGGCAGACGGGCAGTTCAGGCCCAGTTGGGCAGACGGCAGACTCTGGCCGTCTGAGGCGCACCGTAGGCCTGGTGCGTGGTGCCGGAACTGGAGGTACCGGGCTGAGGACACGCATCTCAGGGCTAGTGCGGGGAGAAGCAACAGGGCATGCTGGACCCTGGGAACGCACATAAAGCCTAGTGCGGGGAGAAGGAACAGGGCATGCTGGACCCTGGGGACGCACATAAGGCCTAGTGCGGAGAGCAGCAACAGGACGCACAGGACTCGGGGAACACACAGGAGGCTTGGTGCGTGGTGTAGGCACTGGTGGTACTGGGCTGGAGCGGGGAGGTGGCGCCGGAAATACCGGACCGTGCAGGCTTACTGGCCCCCTTGAGCACTGAGCCTGCCCAACCTTACCCGGGTTGATGCTCCCCGTCGCCCGACCAGTACGGGGAGGTGGAATAACCCGCACCGGCCTATGTGGGCGAACCGGGAACACCATGCGTAAGGCTGGTGCCATGTACGCCGGCCCGAGAAGACGCACTGGTAGCCGGATGCGTTGGGCCGGCTTCATGACATCTGGCTCAACGCTCACTCTAACCCGGCCAATACGTGGAGCTGGAATGTACCGAACCGGGCTATGCCTGCGTACAGGAGACACCATGCGCTCTACTGCGTAACACGGTGTCTGCCCGTACTCTCGCTCTCCACGGTCAGTCCAGGGAGTAGGCGCAGGTCTCCTACCTGACTTCGCCACACTCCCTTTAAGCCCCCCCCCAAGAAATTTTTGGGTGGTACCCACGGGCTTCCAGCCTTGACTCCGTGCTGCCTCCTCATACCGCCTCCTCTCGGCTTTAGCTGCCTCCAGCTCTTCACGAGGGCGGCGATATTCTCCCGGTTGTGCCCAAGGACCCCTTCCAGCCAGTATCTCCTCCCATGTCCATGAATCCTTTGGAGCTGGGTCCTGTTGCCGCTTGACACGCTGCTTGGTCCTCTTATGGTGGGTTTTTCTGTCACGACCGTCTTGAAAGGGAGCAGACCAATACGCAGCGCGTTGAGTGAACATGATGACTTTAATGAGTACAGCACGTAAATACAAAACAAAAGACGATAGTGAAGTCCAACAGTGACAATGACTGAACTTGGAACAAAAACCCACAACACCCAAAGGAAAACATACAGATAAATATGGCTCCCAATCAGAGATAACGAGCCGACAGCTGACACTCGTTACCTCCGATTGGGAGTCACATGACTACACAAGAACTAACCAAAACCACACACACCCAAATGAACACACCCTATTCCCAACCTAACCAAAACAAACCCCAACAAAACGAATACACCCTGGCTCAACTACAAGTCCCGGAGCCAGAGTGTGACAGAATGAGTAGGTGTATCCAAACTTTTGACTGGTACTGTATAATAAAAATGAGTTCCATACAAATTTGACACAAATGGCTATAGTGTAAATCCAAATGAATAAGGTATTTCTACAGGTACTGCAGACGCAGGGGCCAAAAGAAAAGTGTTGAGGAACCCGTAGAGCCACTATTTTATCCTCATTAAAAGAATGGACCTTCAAATGTGAACGTTTTTTCATGCTCTGATCAGGTTTCACCAAAGTTGCAATAGTCCAGGTGCGATGCCCTCCACCCTGACCTCCCCACACCTCCTGATGTAGTCAGACATATGAGCCTCCTAGCAGGTGTTCTGTACTTTGTAGGTCATCTCTGGCACTGACCTCCCTATAAATAATGCCCCTCAGACCCAACCAAGAACAAAGAGCTACCGCACACTTACACAATGGCCCAGGTAATAATTGCTTCCATTTCTCTGGTCAGAACCCTTTAAAACAAGATACAGTTGAGCGTGCTATGCAAAACTACTTGATTAATATGAAAATTAAATTGCCGATGACATTGTGACTTTATCCTTGGCACACACTGCCTGGAGGAAGGTCACTGTAGTTCTGCAGACTCAGGGATAAAAAAGGAGCAACGCTTCAAAAGGTTCTTTTTGCCATAATTACATAAGAATCACACATCAAGATGGATATGCAAAACTGACATGAGACTCATAATTCTAGTAGTGAACCCTGTCATTTCTATTTGTTTTGAGGCCATGTTGAGAGAAAATACCCTGTGAACAAATTTCAAGCAGCCATGAGTTGGTGACGGGTCTGGGGGTGTTTACCTTGCACCTATTTGAAGCCTGTCCCTCATTGTTTGGCAACAAATGTCACCTCCCTCCCTCCCCGTCATAGAAGTGCTGTCTAGTTGCTGACAGATGTCTCGTATTCATGAATATTCTGTGCACCACCAGGCCTGATGCTGTCGACGCGGCTTTGATCGTCATTTCAAAAGAAAGTTCTGTCTATGCCCCTGCCAGATACTTTGTGTGACTCACAGTGTATTTACTGTTGTAACCTGTTCGTTTGAGAACAGTAATAGCAGCACAGTGATCATTGGGCGCGCCAGGTTTGACAGTCCCCAGCATTAGGGCTAAGCTTTTGTTTCATTCCCAGCTAATCATGACCGCTAGAGGAGTATATTACCAAGAGACTTCACATTTGGCAGTATCGCTCCAATTACTAGGCTGGCAGAGACACACCTCTTAGATCGGCCTGTACCCCATATGTTGATATGGATCAATTGAAAACGAAGAATACTCTTAATATTAATAAAATATTGAAAATTGGTTTAGTTTAATTCCTATGGTCACCCAGGCAAAAAAACAAAACAGTAATGTATTAATATTCATTTTACTTTAACATAGCATCTTAATATTCCATTGATAGGCTACATTGTTGTGTGAATTACAGGATTATACGCACATTGGTAACAAACACCAATAACAAGGCATTTAACACAATTAAGAAAATGCAGCAGACTGCTGTTAATGCTCCCAGGGGATTTTATTGTAACTACGTTTTGTATCATATGGATGCCTAATGAAGACGTTGTTACATAAACACCCAGCTCTGTAAACAACGTATTGCCATGGTTTTATGATGAAACATAAAATCAAAGAGACCATCTGCAGTCTGCCAGCATCGTTACATCACTGCCCCTCGACCCCAGCAGAAACCCATCGGCCTCCATTCACCAGCTGATCTTTTGAGAGCTCATGCTCCTCCATTGCCAGTAATGATATTGGTTTCTCTCAACACGTCCTTTGAGCGAAGGCCCGGTCTCAGGGCTCTTTTGTTGCAATTGCTCGATGGAGAAGGAGTATCCCTTTTCCAGTGTGAAGCAGCATCTCTACAGAGAGAAAGCCTATCTGAGTACAGAGCCCCAGAAGACCCAGGCGTTCTCTTTATAGCCCTCTGTAGTGATTCTCCTGAGACAAGCGCACTATGCTTGCTCTTTCTACCAGATGATTAATCTTCTCATTATCAGACATCACACTTAAAGGAGCATTCCTTCCACTGCCATACAGAATGGTGCTGCTGGTGCTGGTGTAGACTTGGAATCTGCGATACTACATAGTGAGTAGCTAATGCTTGGGAATTTGGAAAACATTTATACATTTTACTTAGCTAAGTCCCAGATGATTGGGTACAATTTAGATACAAAGTAGATGTTCTGTCCATACATGAAATAGAAACTAATGTCATATCAATTTAATGTAATATTATACACGGAGTGTACAAAACATTAGGAACACCTTCCTAATATTGAGTTGCATCCCCTTTTGCCCTGAGAACAGCCTCAACTCGTCGGGGCATCGACTCTACAAGGTGTTGAAAGCGTTCCACAGGGATGCTGGCCCATGTTGATTCCAATGCTTCCCACAGTTGTGTCAAGCTGGCTGGATGTCCTTTGGGTGGTGGACCATTCTTGATACACACGGGAAACTGTTGAGTGTGAAAAACCCAGCAGCGTTGCAGTTCTTGACACACTCTAACTGGTGTGCCTGACACCTACTACCATACCCCGTTCAAAGGCACTTACATATTTTGTCTTGCCTATTCACACATACACAATCAATGTCTCAATTGTCTCAAGGCTTTAAAAATCCTTATTTAACCTGTCGATTCCCCTTCATATACCCTGATTGAAGCGGATTTAACAGGTGACATCAATAAGGGATCATAGCTTTCACCTGGTCTGTCTACGTCATGGAAAGAGCATGTGTTCCTAATGTTTTGAACACTCAGTGTTCAAAACGTGCCGCTTATATAACCTGAGCACTCCCCGACCAATTCATTTCCCCCAATCTTTCATATGAAGCCTCTGTCAATTTCAGCAACATTGTGCTATCTTCTGGCACAAATGCAATATGAAAATGCACTCTGAAAGCTTAGGGGAAATAATTTACTCTCATTTCCAAAGGTTGCACAATGCTGATTCCTTGGACCTAATAATATGGAGGAGTGACTGAGCATGGTGTGGACCAAGCAATCAACAGGCAGATGCTTCTTATCTTCCATTCCAACAGGGAGAAGAGGGGATTGGCTGAGTTGAGCATTGAGGGCCAGGGATTGAGAGAGCATTGTAGTGGTCTTCATGTTCAAGATGTTACAGTAGGTTGAATAATTAACTCCAAATCTGGCGACATACAAACAGGCCTTACCCGGCCCTGACCCAATGTATAATGTCGGAGCCCGTCGGGCTCGGGTCGGGTAGCATAGCTCTAGTTGTTACCAGTCCTCTACAGTTGATTATACTGAAGCAAAGATTCATTGTGCACGAGTTGACAAATCAGAGGCAAATCAGTCTAAACAACAGTACTTTGTCCCTCTTTTCAACGCTTTTGTGTCTATCGTTTTTATTAAACCAAATCAAAAGTTCTGGGGCAAATGCCAACTCGCCACACGTTTGAGGTGGGCCTGCTGTGCTGATCTCTGCAACATGGATAGATGGAAATTGCCACACAACGCTACAAATTAAGAAACATATCCTATATGTATGATCTACTATCTCAAAATGTTGAGATAGTATTGACATTTAAAAAATGTTTTGGTGTCGGGAATGGGCTTCCATAGTTTTAGGGAGATTGTATGTAGATTAAATTTTTTCAAACATAGTTTTTATAATACAGCTATAGGATCTTCAAGTCTCCAGTCTTTCAATATTGATCAAGACGTTTTGGGATGACAACTACCTGTGGAAAAAGAGGTTGAACAACTGTACACTTTATCTAGAGAACCTCATTGGAATCAATCCTATCTGATCATGAATGTTTTTGCTTTCACATATCATATCACACTTCTCCCTCTCTCTCTCTCTCTCTCTCTCTCTCTCTCTCTCTCTCTCTTAATCTCAGCAATATTCTCCCTGCGGGTCCCGACAGAAATCATTGCAGCACGGTCTGTATTTTTCATGCTGCCGACAGGGGTGGGCGGTCAGACAGATGTCTTTGGGATGGAAATATTTTTGTTGTCCTGCAGATTATTTGGAAAGGTCGTAATTCTGCTTTGTATGCGTTAGCCTAACTATTGTATTAAAAGCACATATATTTTGAATTGTACACATACTCAGAATTTGCTGTTTCAACTTCCATAGCATACTTATCTCCTACTGTAGTTGGGCGTGCTAGTTCAAGTGCGCCTATGTGTGGTCTCATTGAAATAGAGTAGGCTGCATTCATGGGCAGAGAATCACATGGCAGTTAATGTAATTATGAAATTAACTTAAATATGATTAGACTAGCTTACTATAGTGGCTGTAAATAAATGTAGATAATGGAAAGAAGTGGAGGGTGCTCAACCAACGTGAGTCGAGGTGCAATAAAAAAATGTAATCATCATTGAAAAGGAAAAGGCACAACGCCGTGCATATATTAGGCTACTATGGTGAGCGAGCATTGCGCCTTTTAATTTTCAGACATTTATTTGTCTCTGCCTGCAAATCGTCCTCCTAAAAGGTAGGCTATATCCTATATGCAAAACGTAGCAAAACTGTCATCACTCTTGCTGCTTCAAGTTCAGTAGACATACCTGCAAGATCAGGTGCGGGTGTAGTAGGCTATAGCCTTTCATGGGCGGAGAAGCACGGGGCATTTATCTTTCCAAGGAAATGTAGGCTACTTCCTGAATATGATTAGGCTATAGTTTACTACATTGCCTATAAATAAATATTGATCACCCACTCCTAAAAGGTAGGCTATAAAAATAGCTCAAGAGAATGTGCAAGTCTCTCCAACTCTGCTCTCTTCAAATTGCAGCTAACCTTAGCATGTTTGCTGATATAGACCAGTAATACAGATAGACTAATATAATGGGCCACGTGAGAATCTCTGGAAATGTACCATAAGTTATTTTTGCACATTTGATATTGCCTATTGGGCGCAAAATTGCTGGGACCATGGCTGGCAAGTGAGCTGCGTCACATACGCCTAAAATAACACTGCGGGACTGCGGTTGGGTTTGGGACCAGTTCTTGCGTTAGCAAGTGGGAGTCGGACAGAAAGCCAGCAGGGTGCTGGCGGGGTGCGGTATGTGGCGGGGTGCGGTATGAAAAGCTGCAGGTGCGGGTGGGAGCGGGATGAAGAAATCAGTCCTGCGCAGACATTGAAGGACAGATATACAGTAGGAAAAGCAGCCAAGGCAATCTATGTGCGACATATTCCCCCTCAGCCCATCGTTATCCTTACTGAATATACATGTATCTGATACTGTATGAAACCATTCTGCCCTGTCGACTACTGTTAGAGCCAATGTATGAACATGAGAACGTGAGAGTACAGCACTTAACACTGGCCCATTGAGTTCAAACAGTGGAGCAAGAGGAGGGGGAACTATACATGGGGAGCGGGAGAGAGGACGCTCCCAGCAATCCAACCAACTCTGTGAGTTTGCATACAACCAACCCAAAACCACGAACGAGAGCGAGACCATCCTTTTGAATCCAGCCCAGGATTACATTTAAACCGTGGATATTGATTATTGCCTTAGTGTTACAGAAATGTGGAAAAATCAGTCTAGAGGAAAATACATCAGCATATTATGCAGTGCTGTGTAACCCCAAATCTGTGATATCAGTCTCATATCATAGTGATTACTACAGTACAGCAAAACTTTTACTGTACATGGATTGAGTGTAAAAGGTCATCCTGTAACATTCTCAGTCTAGTCAGTGACACATTTCAAATATCCACACAACACATTCTCAGGGAAACCTGGTGCAGCCTATGCTGCACGAGATTGCTCTTTCCCCCTTGTTTACTTGTTTGTCTAGTTCCTGTATTTCCAGGCCATGCATCATGAAAGGTTGACAAAGTGCTACAAGAAAAATAAAAAAATCCCACCCCAAGATTAACAAACTCTTTGACCTTAGCCTCATTCGGCTAAAACACGGAGGTCTCTAATTGGTCCTGGCAGGACACAGGCTGTCAGAGCTAACGATGTCGACTAATTTAGCAGACTATTAGCACTGGTGGGACGTGGCCAAATTATCAAAGGAAGAATGAAGTGGCATCCCCTCACCTGGAAGACATATGCCTGGCAAGGAGCATCAGAGCGCTTACACTCCTGCTGTTCTGTTACTCAGCATACAGTACAGTGGAAGGAACCACCTCCTTATCACACACACAGGCGCCTATGCATGTACAAATGCATGCACGCACACACAAATGCATACGCACACACACACACGCACACACACACACACACACACACATTTAAACAAACAAAAACATGCATTTTGAATGCATGTATTCACTCACACACGCTTGCACACACACATTCTGTCAAACATCCGCATGCTGTTCTACCTTGGGAATAGTCAGTGAAAAACAGAATTTAATAGAAATATTACATTTAAAGCCATAGACATCCCCGATTCCTCTTGGATTTCAGAATGTACCGGATGGATCTCTCTCTCCAAGTGATCATTTGTAAAGGCATGAGGCAGCGGCATGTACAGATGTAGAATCTTAATTAAACCCAGTTTGCTACAGCAGGAAAGTAATCCTCAGGAACAGGAAATGTGAATTATTACGTGAATTATAATGAATGGACATTTTTGCAGGGGTTGATCAAGTTTCTTACATTGCAGGAAAGTTCTCCTGCAACAGGGTGATCAAATTAAGATCCTACATATGTGTATAGCTACAAATCCCAATAGTTTATTTGATACCAAACATTTAGTGGATTCTTTCATCCTTTCTTCCCCTACAATTGGATCTCTACACGGAACAATCCTCCTCTTTTCCCTCGCCTGGGAAGACATGTTTTATTCAGTGAATACTGTAAACCTAAGTGTATAGGAGAGATCCATCCTTTAAAAACAATTTAAAAAGTGTGCAAATCTAGAAGTAGAAACCTCATGAATAATACACTGTGTGCTAATGTCACGGTATGGAATGAGGGGTTATGTTGTTTTATCCCACAGTGGAGGAGCTGCTGCCGTTTCATGCTGCTGGCTGTTTGTGCTCAGCCAGAGGGCCCTGCCTTTGAATGCAGTAATGAAGATCTTCTGCTGACAGAGTGGCTCTCTCTCTGGCGGTGGCATCTGTTGCGAAGCACCTGTGACCATACTCACACCACATTACACATTAAAAAGAATACATTAGATCACCTTGCATGTCTTTGAGTTTAGCCACCTTTCTAACATCCTAGGCAGTCTGTGTCGCAAACAGCACCCTATTCCCTGTACAGTTGACCAGGACCGATATGGCTGTGATCAAGAGTAGTGCACTATATAGGGAATAGAGGGCAATTTGGGACGCAGACCTACACTGACTCCCACTAGTGCTCTGCTGTTCCCACTCATTAATGTAATGAATAGCAAGCAGTTAGAATCGATGATACGGTTGTTAGGGATAAGGGGAGCAGGCATAGCAACGCTCTGATGTATCACCACTGAGCTTTGATTGACAGCAGCACAGCCATCAATATCCCAGGAAATAATGTTGATCGTCTTTTAATGAGGACTTCCACTGCCGTTCTGCCTTAATGCTGCTCAGCAAAGCTTGGCCTTTCAAACATAATATCAGTGATTTGGGAACAACTGAGAATTCATGGTCTGTGTTCATGTGGCAGTAATTTGTCATGTAGGCCCCATATGCATTGGCAAGTGTAAAAATAACTTGGTCATACACATTGCATTGCTTTGTAGCTCGAGTCACACAATGGCAACCAGCAAAGACAAAGGGTCACGATTAAAACCTATATTCGTTTTTTTTAACAAATGTAGTTGATGTTTTAATCGTATCGATGCAACTTCATTTGATGTGAAAATCACCAATACTCTCATAATACAGATATCAGACAGTATCTACAGTATCAATAGTATCTAATGATATTGGCCTGTCACTGCTGTACATGGTTATTCACATTCACATACACTGAATGTACAAAACATTAAGAACACCTGCTCTTTCCATGACATAGACTGACCAGGTGAATCCAGGTGAAAGCTTTGATCCTTTATTGATGTCACCTGTTAAATTCACTTCAATCAATGTAGGTTAAAGAAGGATTTTTAAAGCTTTGAGACAATTGAGACATGGATTGTGTATGTGCGCCATTCAGAGGGTGAATGGGCAAGACAAAATATTGAAGTGCCTTTAAATGGGGTATGGTAGTAGGTGCCAGGCACACCGGTTTATGTCAACAACTGCAATGCTGCTGGGTTTTTCACACTCAAGAATTTCTTGTGTGTATCAAGAATGGTCCACCACCCAAAGGACATCCAGCCAACTTGACACAACTGTAGGAAGCATTGGAGTCAACATGGGCCAGCATCCCTGTGGAACGCTTTCGACACCTTGTAGAGTCCATGCCCCATGAATTGAGGCTGTTCTGAGGGCAAAAGGCGGGGTCGCAACTCAATATTGGGAAGGTGTTACTAATGTTTGGTATACTCAGAAAATATGTTTTGGCTCTCTGAGTCAAGCATGAAATAATTCACTAAAATGTGAAATTTACTGGGGGAAAAATGGAAATGTCAGCCATTAAGGCAAGCAATGTGAGTGGGTGAATTGGATGCTCTGTGATCTCTGAAATTCTGGGGGGGAAATTGAGAAAGTTGCACCACGTACTGAATGCATAATTCTCGTTTGCCAATTGAGTGGTCAAAAATGTAACAGCCAACCACCTTTGATGTTGGTTTCTTTCTCAATATCATTTAATATAAAACTGCATTTTGAAATGCATTGGAATCAAAATCTATTTTATGCAAATGTCTGACCTCAACATAAGGTGTAATTTTATATCTCTATACCCCAAGGTGCAGTCTGGGTGGTTAATTTGGAACAAATCTCTGTGAACTTTGAATATTGTACAGTACCACTCTTTATATGACTTCCATGTTTGTTTCATGGTTACATTGCTTTGGAAATCATGAAATAATTTACAGTAATTAAAATCATACTTTAGTTTCTTGTTCACTAAATCAGTTCATCCAGCACAAATCAGTGAGCCTATGTGCTTAAGTCTTGAACATTTTAGTAATTGAGAACTCAATGACCAGCTAATTACTTTATTTGTGTGTATTAATATACCATTATATATACTGTATATATCATTCATTTGCTTAACTGAACCTATTTTACTGTCCACCAAAACATAATGGCTAGTACATGCAATTAGTAGAGCTACAGGAAATCTCCTACTGTATATCGAAAAAATCTTTACCTGAAAGTGCATATGTAAACATTTCTTGATTTTATTAAAGCTGTCAGCATCATTCATTATTAACATAATTCCTGTGGCATTAATGCATTCATTCATCAGGAATGTGGGGGTCATTACCGAAGCTGAGTGGGAATGAGGAATAGCATTGGTAATAATGAATAGAGCAATTGTGAAGATTTGAATGGATGTCATAGCTTATGTAACTCATTTTGAGGATGGAAGGAGGTGAGGAAAAGGTCAGGGTTACTAAGTTGCACTTTTTCTCAGATGATTAAAAACAGATACACCATATCAGCATAATTATGGACAGAGTCAGAGGCAAAAATTCTAAAACAAATCGCATCGTTAACGCATGTTTGGGGGAAAGTTTTAATCCACTCAGGGCATGTTCGACCACGATGCACATCGCCAATCGCCAGATCCAGGTTGCAGGATTGTTATGCGGATGGCAGGCAGAAAGACAGGAGTTGCCTCTCTTGTCCTGTGCTCCTCTGGAGTAGGAGCTACCAGAGAGGCTTAATAATATCCCAGAGGCACAGATGAAACGCTTTCTCAACAGTGGCTGTTTACTGCAGAGTGTGTTTGAAGTTGAGTCAAAATGTCTTCATTTCTCTACCAGAGGGGGAAGAAATGTAATTCAGATAGGGGGTTAAAGAGAACAAATACAGAATCCAAGGGGTGTTTTCAGCACCCATTATTTTAGAGGGGGCACGAAGTGTTTTGAATTTAGTCATTTTTTCAAACACCTGAAACAGCTTTTTCCTGCAATCTACAGCCATAATCATAATGCCTAATTCTATCTAAAAAGATGTCAATTTTTCTGTATAGGTTATCTAAGCATACCTCTTTACCTGTTCAATTGTCATTTTAATTCATGATGTACTTTGATTCTTTAAGAACTTTTATGTCTCAGGAGTTTCGTACTACTGCCACATTGGTATATAATCTAATAAAAAGCATGAGCTGGCACATACCCAAAAAAGTTAGTAGAGGTGCTGACAAATGTCGAGTAAACTGGAGGATATAAAAAAAATTAAGAGAGTCACACACTCTATATACAAGCTCCCGGTAATTCATTGGATAAACAACCAACATTCGGCATCACTGTGCCTTCTTGAAGAAGGTACAGTGATAAGAAGGCACAGTGATGCCGAAACGTTGGTGGTTTACCCAATAAATTACCGGGAGCTTGTATATAGAATGTACGACTCTCTTTATTTTTATAGCCTACACTGGTATATACTATCATAACCCAATAATTAAAACACGTTTTTTATTTTCGAAAGTCTAGGAACCTTGCCAGCAGGCATGCCAGCTAAGATAGTTAGACAAGCTACTCTAACTTGATTGATAGCCTGAAATGGCATGGTAGCTAGGTTGAGAGATTAGTAACCTATCTAGCTGGCTAGCTAAGCCAACTTAAGAAAATTGCTAGGTGGCTAGTATTACAGAGAAACAACAAAACATTTTTGTTGTATTTATTCATCAAGAAGGAATCAATAGACTACATACAGTGGGTGTATTAAGTCACCCCACATTTTGTTGCGTTACCAAGTGGGATTGAAATAGATATATTTGTGCTTTTATTTCATTGAGCTACACGACGAACGCCGAAGCCTGCCCGAGCAAGGAGGAGGGGCAGCCTCGGCTGTATCCGTGACAGTACCCCCCCCCCCCCCCCGACGAGCGGCTCCAGCCGTGTGTCAACACCGGCCTTGGGGACGGCCAGGAGGACGCAGAGCAGGGCGAGTCGGATGACGACAATGGAACTCCCTTAACAAGGAGGGATCGAGGATGTCCCTCCTGGGAACCCAGCTCCGTTCCTCCGGACCGTACCCCTCCCACTCCACGAGATACTGCAGGCCTCCAACCTGACGCCTCAAATCCAGCATGGAATGGACCGAGTATGCCGGTGCCCCCTCAATGTCCAATGGGGGCGGAGGAACCTCCCGCACCTCAGAATCCTGGAGCGGACCAGCTACCACCGGCCTGAGGAGAGACACATGGAACGAGGGGTTAATACGGTAATCAGGGGGGAGCTGTAACGTATAACAAACCTCGTTCAACCTCCTCATGACTTTAAATGGCCCCACAAACCGCCGACCCAGCTTCCGGCAGGGCAGGTGAAGGGGCAGGTTTCGGGTCGAGAGCCAGACCCGGTCCCCCGGTGCATACACCGGAGCCTCACTGCGGTGGCGGTCGGCACTCGCCTTCTGTCTCCTAATAGCCCTTTGCAGGCGTACATGGGCAGCGTTCCATGTCTCCTCCGAGCGCCGAAACCATTCATCCACCGCAGGTGCCTTGATCTGGCTCTGATGCCACGGTGCCAGGACCGGCTGGTAACCTAGTACACACTGAAAGGGAGACAGGTCAATGGAGGAGTGGCGGAGGAAAATTTGTGCCATCTCTGCCCAGGGGATGTAAACTGACCAATCCCCTTGCCGGACCTGGCAATACGACCTCAGAAACCTACCCACATCCTGGTTTACTCTCTCCACCTGCCCATTACTCTCGGGGTGAAACCCTGAGGTCAGGCTGACCGAGACCCCCAGATGGTCCATAAACGGTCTCCAGACCCTCGATGTAAACTGGGGACCCCGATCAGACACTATATCCTCAGGTACCCCGTAGTGCCGGAAGACGTGTGTAAACAGGACCTCTGCGGTCTGTAGGGCAGTAGGGAGACCGGGCAACGGAATGAGACGACAGGACATAGAAAACCGATCCACAACGACCAGGATCGTGGTGTTACCTTGTGACGGAGGAAGATCCGTAACAAAGTCCACCGATAGGTGTGACCACGGCTGTTGTGGAACGGGGAGAGGTTGTAATTTACCTCTGGGCAGGTGTCTAGGTGCCTTGCACTGGGCGCACACCGAACAGGAAGAAACATAAACCCTCACGTCCTGAGCTAAGGTAGGCCACCAGTACTTCCCACTAAGACAGCGCACTGTCCGACCGATGCCAGGATGGCCAGAAGAGGGTGACGTGTGAGCCCAATAGATCAAACGATTGCGAACCTCAGACGGAACGTACACACGACCCACTGGACACTGGGGGGGAGTGGGCTCTGTGCGTAACGCCCGCTCGATGTCCGCGTCAACCTCCCATACCACCAGGCCACCAGACAAGAAGCCGGAAGTATGGGAGTGGGCTCCCTGGTCCGCTCCTCTGAGTCATACAGCCGGGACAGAGCGTCTGCTTTAGCATTCTGGGAACCTGTACTATATGATAGGGTGAACACAAAACGCGTGAAAAACATGGCCCACCTTGCCTGAAGAGGATTCAGTCTCCTTGCTGCCCGTATGTACTCCAGATTGCGGTGGTCAGTCAAAATAAGAAAAGGGTGTTTAGCCCCCTCAAGCCAATGTCTCCACACCTTAAGTGCTTTCACAACAGCTAACAGCTCCCGATCCCCCACGTCATAGTTTTGCTCCGCCGGGCTGAGCTTCTTCGAAAAGAAAGCACAGGGGCGGAGTTTGGGAGGCGTACCCGAGCGCTGAGACAGTACAGCGTCTACCCCAGCCTCGGACGTGTCCACCTCGACTGTGAATCGCAAGGAAGGATCCGGATGAGCCAGCACAGGAGCCGAGGTGAACAGCGCCTTCAGCTGACCAAAAGCCCTGTTCGCCTCAGCTGACCACTGCAGGCGCACCGGTCCGCCCTTTAGCAAAGAGGTGATGGGAGCTGTTACCTGGCCAAAGCCCTGGATAAATCTCCGGTAGTAGTTGGCAAAACCCCAAAATCGCTGCACCTCTTTTACCGTGGTAGGAGTCGGCCAATTACGCACGGCTGAAATGCGGTCACACTCCATCTCGACCCCTGACTCTGACAAGCGGTCTCCTAAGAAAGAGACGGACTGTTTGAAGAACAGACATTTCTCAGCCTTAACGTACAGGTCATGCTCCAACAGTCTACCAAGCACCTTTTGCGCACCAGGGACACATGCTCGTCGCGTGTAGCGGAGTAGATGAGAATATCATCTATATACACCACTACACCCTGTCCGTGCAGATCCCTCAAAATCTCATTGACAAAGGATTGAAAGACTGAGGGAGTATTCATCAAACCGTACGGCATGACGAGGTACTCATAGTGACCAGAGGTGGCACTAAATGCCGTCTTCCACTCGTCCCCCTCCCGGATACGGATCAGATTGTACGCACTCCTGAGGTCCAATTTTGTGAAGAAGCGCGCCCCGTGCAATGACTCCGTCATACTAGCTATGAGAGGAAGAGGATAGCTGTATTTTACGGTTATCTGATTTAGACCTCGATAGTCAATGCACGGGCGTAAACCTCCACCCTTCTTCTTCACAAAAAAGAAACTTGAGGAGGCAGGGGAAGTGGAGGGCCGAATCTTTCCCTGTCCCAGAGATTCAGTGACATATGTCTCCATAGCCACCGTCTCCTCCTGTGACAGAGGATACACGTGACTCCTGGGAAGTGCAGCGCCCTCACGGATATCTATCGCACAATCCCCTCGTCGATGGGGTGGTAATTGAGGCGAGAGCCAAATCGGCATATTCTGAGGGAATGTGCATTGTGGAGACCTGGTTTGGACTCTCCACCGTGGTTGCCCCTAAGGAAACCCCTACACACCTTCCCGAGCACTGAGGTGACCATCCCTTAAGAGCCCTCTGTTGCCACGAAATACTGGGGTCATGGGTGGTTAGCCAGGGAAGCCCCAGCACCATGGGAAATGCAGGAGAATCAATAAGGAAGAGACTAATTCTCACCTCATGACCCCCCTGCGTCTCCATCTGGAGTGGACTGTGACCTCCCTAACCATACCCGACCCTAAAGGGTGACTATCTAGGGCACATATGGAGAAGGGCATATCTAAAGGCAATATAGGAATCCCTAATCTATGCGCAACCAGCCTATCCATGAAATTCCCAGCTGCGCTGGAATCTACGAGCGCCCTATGCTGGGAATGTGGGGAAAACTTAGGGAAAATAACATTTACCATCATGTGAGCAACAGGAAGCCCTGGGTGAGTTGGGTGCCTACTCACCTGGGATGGTCCACCAGAACCCTGCCTGCTGCCTCGGTTCCATGAGGGTCCTCTCCTGCACCGGCCCACAGTGTGTCCTCTGCGGCCACAGTTGGTGCAGGAGACCACCCCCTTGCTCGTTCTCTCCATGTCAGCACCTCCAAGCTGGGAAACCCTTACACCTGGCAGCTGTCCCATCATATTCCCTCGGGAGCGAGAGCCGAATACCACAGACCCAGGGTTTGATGGTCTTGATGGAGGAGAAATCGGAGGAGGAAGAGGTGTAGAAAACCCAACTCTCTCCCATCGATCCATGGTGTTGATCACTCGATCCATAGCCGAGTCTCTGCAGCATGATCGAGTGCTCTTGGATGCGTTCCTCCACCGAGTCGCTGGGATCGGACGTGCCTGCTGACTCCATAATGGTGCGTGATTCTGTCAGCTTCTGGGTGAAGTGGTGAAACAGAATCAGGCGCAGGACACAGAACTGAGAAAAGTATGGCTTTACTAAACACCAAGTAAACCATATCAAACCCTCCACGCAGGGAAGAGCAAAACAACAGCTCAACAGACGACGTAACAACGAACAATCACGCACAAACCCAGGAGGGAAAACAGAGGTAATATAGGGAAACCAATAAGCCTAATGAGTACAATTAGTCTTAACAAATAATTGGGGTTGATATGATTTTTGAATGACTATCCCTTCCTCTGTCCCCAATACATACAACATATGCAAGGTCCCTCAGTCAAGTATTGAAATTCAAGCACCGATTCAACTACAAAGACCAGGGAGATTTTCGAAAGCCTCATAAAAGAAGGGCAGTGATTGGTAGATCGGTGACAATAACACATCAGACATTGAATTTCTCTTTAAGCGTGGTCAAGTTTATAATTATGCTGTGGATGATGTATTAAACCAGCCAGACACATCATAGATGCAGTCGTCCTTCTGAACTGAGCTGCAGGACAGGAAGGAAACTGCTTAAGGATGTCACCATGAGGTCATTGGTGATTTTAAAACAGCTACAGAGATCAATGGCTGTGATGGGAGAAAACTGAAGATGGATTAACAACATTGTAGTGACTCCACAATAATGACCTAAACGACTAATATACAAATAATACAAATATATAGAATAACAATATTCCAAAACATGCATCCAGTATGCAACAAGGCACTAAAGTAAAACTGGAAAGAAACACGGCAAAGGAATACACTTTTTGGCCTAAATGCAAAGCCTTATATTTGGGGAAAATCCAACACATCACATCACTGAGTAACTGTCTCCATATTTTCAAGCATGGTGGTGGCTGCATCATGGTATGGATATGCTTGTAATTGTTAAGGACTCGGGAGTTTAAAGCACAGGCAAAATCCTAGAGGAAAACCTGCTGCAGTCTGCTTTACACCAGACACATGGAGAGGAATTCACCTTTCAGCAGGACAATAACCTACAACACAAGGCCAAATCTACACTGGAGTTGCTTACCAAGAAGACAGTGAATGTTCCTGAGTGGCCAAGTTACAGTTTTGACTTCAATCTGCTTAAAAGTATGTGGCAAGACTTGAAAATTGCTGTCTAGCCATGATCCCCAACTTTTGAAAAGAATAATGGGCAAATATTGCACAATCCAGGTGTGCAAATCTCTTAGACTTACCTAATAAGACTCCCAGCTGAAATCGCTGCCAAAGGTGTTTCTAACAAGTATTGACTATATAGAGTAAGTGAATACTTATATAATCAAGATATATTCGTTTTTTTTTTTTTCATTCACCTTTAAAAATCAAAGGGGGGTGAATACTCATGACAGGCACTGCAGTTGATCAAATTCATTTACAAACATACTTCCTACGAGTTCTGCCCATCAGCGGCAGCTAAAATCACTCAACACTCTCTCTCCTCTTTTTTTATATCTGAGGGGGCATGTGCCCTTGTGCCCCCTATGGGCATGACGCCACTGGATGTTTTCTACTGACGTGATGCATTCAACTCAAGACAGGATATTGCTAGTAGACTGCACCCTGGTTATAAGGACGTTTTCACAAGGAAATGTCTTTAAATCTCCGTCATCTCATTGGACAAGGGCTTAAAACACCCCTGAAATGAAAAACCTTCCACAAGCTCTAACAGCAGGTTCATTGCCTATTCATCTCACTCAGCTGGCTCTCCATAGACCTCAATTCACATATCCCACGTTTTTAAATTGAACATTAAAGGTTAAGAGCAAGATAATTTCCACTTCACACAGGTGTTGCCTGTTGGGGAAAGTAGCTTTTAAAGGGATACTTCAGGATGTTGGCAATGGGGCCCTTTATCTACTTCCCCAGAGTCAGATGAACTCGTGGATAAAAAATGATGTCTCTGTGTCCAGTATGAAGGAAGTTACAGGTAGTTTTGCGAGCCAATGCTAACGCTAGTTAGCACAACTACCTCTAACTTCCTTCATACTGGACACAGACATAAAAATGGTATCCACGAGTTCATCTGACTCTGGGGGGAGTAGATAAAGGACCTCATTGCCAAAATCCCTTTAAGCATCCCTTTAAATCTCTGAAGCTGAAGTTTCTAACACCAACTCAAGCAAGTCAAACCGAACCTCTTTACTTTATTTCTTTGAAAAAATAAGAAAACAACTCAGAAGTTGCTGAATGCCAAGTTTGAAAACAAAAGCCGTGTACCTGCTGAGTAACAAGAAAAGTTTTTTGGGAAGATTTTCAAATGGAATAAGATTTAAACTATTTCAAGTGAGTGTAACACACAGGACATGAACCCGGGTCACGCACAGGAGCAACCAACACAGTAGACCATTAAACCAATAGGAATTTCTCTATTGAGCCAATGGCAGACACTGGTTTTGAAGTTCGCAGGCAGGGTTACCTTACCACGTGACCATAACTGACTCATGTCCGCTACATGAGCAACATCCTGTTTGAAATCCCCCTCAAGCAACTACATCATAAAATGTTTGTTTGTCTGTCTGAGCTTAGTGGGGAGTCATCTGGAGGGGAGGAGTACCCACGTCCGTCTGGACAGTAAAATCTTACTGTATCACAGTCTCATCTGGCTACTGCCTCAATGTTTGTTGTGGCACATAAGAAGGACGTTGATTCCCATCACAATGGTTTGTTATTGTTGACTTGTTCTGTACTCCTCAAAAAGACGTCAATGTCTGACACTTTCTCACTAGGCAGTGATATTTCACCAAGATTCTCAGCAGAAACATCAATTGAAGAACAACTCTTGATTGCAAGTTCCCATGATCATAACGCAACTCCACTTTCTCATCAACTGCAGACAAGCAGTTACAAACCATATTTAAGATTGTCAATCATAAACATATGAAAAAATGTGTTGCAAGCTTCAACATTTTTCTCAAGACATACCATTTCTTTTTGATTGCGATTGAGAATAAATAAGCAGGTCAGGATGTTCTGCATCATTCTCTGCACTATGGTAACAGCTCTGAATAAAAGGCTGTGATTCCGTGCAATGAGAAGAGACAGGGGTCATTGCCAATGGTGCCCTCTGTATTGCTGCTTGAAGTGAGAGCTGTGCTGGCAGCTTCTCCAACTTATGAAAGAGACCAAGAGAAGGTGGATATGGTGGGAGGGAAGAAAGAAGCAGTCAAACTGTCAACTGAGTTGTAAAATAGCTACCACAGCACCGAAGGACACCACTCACTTCAGCTGGGCTGACAGCTCTCTCTGTCTCCCGCTCTTCGTAACACTCGTTCCTGAGGGGAAGCAAGGCGCCACCTGCACAATGCTTTGTTCTCATTAGGCATCTCTCTAAATATTCCAGCATCTCATCAATTTGAACTCATAACTGACAGTTTTTCAGCTCTTATGAACCAAAGTCACATTGCTCTTTGAAGACCTATTTGTGAAAAAATGCGTAGGATTTAACTTATTGATTGTGTAACTGATGTTGCCTCTGCATGGTGCAGGAGTAAAACCACCTTTGTCCCAAGGATCTGTGATATTGTTCCACTGTACCCCCCCCACTTCCTTAAAAGTATGTTTCCTAAGGACTGTGTCTCTTGTCCTCAGTTAACCTGAATATTTCTGATTGATGTTGTCATTTTATGATCTTACGGCAAGCTGGTCTCGAGTTAGTCTCTCTCTCACTCTCTCTGTTTCTAGATATACAATATACAAGTGTATTGAACTGGTGTATGGAATACTGGTGCGTTTGAATGGTGGACACATAGACTATAAACACCTTAAAGTCTGGATATATCACAACTGTTATATCATTGTCCAAGTGATCCCCAATTAAAGTTGATATTGAGAACATGATGTTATTCTATGCAATGATCTGTGTCAATCCCAGTAGCACACAGAGGATCAAAACTTAATCATTACTGATGTACTACTGTAAGTCTCTGCACTGCTCTCCTTATCCATGCCAGCTTCCATAAAAGCAATATATTTCATATAAGATCATTTTTGCAATGAACAAAGGATTTTGCATACTGCTTGGGGTGGTATTGACATTTACACAGATACACAGAATGGCAAGCTTTTGTCTACCAAGAGACTTGTGACAATCCCTGCACTCTGTGAGTCTTTTCATAGACTCCGTTTTCTATTTTTGAATTGATGAATAATTATAAATAATCAACATCTAATGTTCTTCTAAAGGTGCTATTTGCCAGTACAAATTATTCTGGAAACATAATTATCCAACATTCGGTGAACAGCCACTATTCTCATTATTGTCAACATACAGAAATACTATTTTCTCTGAAAAGAAAACTCCTGCATTACCTTACTAACAATGTGGAAGTAAACCACCATGAAATAATGTGTCTCAATATACCATGTCTCTTGTATGCTCACCTGGATAATTGTGAAAATATATGCAATGAAAAGGGTGGTCTTACTTCTGTATGGATGAGAATTGGATGTTCATCATTAATTAGTAATGCCTGACCTGTGTCTATAAATTCCTGTCTGTCTCGTGAACTGATTGAGATGGTGGTTCCTTTTAGAGAATAAAGACGTTTTACATAAATAATTCCTGTGTGCTGCTGCCCCTGTCTAGTCTTAACTTTCCTATAGTTTACGTTACACTCTCCGAACCCTCTAAACCAGTGGTTCCCAACTCCGGTTCTCCAGTACCCGCAACAGCACACATTGTTGTTGTAGCCCCGGACAAACATACCTTATTCAACTCATTGAGGGCCTGATGATTAGTTGACAAGTCGAATCAGGTGTGCTTGTCCCAGGTGTGCAATACAAATGTGTGCTGTTGTGGGTACTTGAGGACTGGAGTTGGGAAACACTGCTTTAAACGGTGCATTACATTGGTGGCAGCTGTGTTTTTGAGCATTTTTAATGACTGGAACCGTCTTCTGAAGTTATTACTGGACTTAAGGGGCGTGATTGCGCTTGGCTACATGCTAGCCAGGCCTACAACACCCCATGGAGCTAGCATATGAAGAGGAGCGTGCGCCATGTTCTCTGAGCCATCATCTCCCTCACTGCTAGCTCTCTTAGGGGCGAACAGTGAGTACTGGACTGTCCATTTGTTCTACGACATCAAAAGAGACTTTGAGAAGGTAACCAGGACTTGGAAAATCTGTCAGACATTTATTTTCATTGAATGCTCTTAAGTTGGAAAATAAGTTTTCAAAGTCCCCTTGTACCTCGATCCATACCATAACTGCTTAATCTATAGGGCCCTCAAATCTCTGGGGATTTATTGACAGTGCTTTTGTTCTCAGACACATTCTTTCAATATAAAGCAGGACTCAAGAATGGGAATCCGCTCTTTTTGAGTCTTAGCCGGTGTTAGATGAGATGATTGATGGATGTGGATCTGTGCTGGGAATACAAATGCCCGGTTCTGATTCTTGCTCCCTTTGGGAGAAGGGGGACTTTCACTTTCATGACAGAGGCCTTGCAGTGGGAGCTACTGGAAAAAGAGAACCCGTAGGGAGGATGTGTCCCTCCAATACACAGAGGACATGACACCAGCTCAGCCTGGCTAACTGAGAGGAAAGACTCATCACCTAAGACTGAGGTATGTATGGTTTATTCTCACAACTTGATTGTATTATCCTTGTAAACATCTACACTACCAGTCAAAAGTTTGGACACCAACTCATTCAAGTTAATTGAAATGCATTCCAGGTGATTATCTCATGAAGCTGGTTGAGAGAATGACAAGAGTGTGCAAAGCTGTCATCGGCTATTTGAAGAATCTCAAATATAAAATATATTTTGATTTGTTTAACACTTTTTTGGTTACTACATGATGTCCTTTCATAGTTTTGATGTTTTCACTATTATTCTACAATGTAGAAAATAGAAAAAATAAAGAAAAACCCTGGAATGAGTAGGTGTGTCCAAACATTTGACTAGTACTGTATATAATTTCTGAGAATTGAGGATTGACATGAGTGTGTCGTATCTCTATGCTTTATTCCAAGGTCATATCGCTTAGGAGACTGGCTCAGATAAAGTGAAAAGGCATGTACACACTGTTTGGACACTTGTCTGCAAACACCGGCTTCACGTTCATTCCAAAATCACCCAGGTAGACACTATCTGCTGTCGTTTCTAGCACTGTTTACTGTGGTGAGATGGCGCTCCATTTGCATCAAACTCTGGGCTCTAACTCAAATCCTCATAATTATCCCTGGTGTCACCTGACATGTCGGCCAGCCAGCCTAGGACAGGGGAGAAACATGAGAGGCTGTTTCCTCCCGTACCCAGCCAGTCCAGTGGAGAGACTAGTGGGACCAGTCAATACTGTGTAAAAGCTCCATTTAGCACTGATGTGCCTCCGAGACGGGCCCTCCAGAGTGGGGGGTCGTGAGATGCAGGCCTCTGACAGAGATGGATGGTGTAGGGCTCCACAGCCAGCAAGGACAAAGGGACACCCAGCCAGTTGGCCTGCACTGAGGAGCAGGCAGGCAGGCAGGCCTCTGTCCTCCCACCCAGAACCAGCCCTCCTTCCACACACATGTTGTCTGGAGGTGGGAATGAAATTACTGCATACAGTATGGGGGGGAAGAGGTGGCGGGAGGGGAGCGAGAGAGGGAGGGGAAGGAGGAGGGATTAAGAGGTGGATGAGTGGAGGGAGGAGAGGAAGGAGGGAGAGCTAGAGGAAGCAGGGCATTTTGCTGATGAAGTCATGAAGCCTTGTTCCTTGACACCTCCTGTTTTGTCACCGCATTGGAGCAGCTGAATTATTCATTGTGGAGGGACCGACCCAGCAAGCAACTCTAGAAGCTGCCTGTCCAGTCCATTACACACACAGGCATCATTCCCTTTTCTGTTGAGAAATGGAGAGTGACAGGAGAGTGACATACTTGACCTATGACCTAGCGGGGCAGACTTGAATATGTAAACAAACCACCTTGGTAACATTGGTGTTCGTTTAATGAGGGGAGAATGAATAGTAACTGGGTTATCTTTAGGATCTGCGTATCTCAGAGGACAGTGACAATATTTGTATGCATTTGTCCCTATGGGTCTCTAAGGTGAAAGATAGATGCTATATCCGGCCACAAAAAAAAATTGTTTGATAATCTACAGCATTAATACATTTGAAAAAACAAATTCAAGTAAAGAAGATTTTATTTTCAGATTCTAAGCAATCCCATGGAATTGTAAATCCTTTAATTCAGCCAGATTTATTCTGTTTCACGTTTTGCACATACAAACTTCCATCCAACCTCTCAAAGATGTGTGCATCAGAATTAATGAGTAATTTGGAGACATTTAACATTGTTCTTCAGATTTAACTCATCTTCCCTGTTCATTAGAGTTCAGACATAGGTACATATATTGGCTGAGTTCACACACTTTTACAATTTGTGAATGGGAAAGTTCAAATGAGAAGATTTGTGACTTTTTGTTATCACTTTAGAAGAGAGGAATTTTGTAATGACCTTAGTTAGAGAAGGCGGTCCTCTTCAATGTGTAAAGATTAGCAGATCATGTTCTTTCTCTGTAGCACACTGACTAAAATAATATTCTAGTGGCAAATCCAGCTGATCTGGTTGATAAACCAGACTGTACAGTATGTAGATAAACCCTGACTAACAATCCCCACCACCTCCCACCTCCTGTTTCTAATTCCAGCACCAAAACTCTAAACTGTCAGGAGGTTTCACAACAACAATCTACCAGCGTGCATTCACAGATTAATTAACGCCATCAGATTTAGAAAACATTTGTCTTTGTAATATTGAAGTGTTTTTCACAGAGGTAATTGTACAGTGGTTGAATTGCAATGTTGATGACTGAAATAATAAAATATTCCTGATTACATGTTTTCAGTAGCTTTTATGAAAGTAAACAGATACTTTTGGCCATGTAGTGTATGTTCAAATTAGTGCATTCGGCTATTTCAGCCATACCCGTTGTGGACAGGTGTATAAAATCGAGCACACAGCCATGCAATCTTCATAAACAAACATTGGCAGTAGAATAAGCGCTCAGTGACTTTCAACGTGGTACCGTCATAGGATGCCACCTTCCCAACAAGTCAGTTAGTCACATTTCTGCCCTGCTAGAAATGCCCCGGTCAACTGTAAGTGCTGTTATTGTGAAGTGGAAACGTCTAGCAGCAACAACGGCTCAGCCGCGAAGTGGTAGGCCACACAAGGTCACAGAACGGGACCCCGAGTGTTGAAGCTAATAGCGCGTAAAAATTGTCTGTCCTCGGTTGCAACACTCACTACCGAGTTCCAAACTGCCTCTGGAAGCAACGTCCGCAAAAGAACTGTTCATCAGGAGCTTCATTAAATGGGTTTCCATGGCCGAGCAGCCGCACACAAGCCTAAGATCACCATGTACACCGTCGGCTGGAGTGGTGTAAAGCTTGCTGACATTGGACTCTGGAGCAGTGGAAACGCGTTCTCTGGAGTGATGAATCACATTTCCCCATCTGGCAGTCCGACGGACAAATCTGGGTTTGGCGGATGCCAGAAGAACGCTACCTGCCCGAATGCATAGTGCCAACTGTAAAGTTTGGTGGAGGAGGAATAATGGTCTAGGGCTGTTTTTCATGGTTCGGGCTAGGCCCCTTAGTTCCAGTGAAGGGAAATCTTAACGCTACAGCATACAATGATATTCTAGACGATTCTGTGCTTCCAACTTTGTGGCAACAGTTTGGGAAAGGCCCTTACCTGTTTCAGAATGACAATGCCCCCATGCACAAAGTGAAATGAACAGAAATGGTTTGTCGAGATTGGTGTGGAAAACCTTGACTGGCCTGCACAGAGCCCTGACCTCAACCCCGTCGAACACCTTTTGGGATTAATTGGAAGGCTGACCGCGAGCCAGGCCTAATTTCCCAACAGTGCCCCACCTCACTAACTCTCTTGTAGCTGAATGGAAGCAAGTCACCGCAGCAAATGTTCCAACATCTAGCGGAAAGCCTTCCCAGAAGAGTGGAGGCTGTTATAGCAGCAAAGGGGGGACCAACTCCATATTAATGCCCATGATTTTGGAATGAGATTGTCGACGAGCAGGTGTCCACATACTTTTGGCCTTTCGGAAAGTATTCAGAACCCTTGACTTTTTCCACACTTTGTTATGTTACAGCCTTATTCTAAAATTGATTAAATCGTTTTTTTCCCCTCATCAATCTACACACAATAACCCATAATGACGAAGCAAAAACAGGTTTTTAGAAATTTTTGCAAATTTATTAAAATTAAAAACTGAAATATCACGTTTAAATAAGTATTCAGACCCTTTACTCTGTTGAAGCACCTTTGGCAGTGATTACAGCCTCGAGTCTTCTTGGTTATGACGCTACAAATTTGGCACACCTGTATTTGGGGAGTTTCTCCCATTCTTCTCTGCAGATCCTCTCAAGCTCTGTCAGGTTGGATGGGTAGCGTTGCTGCACAGTTATTTTCAGGTCTCTCCAGAGTTGTTTGATCGGGTTCAAGTCCGGGCTCTAGCTGGGCCACTCAAGGACATTCAGAGACTTGTCCCGAAGCCACTCCTGCATTGTCTTGGCTGAGTGCTTAGGGTCGTTGTCCTGTTGGAAGGTGAACTATTGCCCCAGTCTGAGGTCCTAAGCGCTCTGGAGCAGGTTTTCATCAAGGATCTCTCTGTACTTTGTTCTGTTAATCTTTCCCTCGATCCTGACTAGTCTCCCAGTCCCTGCTGTTGAAAAACATCCCCACAGCATTATGCTGCCACCACCATGCTTCACCGTAGGGACGGTGCCAGGTTTCCGCCAGACATGGCGCTTGGCATTCAGGCCAAAGAGTTCAATCTTGGATTCTTCAGACCAGAGAATCTTGTTTCTCATGGTCTGAGAGTCCTTTAGGTTCCTTTTGTCAAAGTCCAAGCGGGCTGTCATGTGCCTTTTACTGAGGAGTGGCTTCCGTCTGGCCACTCCACCATAAAGGCCTGATTGGTGGAGTGCTGCAGAGATGGTTGTCCTTCTGGAAGGTTCTCCCATCTCCACAGAGGAACTCTGGAGCTCTGTCAGAGTGACCATCGGGTTCTTGGTCACCTCCCTGACCAAGGCCCTTCTCCCCCGATTGCTCAGTTTGGTCGGGTGGACAGCTCTAGGAAGAGTATTGGTGGTTCCAAACTTCTTCCATATAATAATGATGGAGGCCACTGTGTTATTGGGTACCTTCAATGCTGCAGAGTTTGTAAAAAATGTTGTACCCTTCCGCAAATCTGTGCCTCGACACAATCCTGTCTCGGAGCTCTAAGGACAATTCCTTCGACCTCATGGCTTGGTTTTTGCTCTGACATGCACTGTCAACTGTGGGACCTTATGTAGCCAGGTGTGTACCTTTCCAAATCATGTCCAATCAATTGAATTTACCATAGGTGGACTCCAATCAAGTTGTAGAAACATCTCAAGGATGATCAATGGAAACAGGATGCACCTGAGCTCCATTTTCGAGTCTAATAGCAAAGGGTCTTAATACTTATGTAAATAAGGTATTTCTGTTTTGTATTTTTAATACATTTGCAAACATTTCTAAAAACCTGTTTTCGCTTTGTCATTGTGGGGTATTGTGAGGAAAGAAATGTATTTAATCAATTTTAGAATAAGGCTGTAAAGTAACAATGTGGAAAAAGTTAAGGGGTCTGAATACTTTCTGAATGCACAGTATCTTAAAAGCATGTTTATTTCAACTTGATTGAATAAATGGTCTTATTTCGCTCACACTTTCAGATATCCAGATATGATGATTAACAGATTCTCTCTGAGGCCTTTTAAGACAGCTTCTCTTCTCTTTCAGTGTTGCATAGTTTGTGTGTTTATTCTCACGCTATGTTTCCATTAGTAAGAGTATATACGTGAAAGTTTGAAGGAGTTGATGTGACAAGGCCATTCATTACTAGTATGTATGGAGAAGCTCTCCATTTTGTTATCGGCTGCATGTCTGGCTATTCACGATAAACAATGGTGAGTCACCTTCAGCAGATTTCTTATCGTGTAAAATGTATGTTTGGCTCTGGCTCCATTTAGATATGGAAACGCTTACATTTCTGCTGTCTTAATCATGGCTAAACCAAAATATATTTTTCAGTCAACACATAATGGCATCTTTTACTATGTCAGGCATGAGCAGGCATGAAATTCTGGAGACTTACAGCAGACCAGCCATAGACCTTCATATAGAGCTTATAATTTGTCAATGATCATGTCCATAAAATTGTGAGTAATGTGAAGCTGTGATTTTCCTCTCTATTTGACATTTCACATTGCATGGCTTGTTAAAGCAAATGGCTTGGAGAGTAAATGTACTGTATTCTGTCATGTCACCCATCTCAGCCATGCATGGCTCTCTGTAGGTTTCAATGCCAGCTGTCCACAAATCTCTCCCTATCACACTCTCTCTTTGTCATTTCGCCCTACGGAGAGAGAGAAGCTGAATGACATCACACTTCCACAGTTTCTAATCAGAGTACTTGTTTAACGATGCATTGCAGTTCACGACAGGTCAGCCACTCTGGACATCTCATTTCCCGGCAGCCATTTCCTCGTGTTACGCTAGGAGGCGTCTGTCCGGGTCTTTACCATTGCAGGCCGTTTCACAGAACCAGATGGACTGGCCTCGGGGTGGGCGGTAGGGGAGTTTTGATGAAGCCCGGAGACGCTGGAGAGGATGAGAATCCTCAGTGCTCCCGTCATTGTGGAATGCTCCCCTCCCATGAGCGAGTGCATTTCTCCCCGCAGGTCACATGAGTGATCAAAGGCGTTGTGGGGGCGGCCCTAGCCACCAGTGTCTCCTGATGGGGAGGGAGGTTGGTTAATGGAAAGCAGTGCCAACAGGTGGACACCAGACAGAGAGCAGATAAAAGGAGCTTTGTATGAAAAACAAGATGGAGGCACGCAAAGAGAGAGAAAGAGAGAGCAATAGAGAGGCAGCTCTTGAAGGTAGAGAAGCTTTAGAAATAGAGGACCTTCACAGAGGAGGTCACCCCACTTAGATGAAGAGAAAGCAACTACTGAATGACAGACAGCAGAAGAGGAGTGGGGATAGGAGAGGAAAGACTAGTATTGGCTCATTCTTCCTTTCCAAACGTGTGGAGATTAAAAAATCTAATCCCAGAAATTAGTGACTGTTTTTACAGGTGCCTCCACTTGAAACATTCCTTTGTAGGGTATTCTGGACCCATGATAATGTATGATAACAATCTACGCAATTTTGCGATGCCCTGTATCTGTGGAATATCATTAGGAGGGGATGTTTTATTGGTTAACTGCGCTGGTGAGACTCACACGTCAAAGATCTTGGTGGGAATAATTGTTTAGGATACAAAGGTCAATGTATTATCTTTAATTGATCATATTATGCCTTTTCATGTGGCGTCGTTTAGTTATATTACAGAAAAGGAAATCATACCCTGCCTGTTCGGTGACACTGGTCCCGGGAATTCACACAAAACATTTCACATTTTGGCTGAGATTACAGCGGTGTGCAGAGGGGCATGGAAAAGCCCAAAATGAAAACTAGATAAATAAGGTTTTAAATTTACCTGCATCATGAATCTTTTATTCGGTACCATGTTTTCAGAAATGATTAATCCATTTTCCCGTGAGAGCCAACTGTTCTGTTTCCCCAAAGCGGAACACGAGGGGAACGTAATGAAGTAGAAGAAGTAGAACTTATATATTCCAACAACGTTGAAAATAAATCAGTCTGAGGGGGGAGAGAAACAGGATGACGTCTTAGCTCAGTGGGGTCACAACATTTGGCTCCATTACTCACATATGCTTGAGGATGATTCTTCTCTCTGTATTGTATTATGTCCAAGGTTCCTGCACTGGTATCGTTGTGGCATTTGACATGAGCAGACCATAGCCTAGTTCCTTTTTTGTCCTACCATATTCCCAAAAACCTGGTACATTAACTAAAATAATATTTCTGCTAAAGCAGTGCTGCTGGATCAACTTTTTTTTCTGATAGAAAATTACACAATTATCCAAATGACTGCATGCATGTGTTAGAGTATTGGGAAAATATGGATGTTCAACAAGCACAGCAGCCAAGGGGAACTATATGGAGGGCACTTCACCCCCCTCATCATCATCATCCTCATCATCTGGGATAGAGAACGGGTGCCTAGCCGCCGTGGGAAGTAGGGGTGCAGAGGGTGCACCCCCTGATAAATAAAAACATTTAAAACAAAATAAATTTGTGAACTAAGCCTTTATTACTCCTGTATGAGCAGAGACAAATACTAGTCAGCAGAGTGGAGAAAGAATACTCCTCAGCAACCCCCCCAAACATCTTCCTACAGCAATGAAGGGATGTGTCACGAAAAAGCACCGTATTCCCTTTACAGTGCGCTACTTTTGATCAAATCCCGATAAGGAATAGTACAGTGCATTGCAAAAGTATTCAGCCCCCTTGGCGTTTTTCCTATTTTGTTGCATTACAACCTGTAATTTGAATGGATTTTTATTTGGATTTCATGTAATGGACATACACAAAATAGTCCAAATTGGTGAAGTGAAATGAAAAAAATAACTTGTTTCAAAAAATTATAGAAAATTAATAACTGAAAAGTGGTGCGTGCATACGTATTCACCCCCTTTTCTATGAAGCCCCTAAATAAGATCTGGTGCAACCAATTACCTTCAGAAGTCACATAATTGGTTAAATAAAGTCCACCTGTGTGCAATCTAAGTGTCACATGATCTGTCACATGATCTCAGTATATATACACCTGTTCTGAAAGTCCCCAGAGACTGCAACACCACTAAACAAGGGGCACCACCAAGCAAGCGGCACCATGAAGACCAAGGAGCTCTCCAAACAGGTCAGGGACAAAGTTGTGGAGAGGTACAGATCAGGGTTGGGTTATAAATAAATATCAAAAATGTTGAACATCCCACGGAGCACCATTAAATCCATTATTAAAAAATTGAAAGAATATGGCACCACAACAAACCTGCCAAGAGAGGGCCACCCACCATAACTCACGGACCAGGAAAGTAGGGCATTAATCAGAGAGGCAACAAAGAGACCAAAGATAACCCTGAAGGAGCTGCAAAGCTCCACAGCGGAGATTGGAGTATGTGTCCATAGACCCACTTTAAGCCATACACTCCACAGATCTGGGCTTTACGGAAGAGTGGCCAGAAAAAAGCCATTGCTTAAAGAAAAAAATAAGCAAACATGTTTGGTGTTCGCCAAAAGCCATGTGGGTGACTCCCCAAACATATGGAAGAAGGTACTCTGGTCAGATGAGATTAAAATGGAGCTTTTTGGCCATCAAGGAAAACGCTATGTCTGGCGCAAACCCAACACCTCTAATCACCCCGTGAACACCATCCCCACAGTGAAGCATGGTGGTGGCAGCATCATGCTATGGGGATGTTTTTCATCGGCAGGGACTGGGAAACTGGTCAGAATTGAAGGAATGATGGATGGCGCTAAATACAAGGGAAATTCTTGAGGGAAACCTGTTTCAGTCTTCCAGAGATTTGAGACTGGGACGGAGGTTCACCTTCTAGCAGGACAATGACCCTAAGTATACTGCTAAAGCAACACTTGAGTGGTTTAAGGGGAAACATTTAAATGTCTTGGAATGGCCTAGTCAAAGCCCAGACCTCAATCCAATTCAGAATCTGCGGTATGACTTAAAGATTGCTGTACACAAGCGGGAACCCATCCAACTTGAAGGAGCTGGAGCTGTTTTGCCTTGAAGAATGGGCAAAAATCCCAGTGGCTAGATGTGCCAAGCTTATAGAGACATACCCCAAGAGACTTGCAGCTGTAATTGCTGCAAAAGGTGGCTCTACAAAGTATTGACTTCGGGGGAGTGAATAGTTATACACGCTCAAGTTTTCTGTTCCTTTGTCTTATTTCTTGTTTGTTTCACAATAAAAAAAACGTGCACCTTCAAAGTGGTAGGCATGTTGTGTAAATCAAATGATACAACCCCCCAAAAAATCCATTTTTAATTCCAGGTTGTAAGGCAACAAAATAGGAAAAATGCCAAGGGGGGTGAATACTTTCGCAAGCCACTGTAGGGAACAGGGTTCCATTTGGGATGTAGGCCAGGGCTTCAGGTGGCATGCAGAAATGTGCTGCAGCACTCTACCTCTCTCTCTCCTCAGCCATGTAAATTAAGCGCTGACTTCAGCTACTGAAAGGAAAACAAGATCTGCCTTCCATGTGATTAATGGCTTGTATCGTAGGAATCAATAAATGTAAATCAAACATTTCAAGGCATCAGATTGAACCTATGTATGTGCATGCCACCCTGGCCTCGACCCGGACAGATCCCTGCCAGTCTTAATGCATCCATTACTTTTCAGAGCTGGAAGAAAACCTCTATTTTGGGTGGGAGGTGGTCGAGAGAAACTGGATTGTGTTTAGCAAAAACCAAGGTTATTGGACAGCTAGGAAGGTCTGTTTGCAACCATAGCTGCAGAGAAAAGTGAATACAATGCCAGCCCTCAAATATTCTTATTAGTTTTGAAAAATAAATATGAGCTTAAAACAATGTTTCCCCAAGACTTTGTCTTACTTGAGTTCATTAAAATCTTTAAGGTTGATAAATTGGTTTTCTGTGCCAGTCGGAGAAGTTCCATTCCATCGGACTGATGTCATAAAATTAACTGAATGGGACAATAGTCCATGAATGGACTAATAAATATCTCTGTCACCACCAAATGTAGATACTGACACAACTTAGTGACAGTTCCAAACAGTACAGCAATGTACTTCAGACAGACACAGTATAAGGGTTTATAATGACATGAGAGTGGGTTGTACCAAATATGTTCTGGAGGAGGGGGGTGCCAGAGCCAGACATGTTTTCTGCAGGCAACGACTAGGTCAGAGGGCTGTTTTGGTGCTTGGTTGTTGGTTCAGGGGGTGTTGATGGACGTTTAGTGGGGTCTCTGTGACACTGCCCCTGCTGGGAACCCAGAGTTTGGGGCATCTGCTGTGGGGGTGAGAGAGTCTGTGCTCACCTCCTCCTCTCCAGAGGAGCCAGACAGACGCTGGGTCATGATGAATGTGTTCCATGACTGAGCAGCAGAGTCAAACTGCTTTCTGCCCCCAAGTCCTGCTCTTCTCCATGATCATCCTACACACCCACCCTCCAACCTCTCTCTCTCTCCCTCTCTCTCTGTCTCTCTCTCTACAACCAGAGGGCCGGAGTCGCCACTGTCCAAATGTTTGGACAGACGACGGAAATACCAGAGGGGCCCTGAATCCTTTCTTGGGCAAACACAAAGACTTGAACCGAAAGTATGTTTTTAGAACTGACTGGATGATGGTCGTGTGTTACTGAGTGATTTCCAAGTCGATTTGCCCACGAATGCTGAATATATCTGTTGGAATGGCATGAATATTCATGGCCTTATGTAAGAACTAGCTTTCTGTGCTAGTCTCAGTAGAGCAAACTGAAATAAACATTGTGAACCCCTTCAGCACAGGAACATGCATGCCATACTTATATGATCTTAAAGGCTTTCTATGCCAAACTGTATGTACCGCCTAGAGCAATTTTTATTTTATAATGAATGTCTGAATGATATTTAATTTAAAAACAAAAAATGTATTCCGTATAGCAAGAAGGAAATCGATATAACTATAGCTCTGAGAAACTTTGATTTCAAAAAATTCCGGAGCTTAAGGGTACAATGCCTTGAGAAATATCTGCTATAGGAATATACAGGATAATTTATTTGACATTCGCCTGGCTTTTCCCAAGCACATTCACCTTGCCTTGCCATGTTTCCTCAGGGCAACAGTTGTGTGTAGGAGTCAACCCTGTCCTATTTGCATTGTTTGGCTGTACCTCCACAACGTCAAGGTCCACATGTCGTCTCCTTGGCAACAATGGAAAGTATTTTTTCACAGTATCTAATAAATGCACACCAAAATAAGAAGAGAGAGAGAGCGAGAGGAGGGGGAAAACAGTCCATGGAACAGGAAATCAATATTCTTGTTGCCAGAGAACTTTACACACGGCAGCGTTGTTTGCCCGTGGCTTGCCGGTCATAAGGTCACCTCTTTGAGCATCCATCATGGGCTTCTGTGTCCAGCCGAGAGCCAAGCGGTGCACAAGACAAGCTCCAACAGAGAGGGTTGGCTACCAGAGACAGGAAGGGAGGCATTAAATGAGCTCACCGGAGGGATGGGTCGCCCATGTTAAATAATCACTCTTCTTCTTCTTCTTAGTTGGTTGGCTTGACGGGGGGTGGGTGGGGAGGCTGTTTGAACACCATGTTCAAAGGCATCATTTTAATTCCAGTTGAAAACGCATCGTTGATTTCTTCATCCTCCCACTTCAGCCCTCTCTGTGGTTTAATTGCCTGGTTGTGAACATCCACCTTTTTGCGGCGCTGCTGATAACATTACAGCACTCTAGACTAATCAACAGCAGCATGGACAACATACTCCCTACCCAATTCTGATTACCCCACTTTGTAATTGACATGATTGTTATTTATCTGCAACAAAACCATATAAAAGAATGATCAGGTAATGAATAGTGTTCTAATTTATTTAGTGAGGGAAAATTAAACATTATAAACAATGTCCTGCAGGACAGAACAGTCCTATAGCAGTTCCATTGTGTGTAATTGTATTGCTGTATTCTCATAACGCGACAGTCTAACTCCACACAGCCATGTACAGTAATTAATGTATCACTTGTACTGTCTACTTAGGCAGACACAGCGTTTAAAAACGCTAGCACTTAAAACATCAATGTCCTGCTTACAGTCTTTCTCCCTCTCTCCTTTTAAAAGCACACACACTGGGGTATTTTCTTCAAAATGGTATCATATTGTGCCGCAATGTCAGATGTGAGTGGGCTGAGAATTGATCATTTAGAGATTGTGTGGCTAATTTATTTATTTGCAGTGGGGGATTAAAGGAAGAATCCACCCAAAACCACTAATTCCTATAATTTTTGTTTGTTTTGTGAACAAATATTTAATTTTGTCATCATAATAATGTTGGTAGCAACATGTGGAAATCGTTGTGGAAATCTGTTGCAGCTCAAGTCGACTACAAAACCCACAATAAAATGCTCTCTCTATGGGCTGTCTGGCTAGCTAGGTAGCTAGCTAGCAAACGTAGCTACAGACAGTGCTTGACTTGAGATGAAAAAAGTGCAGGAGCTGCCTTTTTCCAAGTCGGTCCATTAGACTATGTTCACCGAAATTCCCAAATGACATTATGCTATAGAGACCTCTGTTTATTCACTGTTAAGGCTTCATACACCTTTTCTGTGACTTCTCCATGACTTTTAACCACATTTTCATGACGATTATTATAGCCTACATGAAAAAGTAAGCATTATTGACAATGGAAGGCTGCTGTGTCTGATCCTATGTAGGCCTACCATCTCCTGCCGTTGTGCACTTGATCAAGGCACTTAAACCCCCACAAAGTAGAACTGCACAGTTAGTCACATGTTGTCGACATGTAGTCAACCATCCATCTGGAGAGCTCCTGGGTGTGCAGGTTTGGCTTTTGATCCAGCCCTGAAACACCCAAGTCTGCCGATCAAGGTCCTGTTGAGCAGCTGATGTTTAGACTACAATGTGGTTAGACCATGACTTGAACAAAAGCCTGCACACCCAGTGGCTATCCTAGAGGATGGTTGCCACCCTTGATATAAAATATTGCAACATTACAACCAAATATTTGTGTCTTTATAAAATTACTCCCTCATTCAATGAATCTGTGATCAAATAGATAAGGTAGGCTACTTCAAAGGAAGGTACAGTGGGGAAAAAAAGTATTTAGTCAGCCACCAATTGTGCAAGTTCTCCCACTTAAAAAGATGAGAGAGGCCTGTAATTCCCACTTTAAAAAATGAGAGAGGCCTGTAAAAAACAGCCCCAAAGCATGATGTTTCCACCCCCATGCTTCACAGTAGGTATGGTGTTCTTTGGATGCAACTCAGCATTCTTTGTTCTCCAAACACCACGAGTTGAGTTTTTACCAAAAAGTTATATTTTGGTTTCATCTGACCATATGACATTCTCCCAATCCTCTTCTGGATCATCCAAATGCACTCTAGCAAACTTCAGACGGGCCTGGACATGTACTGGCTTAAGCAGGGGGACACGTCTGGCACTGCAGGATTTCAGTCCCTGGCGGCGTAGTGTGTTAATGATGGTAGGCTTTGTTACTTTGGTCCCAGCTCTCTGCAGGTCATTCACTAGGTCCCCCCGTGTGGTTCTGGGATTTTTGCTCACCGTTCTTGTGATCATTTTGACCCCACGGGGTGAGATCTTGCGTGGAGTCCCAGATCGAGGGAGATATCAGTGGTCTTGTATGTCTTCCATTTCCTAATAATTGCTCCCACAGTTGATTTCTTCAAACCAAGCTGCTTACCTATTGCAGATTCAGTCTTCCCAGCCTGGTGCAGGTCTACAATTTTGTTTCTGGTGTCCTTTGACAGCTCTTTGGTCTTGGCCATAGTGGAGTTTGGAGTGTGACTGTTTGAGGTTGTGGACATGTGTCTTTTATACTGATAACAAGTTCAAACAGGTGCCATTAATACAGGTAACGAGTGGAGGACAGAGGAGCATCTTAAAGAAGAAGTTACAGGTCTGTGAGAGCCAGAAATCTTGCTTGTTTGTAGGTGACCAAATACTTATTTTCCACCATAATTTGCAAATAAATTCATAAAAAATCCTACAATGTGATTTTCTGGAGAAAAAAAATCTCAATTTGTCTGTCATAGTTGACGTGTACCTATGATGAAAATTACAGGCCTCTCTCATCTTTTTAAGTGAGAGAACTTGCACAATTGGTGGCTGACTAAATACTTTTTTTCCCCACTGTATGTTTCAGGGGAGATCTATGCACAGCAAGTTATTTGTCAATTAGGCTGTTCTTAGAATATTTGTAATGTTGTCACAATTACATGGCTGCCAACTGTTTAATAGAGGGGAATCCCAGCTTCCCAACTGTGCAGATGTATTTAGGCTATCTACTACAGTGCCGGTGGAAAGGCAACAACCACATGAATGCTTAGATAGCTATAGTTAACTAGCGAGATAACTTGTAGCAGTTATGTTTTGAATTGGCTGTCTAGTTAGTCTGTTGTCTGTCATTATTTTATACCTGCTGCTGAAATGTCCCACTCTTTCTTCGGGCAGCGGCCCACTCGCACCGGCACACACAGACAGGCACTGAAGGGTCATTCCGATGATGGCTGATATGTCGATTTTTAAGTGTTAATAATATTTAAAACTGTGCCTTCATGAATTACAGTGAGGGGGAAAAAAGTATTTGATCCCCTGCTGATTTTGTATGTTTGCCCAGTGACAAAGACATGATCAGTCTATAATTTTAATGGTAGGTTTATTTGAACAGTGAGAGACAGAATAACAACAACAAAATCCAGAAAGACGGATGTCAAAAATGTTATAAATTGATTTGCATTTTAATGAGGGAAATAAGTATTTGACCCCTCTGCAAAACATGACTTAGTACTTGGTGGCAAAACCCTTGTTGGCAATCACAGAGGTCAGACGTTTCTTGTAGTTGGCCACCAGGTTTGCACACATCTCAGGAGGTATTTTGTTCCACTCCTCTTTGCAGATCTTCTCCAAGTCATTAAGGTTTCGAGGCTGACGTTTGGCAACTCGAACCTTCAGCTCCCTCCACAGATTTTCTATGGGATTAAGGTCTGGAGACTGGCTAGGCCACTCCAGGACCTTAATGTGCTTCTTCTTGAGCCACTCCTTTGTTGCCTTGGCCGTGTGTTTTGGATCATTGTCATGCTGGAATACCCATCCACGACCCATTTTCAATGCCCTGGCTGAGGGAAGGAGGTTCTCACCCAGGATTTGATGGTACATGGCCCCGTCCATCGTCCCGTTGATGCGGTGAAGTTATCCTGTCCCCTTAGCAGAAAAACACCCCCAAAGCATAATGTTTCCACCTCCATGTTTGACGGTGGGGATGGTGTTCTTGGGGTCATAGGCAGCATTCCTCCTCCTCCAAACACGGCGAGTTGAGTTGATGCCAAAGAGCTCAATTTTGGTCTCATCTGACCACAACACTTTCACCCAGTTCTCCTCTGAATCATTCAGATGTTCATTGGCAAACTTCAGATGGGCCTGTATATGTGCTTCTTGAGCAGGGGGACCTTGCGGGCACTGCAGGATTTCAGTCCTTCACGGCGTAGTGTGTTACCAATTGTTTTCTTGGTGACTATGGTCCCAGCTGCCTTGAGATCATTGACAAGATCCTCCCGTGTAGTTCTGGGCTGATTCCTCACCGTTCTCATGATCATTGCCACTCCACGAGGTGAGATCTTGCATGGAGCCCCAGGCCGAGGGAGATTGACAGTTCTTTTGTGTTTCTTCCGTTTGCGAATAATCGCACCAACTGTTGTCACCTTCTCACCAAGCTGCTTGGCGATGGTCTTGTAGCCCATTCCAGCCTTGTGTAGGTCTACAATCTTGTCCCTGACATCCTTGGAGAGCTCTTTGGTCTTGGCCATGGTGGAGAGTTTGGAATCTGATTGATTGATTGCTTCTGTGGACATGTGTCTTTTATACAGGTAACAAGATGAGATTAGGAGCACTCCCTTTAAGAGTGTGCTCCTAATCTCAGCTCGTTACCTGTATAAAAGACATCTGGGAGCCAGAAATCTTTCAGATTGAGAGGGAGTCAAATACTTATTTCCCTCATTAAAATGCAAATCAATTTATAACATTTTTTACATGCGTTTTTCTGGATTTTTTTGTTGTGATTCTGTCTCTCACTGTTCAAATAAACCTACCATTAAAATTATAGACTGATAATTTATTTGTCAGTGGGCAAACGTACAAAAACAGCAGGGGATCAAATACTCTTTTCCCTCACTGTACATGAACAACAATTATGAAACTAATTTCCATGACTTTTCATGACCTTACAAACCAATTTGACAAATTGGAAGAACGCATCATGTGCAGTGGTGTAGTGGTGCCTCTAGCAATGGGTATGCTCTCATTTTGCCCAACATTTTTGAACGGCCTGCCCGGCGAAGGAAAGGCACCCTGTGTGAAAAATTATATGAGAAACAGTGACATACACTCTGAATGACCTAGAATGATCAATCTCGTATAGGTCTTTCAGTCAGGCCAACCCAAGCTGTACTGTGCAAGAAAGGCTAATAGTAGGCCTACTATTGAAATAGATAAATGAGCCTGTCAACTGAGTCAGAAATTCACCGGTTTCAGATTTTCTCAATTCTTTTCAGGTTTTCCTTCTCAAAGTCACACTTTTTTTACAGAAAAACAACAAAATGGTACAGTGCCTTGCAAATGTATTCATCCCCCTTGGCGTTTTTCCTATTTTGTTGCATTACAACCTGTATTTTTGAATGGATTTTTCTTTGGATTTCATGTAATGGACATACACAAAATAGTCAAAATTGGTGAAGTGAAATGAAAAAAATAACTTGTTTCACAAAATTCGACAAAATAAATAACGGAAAACTGGTGCCCTGCATATGTATTCACCCCTTTTGCTATGAAGCCCCTAAATAAGATCTGGTTCAACCAATTACCTTCAGAAGTCACACAATTAGTTAAATAAAGTCCACCTGTGTGCAATCTAAGTGTCACATGATCTGTCACATGATCTCAGTATATATACACCTGTTCTGAAAGTCCCCAGCGACTGCAACACCACTAAGCAAGGTGCACCACCAAGCAAGCGACACCATGAAGACCAAGGAGCTCTCCAAACAGGTCAGGTACAAAGTTGTGGAGAAGTACATATCAGGGTTGGGTTATAAGAAAATATCAGAAACTTTGAACATCCCACGGAGCACCATTAAATCCATTATTAAAAAATGGAAAGAATATGGCACCACAATAAACCTGCCAAGAGAGGGCTGCCCACCAAAACTCACGGACCAGGCAAGGAGGGCATTAATCAGAGAGGCAACAAAGAGACCAAAGATAACCCTGAAGGAGCTGCAAAGCTCCACAGCGGAGATTGGACTATCTGTTCATAGGACCACTTTAAGCCGTACACTCCACAGATCTGGGCTTTATGGAAGAGTGGCCAGAAAAAAGCCATTGCTTAAAGAAAAAAATAAGCAAACACATTTGGTGTTCACCAAAATCCATGTAGGAGACTCCCCAAACATATGGAAGAAGGTACTCTGGTCAGATGAGACTAAAATTGAGCTTTTTGGCCATCAAGGAAAATGCTATGTCTGGCGCAAACCCAACACCTCTCATCACCCCGAGAACACCATCCCCACAGTGAAGCATGGTGGAGGCAGCATCATGCTGTGGGGATGTTTTTCATCGGCAGGGACTCGGAAACTGGTCAGAATTGAAGGAATGATGGATGGCGCTAAATACAAGGAAATTCTTGAGGGAAACCTGTTTCAGTCTTCCAGAGATTTGAGATTGGGACGGAGGTTCACCTTCCAGCAGGACCCTAAGCATACTGCTAAAGCAACACTCGAGTGGTTTAAGGGGAAACATTTAAATGTCTTGGAATGGCCTAGTCAAAGCCCAGACCTCAATCCAATTGAGAATCTGTGTTAGGACTTAAAGATTGCTGTACACAAGCGGGAATCCATCCAACTTGAAGGAGCTGGAGCTGTTTTGCCTTGAAGAATGGGCAAAAATCCCAGTGGCTAGATGTGCCAAGCTTATAGAGACATACCCCAAGAGACCTGCAGCTGTAATTGCTCCAAAAGGTGTCTCTACAACATATTGACTTTGGGGGGGGTGAATAGTTATGCACACTCAAGTTTACTGTTTTTTTGTCTTATTTCTTGTTTGTTTCACAATTTAAAAAAAATTGCACCTTCAAAGTGGTAGGCATGTTGCGTAAATCAAGTGATACGAACCCCCAAAAAATCAATTTGAATTCCAGGTTGTAAGGCAACAAAATAGGAAAAATGCCATGGGGGGTGAATTCTTTCGCAAGCCACAGTATGTTCTAAGTACATTACAATGCTTAAACCACATTTGGAGACCACTTTTAAGGTCTGAAAATAATCTAAGAAATGTAGATTTCTGAATGTAGTTAACCTTTAATTCAAGTGTGCAGGCACCTAGCACTGTTGTTTGGTTTTCTGTGTTTTTGTAGCACATGAGATGGAGGTGCAAAATAAATGTCCACTGGCTTGATGCAAATAATCATTATATCATTCTGACAGGTAGGCATGAGCTCCTTTGTAGCTAGTTTAATAGAGAAGGTTTTTGGGAAAGCCTTTCCTTTTACCAGAAGAAAGTTAGGCCCGTCATTAGCATAACTATATTGTTCCTGTTCCTTCATTGTTTGAAACATGGACATTTTACTTCACATTATGAGGCATGTCTTCCTTGCTTCAAAGTAGCCTATAGCCAAAATTCCACCATAGATTCGTGGAGGCAATTATTTGTATAAAGACTTACTATATGCGTTCTCCTGTTATAGGTTATTGGTTTTCTTTAAACTTTATTTCATTGTCTAGCAGCCAAAGGCATTATCCTAATCATATTAGCAACCCATAATAGTTTTTTTCATCTTTAAATCCCCCCGCTTTCTATAGGATATTTCCGGCTCTTCAATCGAACACTGCTTGCACCTGCCCGACTGGAATCACTACTCTTGGCGGGTCTGACTTAGAATTTGTGGACAACTACAAATACCTAGGTGTCTGGTTAGACCGTAAACTCTCCTTCCAGACTCACATTAAGCATCTCCAATCCAAAGTTAAATCTAGAATCGGCTTCCCATTTCGTAACAAAGCCTCCTTCACTCATGCTGCCAAACATGCCCTCGTAAAACTGACTATCCTACCGATCCTTGACTTCGGCAACGTCATTTACAAAATAGCCTCCAACACTCTACTCAGCAAATTAGATGTAGTCTATCACAGTGCCATCCGGTTTGTCACCAAAGCCCCATATACTACCCACCATTGTGACCTGTACGCTCTCGTTGGCTGGCCCTCACTACTTATTCGTCGCCAAACCCACTGGCTCCAGGTCATCTATAAATCACTGCTGGGCGAATCCCCGCCTTATCTTAGCTCATTGGTCACCATAGCAACACCCACCCGTAGTATGCGCTCCAGCAGGTATATCTCACTGGTCATCCCCAAAGCCAACACCTCCTTTGGCCGCCACTCCTTCCAGTTCTCTGCTGCTAATTTTTATTTATTTATATTTCACCTTTATTTAACCAGGTAAGCCAGTTGAGAACAAGTTCTCATTTACAACTGCGACCTGGCCAAGATAAAGCAAAGCAGTGTGATAAAAACAACAACACAGAGTTACATATGGGGTAAACAAAACATAAAGTCAAAAATACAACAGAAAATATATATACAGTGTGTGCGAATGTAGTAAATTATGGAGGTAAGGCAATAAATAGGCCATAGTGCAAAATAGTTACAATTTCGTATTAACACTGGAATGATAGATGTGCAAAGATGATGTGCAAATAGAGATACTGGGGTGCAAATTAGCAAAATAAATAACAATATGGGGATGAGGTAGTTGGATGGGCTAATTACAGATGGGCTGTGTACAGGTGCAGTGATCGGTAAGCTGCTCTGACAACTGACGCCTAAAGTTTAGTTAAAGAATGAAAAGTAAAAATTTAGAAATATATACAAAATAGACAAAAAACTAAATAAACTGGCTATTTACACAAGGACACAGAAAAAAACACGACTGCACTGTTACGCCATCTTGGAACAATGACTAATGACTGGAACGAACTGCAAAAATCTCTGAAGCTGGAGACTCTTATCTCCCTCACTAACTTTAAGCATCAGTTGTCATAGCAGCTTACCGATCACTGCACCTGTACACATCTCTGTCCATAAAACCGCTCGCATGTGTGGTGCACATTTTAAAACGATGTTTTCCTGCAAATTGCATTTTGGAACATGCACGTGTAAGCCTTTCGCAATGTGTACATTGCTGCGCCTAAAATGTGAAGAAATAATAGTTTATCAACATTTTAAGCTAAACATTCCGATCTGTTCCATCAGCCTTACTAATTGATACAGCGTATACCTCCACTACACTACTTTGATATGTATAAATGGGTGATTAAGAAGTGAGTATATGCAATGCCCACTGAACAATAAATGGGTACAGTATATGGCGTATACCTCTGTATACCCTCCACTTCACCACTGATCATGTGCATTCAGGCTGGCACATTTTGAATCTGCGCAATCTCGAACAGTCTACTGTCATGCACAAATTCACAGAGTAGCGGCAAATAAAGTTGAACACGGCGAAATCAGGAAATGAATGCCCACTCTGCATTGCTATTCATTGCAGATTCCGCTTTGATCAACCTTTTTTGCCTCAGTGTGTTAATCAGGGCCAGTGATAGACTACTTTGTTTTATAGAGGAGCTGGTATGCAATTCCCCCCAAAATGAGAGGTGCTGGTACCTAAATCAATATCAGCATGTGAAGTAGCTAATTGGATGTAAAATCGCCTAAAGAAACTGCACTAACAATTTAGGAGTCTACAATCTCACCATGTTCAACCTGCAGATCAATGTAGTAATAATAATAATAATATGCCATTTAGCAGATGCTTTTATCCAAAGCGACTTACAGTCATGTGCGCATACATTTTTACGTATGGGTGGTCCCGGGGATCGAACCCACTACCCTGGCGTTACAAGCGCCATGCTCTACCAATTGAGCTACAGAGGACCACATGTGCCTCGCAGAGTGGAGTCTGACATTCACAACCGCAATGCAACGGCACCTAGCTACTTCACATGCTGCATTGTTGGGAGAGCTTGCAAGAAAGGCATTTCACTGTTATTACGGATTGCCTCTTATCCGCTCGTCGTCCCCTTATGCCATAGTTTGTACATCTCAATTATCAGTAGAAACCACATTTGTTTAAGCAAGTCAGCCATATCAGCCATGTTTTTTTGTGTCATGACAGTGTTATGACCATATTATGACAGGGTATGACAAGTTATGTCAGCTGTTATGACATATTATGCCATGGTTATGACCGTGTCGTAAAGTGTTATGACGCTGGGTGTCAAGTAAAATGTTACCAATAACTCTTTATCTTCTAAATGATAGAGTTGCTCCCCCACCTCAGACAGATTAGTACTGATTGCGGCTGTAGTTAGCCTGCCGTAGGGATGGCTCAGGCTCTGCCCTAAGTCATTGGAATTTACTGGTGCTTGATGTTCAGTGGAACCCGGCAGGAATTAAAGCCGCACCATTTGAAGCAATTTTTATTACTTGACCCTTTAACACCCGCACTCTCCCTGAATGACATCCCACGCTGGAGACCATCCCAGACCAACATCCAATTAATGACAATTAACAGAAATCTTGTGGTCCTGCGTTTCCACATTACGTGGGTTGTCTCCGGCTGCCACCGTTGGGATAAGTCTGTGTGTTTGTGTCTTTGTGTGTGCGCATGCGCGTGACGTATGGTGCAACGTGCCCCAGTATCTTCTAATTAGACTCAGCACGGCCCTTTCCTCTATCACACAGGGTTCTGTTTCACTCCACACCCAATTATTTTAATCCTCTGATTACTGGGAGAGAACCTGGACCCAGTGTCTATAGGGAGAGAGATAATGCTGTCGGAGAGTTGACTGTGTCTGGAAATGTGGGTGCATCAGCAGCTGCCACAGGGGCCTCATCACAGGGCCCTCGTCCCCGGGGCTAGGCTGTATACTGGCTCCACTGTGGGCTCCACCAGCCAGAGTTACTGCTTCCTAAAATAAGATATCAAGGGATTTTACACACAGTTGTCAGTATTCCTTCCTGCCTGCTGGACTCCTTACACATGGACTCTGTGGATTAGAAAGAAGCCAGCTATCATGTATTTACTGAACAGGCCCAGCTTAAAGGTGTCACACGCTAGACAATGTGAACACGGCTACGGAGATGCTTCATGTCATGGGTGAATCGAGATAAAAGGCCTAATGAATTAATTTGAAGAAGGAAGGGGGGAAAAAATTTGTATTTCCATTCACTCTCAAGTGGTTGCATCATCTGCTTGTCTGGTCATGCATGCAAGAGGAAACCCCAGAGGATTCTTCTTCCCTCTTTGGTGTGTTCTAGCTAGCTGGAGTCTCTGTCAAACTGAGGTTTGGAATAGGATACATTCTAAGGATGTCTTCATAACCACACTGGGCACTTTACTGTTGAAGGCTTTGTATTCTTGTCACTTCCTCACTGTCAAATGCTCTCAGACGGCGCTCAGTTAAAGTGGCCTGTACACATTCCTCTATTACTGTGGTTAGTGAAGAGTTCCACACAATGAAACCCTTTCTTCTTAGCCCCTTTTAAGGCTAGTGTGTCATTTCATTGTGTGGTTCTGAGTGTGGGTAATATTATAAGACATGTTTGTTATTTTAATTAGGATCACAATGTGTTGGGTATACGTTAACAGGCTTGATCTTGGATATATGCACCCCTGTGTAAGTAATGACTTCAGACTAGGCTAAATAGCTAGACTGCTGGTCCCATAAAATAGCTTCCTCATCAGGATAAATGTGAGCAGCGCCCTTATATTGACGGAATACAATATTATGCCCAGGGGTTAGAAATCCACCAGCAATTGTTTTACTGCATACATCTCACTCCACTGAGTTGGTTGTAAAAGCCAGTGTTCAGGAGGAGAATATACCTCGAGGATATAAGCAATTATTTTGAGCAGAAGGGGGAATATGAGGTAGACATTAGCCATTTAGAAAAGTAATGGTCTTTCATCTATGTACAGTCGCTTAATGTTCAGTGGGTGTGGGTGACTAATGTCACTCTTCACAGTACTGTACCTGCAGTGAAACAAACATACTGTATACAATAAGCAAACAGTTACATTGTTCTGGTGCTTTCTAACTACAAGCATCACTAGGTGATACACAGAGCATCAGCACTTGTCCATCCTTTCTGGAATGTTCGCAGAAAACAACAGATGATAGCGGTAGCAGTGTAGCATCCCTTGACACATTAGCTCAAGTGTTGCCAATAAGTAGAGCTCTCACAAAATGGATGACTTGATGCAGTGTAATTGATTGTGGGAATCTTTTGGATGGAAGGGAGAGACAGAAGACACAGAAGTGTTTTGGAGTGTGGTAGACAGAGTGACTGATGAAGGTTCAGGATTAAGGATTTTGTCATTCCCCTGGTGAACGCGAAGGGCTGTTCTTCCCTGTAAGGTTTTCAGACTGTAAATTGCATTTGAGCACACAGGGAATTTTTCCTTATTGCTCAAATGTTATTACCTCTGTCTATGGGTAAGCCGTCAAGAACAAATATGATAGAAATTATCTGATTTATAAACCACCACGTAAAATGCAGCGGAGGGCATCGCCGGAGCAATCTGTCTCTTTCCGCAATAGTCACATTAATAATAATATGCCATTTAGCAGACGCTTTTATCCAAAGCGACTTACAGTCATGCGTGCATACATTTTTTTTGTGTATGGGTGGTCCCAGGGATCAAACCCACTACCTTGGCGTTACAAGCACCGTGCTCTACCAGCTGAGCTACAGAGGACCACAATCTCTACGTTTCTCTACGTTTCTATGTGTGAATTCATGTGGGAACAAGTGTTCCCATGGGAGGATGGGCAGAGGAAATGGAGAAAACACTGGCAGCCCACCTGAATCATCTCCATCATCTGTCCTCATGTCAGGCCAAGAGGAGAAAACAAAACGCCCACTCTTCTGATTAGATCTGAATGACTTTGTTCCAACTGATAACACGTTATTATGATTATCAGAGACATCTCTACATTGCTGATTGGAAGACTAGGGGTGAGTGACCTTGAATACCTCACATCCTAAAGGAACGCTCTCCCAACTCTAACAGTGAATATGATTGTGGTTAAAGCCATAGCTAATTTTAATATATGTGCGCAATTAATCACATTGAGTTCTCTTTGTGGCACGTAAACCACATTTAAATGAGACCTCAAAGGACTACTATGAAGTTGTTTTCAATTACAAAGCAAGTGTTTTTTGGATTGAGAAAGCTGAGCATGCAATATTCCCAGCTCCTTGTTTTACATATTAAAACATTTTTTTATCCTTTCAGCTATTTGCCACTTCCTATGGACTCGATTTGTTTCAAATTCTATTAATTTCAAATAGGCTATCTTATACCGCTCAGCAATTGTCCCATTGGCAGCGAGTGAAAATACAATTGTCAACTTTGCATGTCTTGTCACTTTACATTCTCTTCTTAGATGTTTACAGCTCAAAGGTGAAGGTACTCAGAAAATACTAAAATATCAAAGCATTGCAATAAGTATGAACCTTTGATGATATATGTTTTCCAGAAGGACTGTAAAGTGTGCCTGTGGGCCTGGGGTTGTGTTGAAGAGAGGTCACTGTCTGTCCCACTCAATAAGCGCCATCAGCCCTGAGGTAAAGGGCCCCTCACTGTCCTCTCCCCTGTTGATATGACCTTCCTTTTACTCAGAGGCCAAGCCAACACAGACTGATTGGCACCGAAGGCGGTGCCAGACCCTGGTGGCACAGCAGATGTGGGGAGTCAAATAGCAGGAAATTATCAAAGGTAGGGTCTGAGAATATACACAATGCAAATAGTCCGGGTAGCCAATTGATAAGCTGTTCAGGAGTCTTATGGCCTGGGGGTAGAAGCTGTTAAGAAGCCTTTTGGACCTAGACTTGGCGCTCCAGTACCGCTTGCCGTGTGGTAGCAGAGAGAACAGTCCATGACTAGGGTGGCTGGAGTCTTTGGCAATTTTTAGGGCCTTCCTCTGACACCACCTGGTAGAGAGGTCCTGGATGGCAGGAAGCTTGGCCCCAGTGATGTACTGGGCCGTACACACTATCCTCTGTAGTGCCTTGCGGTCGGAGGCCGAGCAGTTGCCATACCAGGCATTGATGCAACCAGTCAGGATGTTCTCGATGGTGCAGCTGTAGAACTTTTTGAGGATCTGAAGACCCATGACAAATCTTTTCAGTCTCCTGATGGGGGAATAGGCTTTGTTGTGCCCTCTTCACAACTGTCTTGGTGTGTTTGGACCATGATAGTTTGTTGGTGATGTGGACACCAAGGAACTTGAAGCTCTCAACCTGTTCCACTACAGCCCGTCGATGAGAATGGGGGCGTGCTCAGTCCTCTTTTTTTCCTGTAGTCCACAATCATCTCCTTTGTCTTGATCACGTTGAGGGAGAGGTTGTTATCCTGGCACCACACGGACAGGTTTCTGACCTCCTCCCTATAGGCTGTCTCATCGTTGTTGGTGATCGGGCCTACCACTGTTGTGTCGTCGGCAAACTTAATGACGGTGTTGGAGTCGTGCCTGGCCATGCAGTCATGGGTGAACAGAGAGTACAGGAGGGGACTAAGCACGCACCCCTGAGGGGCCCCGTGTTAAAGATCAGCGTGGCAGATGTGTTGTTACCTACCCTTACCACCTGGGGGCGGCCCGTCAGGAATTCCAGGATCCAGTTACAGAGGGAGGTGTTTAGTCCCAGGGTCCTTAGCTTAGTGATGAGCTTTGAGGGCACTATGGTGTTGAACGCTGAGCTGTAGTCAATGAATATCATTCTCACGTATTCCTTTTGTCCAGGTGGGAAAGGGCAGTGTGGAGTGCAATAGAGATTGCATCATCTGTGGATCTGTTGGGGCGGTATGCAAATTGGAGTGGGTCTAGGGTTTCTGGGATAATGGTGTTGATGTGAGCCATAACCAGCCTTTCAAAGCACTTCATGGCTACAGACGTGAGTGCTATGGGTCGGTAGTCATTTAGGCACGTTACCTTAGTATTCTTGGGCACAGGGACTATGGTGGTCTGCTTGAAACATGTTGGTATTACAGACTCAGTCAGGGACAGGTTGAAAATGTCAGTGAAGACACTTGCCAGTTGGTCAGCGCATGCTCTGAGTGCAAGTCCTGGTAATCCGTCTGGCCCTGCGGCCTTGTGAATGTTCCATGGTGTATCTGAAAATCAGATTATAGAGGTACTGGTATATGAGGTACATATATAAGACTTTTCTGTAATCTCAACAGTTAAACACTGTAGCATGCACAGTAAAGAAATATACATGTGTTTTACACCATTAATGCTGGAGATAGCGCTGCATTATATCCAGGCTCTGTCGTAGCCGGCCGCGACCGGGAGACCCATGGGGCGGCACACAATTGGCCCAGTGTCGTCCAGGGTAGGGGAGGGAATGGCCGGCAGGGATGTAGCTCAGTTGGTAGAGCATGGCATTTGCAACGCCAGGGTTGTGGGTTTGCACTAACTGTAAGTCGCTCTGGATAAGAGCGTCTGCTAAATGACTAAAAATGTAAAATGTAAAAAAAAATGTAAATTATGGGTGCTGAAAAATACTGTTATTAACTGTAATTTGAAGCCTTCTGTAAAAATTACTCTAACACACTGTATTTCTTTACAGTAATAGCTTATGCCTACTGTAGATTCAAATGATCCGTTTCAGGCGCAAACATCATGCTGTCAGGTGAGACACATGAAGTTCAGACTATTTTAGTAAATATCTTCTTAAAGCGGCTGTGAAGTAGAAGGGTAACACTAATACATTATGACACGGTCATAGCCATGTCATAATATGTCATAACAGCTGACATAGCTTGTCATAACATGTCATAATATGGTCATAACACTGTCATGGTCCATATATTTACACCTGTTGTGACATACACTACATGGTATGTGGACACCTGCTCGTCGAGGATCTCATTCCATAATCATGGGCATTAATATGGAGTTGGTCCCCCCTTTGCTGCTATAACAGCCTCCACTCTTCTGGGAAGGCTTTCCACTAGATGTTGGAATATTGCTGCGGGAACTTGCTTCCATTCAGCCACAAGAGTATTAGTGAGGTCGGGCACTGATGTTGGGAGAATAGGCCTGGCTCGCAGTCGGCATTCCAATTCATCCCAAAGGTGTAAGATGGGGTTGAGGTCAGGGCTCTGTGCAGGCCAGTCAAGTTCTTCCACACCAATCTTGACAAATCATTTCTGTATGGACCTCACTTTGTGCACTGGGGCATTGTCATGCTGAAACAGGAAAAGGCCTTCCCCAAACTGTTGCCACAAAATTGGAAGCACAGAATCGTCTAGAACATCATTGTATACTGTAGCGTTAAGATTTCCCTTCCCTGGAACTAAGGGGCCTAGCCCGAACCATGAAAAACAGCCCCAGACCATTATTCCTCCTCCACAAAACTTTACAGAGAGATAGAGAGAGAGAGAGAGAGAGAGAGAGAGAGAGAGAGAGAGAGAGAGAGAGAGAGAGAGAGAGAGAGAGAGAGAGAGAGAGAGAGAGAGAGAGAGAGAGAGAGAGAGAGAGAGAGAGAGAGAGAGAGAGAGAGAGAGAGAGAGAGAGAGAGAGAGAGAGAGAGAGAGAAGAGAGAGAGAGAGAGAGAGAGAGAGGAGAGAGAGAGAGAGAGAGAGAGAGAGAGAGAGAGAGAGATGAGAGGAGAAGAGAGAGAGAGAGAGAGAGAGAGAGGAGAGAGAGGAGAGAGAGAGAGAGAGAGAGAGAGAGAGAGAGAGAGAGAGAGAGACTCTTCTCCCACTGTTCTCAGGTAGCCATGCACTGTAATTACCTCAGGAGATAGGAGTGTGTAAAATCCTCATATTCACCTTGGGGGAAATGTGTTGACCTGCAGATTTAAAGGTGACCCTTGTCTGGGGAGATGATCCTCCTGCTCAGCCAGCCTTTCCTATTTCCCTTCAAGGTAATAAACTGTACATTAGATCAACTATACATTCACAAGAGTCCCAAAAGCCAGTACCCATTTTAATTTGTAGAAAATTCTATGTATGCAGAATTACTGTAGAATAAATGGTTCAATATATAATAGAGATGTTTTCATGTATATCTGTCAGTAAAAGGGGGAAAACGTGTTTCTTTGATGAGCAGAAACCAGACGTGACTAAAAGCAAAGCAATTGCGTCTGAGGCATCACTGGTAGCATTGGAGGTAGCTAGGTGGCTAACGGTATATTTATCATGATAAAGGGAGTGGGTGGAGATGGGCTGCAAGTGAAAGTTGATGCGTTATTTCCTTTCAATCCCCCCTAGCCCAGCAGGCTGCTGCTGGATGTGATGGTCTGTGCTCAACCCCCCATGAACATCTGTCTTTAGGGCTCACAACAGAAATCATCATCTGGAAGTCCCACATCACATCAGGCTGCCTGCCTCCTTACTTTACATGTTAGGGTGGTTTTCCCCTTTGCAACCAGTGAGTCTGTCTGTGTCAAAGGCAAGAAAATGATGGCCTTCAAGGGGGTTCAGATCAGTCTGTAGTGAACCAGAGTCTCTGCTCTATATCACAGAGTGCACCTGGTAGGCACATGTTGGCTTGCATTATTCTCTCCTGTTTAAAGTGAGTGCATTTCATCAATGTCTCCCCATATGGATTGTACATAAAAGGTGTGATTTTTTTTTACATGAGGCCTCAGAGGGACAACCTCAAGCAATTTGTTTTCAGTCTTGTGAACCTTTAAGGACACACTGATATTCTAGACAATTAGGCAAATGTTCATAATTATTATTCAGAGGTGCTAAGGTATATCCTAGCTACGGTAAGCGTATGGCAGGAGCAACGTTGTGTGATTTGTCCAGGGTCCACTTGGTAAATGTGCTATTTACACATATTGCTTAACAGATCATTAGGCTGTGAAAGCCTCTCTCTACCAGGGCCCATTTTTGTAATATTCTTACAATAAATTAAACCTGAAGCCACATCCAATCTCATCTGCACATCACTTAAATTTCCATAAAGTTATTTTAGTGTCATTACTGTCAATGAGACAGGTCTGAAAGATTGCTTTAGAAGGAAATATAATTTAATGAACTCTAAAGAAGGACTGTTTAGTCCACAAAACAGCCCAGAAAACCCCTATTCTTCCTAAGGATATCACTACATTGGCATTTAATCCTAAAAAATGCAAAAATAAACAAAACCCAAGGGTCCATGCATAGGTGCCTTCCTAACCAGCAAGCTAAGCAGTTAGAATATAGGACTACATACTGCTATTCTATGAAAAGGGTGAATATGCATTATCGCAAAATGGATCTACAGCAAATTGTACTAACAATGGAAAGATCCATATAATGTCTTCTGCCATTTTGTTCTGCCATTGCCTTCAGCTGGAGAGGTCAGGAGGTAACATCAGCTGGATGGGGAAACAGAGTGACCCCCAGTGCTACAGCTCTGGATTCACTGTGCCTCATTCCAGGACTCAGGATGGAAATCTGTATCCATGCTGCCTCAGTATCAAAACTAAATCCCACCACAAAGCCTCAGCATACAGGGGAATAAAAGCCACTGACTGCCTCTTAATAGCTTGTCTTATCTCCCATTCTCCACTCCAATGGGCTTTCATGAAGGGCAGCACTGTGATGTCCAAGTGTCTTCTTACACTAAAACGCAGCATTTTGTACACTCGAGATTGATAAGGGATGTCTTGACAAACGGTGGCAGAATGTCAGCAAGAAGATGCTAAGGATTAAACTTCCGAAGCTTTCCCCTTCATGCTCTGGACTTCTTACTACAAAAGCAAGGCAACCCATTTCTAGCAATTCAATAAATGTGATACTTTTCTCAACCTCCTATTGTCCTAGCACTTGCACTGTCTGTATAACCATCAACACATTGTGAGATTTGAGGTTTACCTATGGTGCCTCGACAGGACCATCTCTTCTGAACATGTTGATGCAATTTCAATCATCCTCCTTTGAGTGCCATGCCTGGGCATATCCTGCAGTGAAAAGTAAACACAGGGTTTCTAACCAGGTTTCCATCCAAACATTTTATGTGAGTAAAGTACATGTTGGATAACATAACTTATGACAGGCCTGATGGAAACAGAATCATTTTTCGGTCAGCTTTCCAAATGTCGACAAAACAAAATAGGCTAGACAAGGTGGGATCTTTTTGTGTTGGTAAAATGAATTATGCAAGAAATGTCAGTGGAAATGCTTTTATGCGCAAATATTGCTCCATAATAATCTCATCATGTAGGCTATAGGTGCACTCTAGCCTGCCAACAGTGCACAGTACTGTATCTGCTTGCTGTTGGATAGAGTGCATGTGCCAATACCAGAGTGGGCACACTTCCTATATAACGCAAAAAGAAATGTGTGAGAAAACCATCAGTAGAGTTGAAAATGCAATAGAAACCCATTTAACTTAATTTTTTATTTGGTACATTGGAATTTAACACCAAAAAGTATTTTTATGTGCACTATTCCATCACGCACAGCCTTTTTCTGCAACAAGTCAATTTGGTTACAATGGCGCTGGAGGAGATGGCTGCCATTTTACGGCCCCCTAACCAATTGTGCTGTGATGTGTGTTTTTTAGTGTTATTTATAATTTATTCTGTACATAATGTTTCTGCCACCGTCTCTTATGACCAAAAATAGCTTCTGGATATCAGGACAGCGATTAATCACCTCGTATTGGACGAAGATTTTTTTCTTCAACGAGTCGGACGCAAAGGATATTCTACAGACACCCGACAAGGCCCAAATCCCCGCCATTCGCATGACAAAGACGGAGATATCGTGGACATGGGTCGGGGTGCCTTGTAAGGATCCGACGGCAAGCGAGTAATCTGCCTCTACCATCAGACCTATTAGCCAACGTACAATCATTGGAAAACTAAATAGTTGACCTACGATCACGGACACCCTACCAACGGGACATTAAAAACTCTAATATCTTATGTTTCACCGATTCGTGGCTGAACGACGACATGGATAATATACAGCTGGCGGGATGTACGTTATATTAGCAGGATAGAACGGCTGACTCCAGTAAGACAAGGGGTGGCGGTCTGTGTATATTTGTAAACAACAGCTGGTGCACAAAATCTAATATTAAGGAAGTCTCAAGGTTTTGCTCACCTGGGGTAGAGTATGTCATGATAAGCTGTAGCCCACACTATTTACCAAGATAGTTTTCATCTATATTTTTCGTAGCTGTCTATTTACCACCACAAACCGATGCTGGCACTAAGACTGCACTCAATGAGCTGTATAAGGCCAAAGCATCCAGAGGCAGTGCTCCTAGTGGCCGGGACCTTTAATGCAGGGAAACTTAAATCCGTTCTACCCCATTTCTACCAGCATGTTAAATGTGCAACCAGAGGGAAAAAAACTCTAGACCACCTTTACTCCACACACAGAGACGCGTACAAAGCTCTCCCTCGCCCTCCATTTGGCAAATCTGACCATAATTCTATCCTCCTGATTCCTACTTATAAGCAAAATATAAAGCAGGAAAAACCAGTGAATCGGTTAATAAGGAAGTGGTCAGATGATGCAGATGCCAAGCTTCCTGCCATCCAGAACCTCTATACCACGCGGTGCCAGCCACCCTAGTCATAGACTGTTCTCTCTGCTACCGCACGGCAAGCGGTCCAAAAGGCTTCTTAACAGCTTCTACCCCCAAGCCATAAGACTCCTGAACAGCTAATCATGGCTACCAGGAAAATATGTATTAGATTAGATTTGATTGAAACATCTCTGGTGGGAAAATGCACATATTATTGTTTTTATGAGGATTTCAATGAAAACCTAGCTAGCGTCTTAAAAAGCAAACATACTTCTCTTCACCACCTACACACCGCTCAGTTTAAGGGGAAGCATGAGATTAACACTATGCATCATTCAGGTGTGCAATAGGATACAGGTCATCTAGGCTGAAATGCGGTAGGCAACCTGTGACCAAAGCAAGAATTAGTTAGCGTATACTGAACACACAATGCCATTAGCAAAAAGCATCACCCCCTAGAGTTGATTGATGCACAGGTGCGTCAATCTAAATTACATAACAAAAAAATCTCCATAAAAAAACATCAATTTAAACTAGAGATCTGTTAATTTTGCATTGGATGTGTCTCAATCCACCAGTGTCTCAATCAGCCAATGTCACATCTGCGTGAATGTCAGACCAGGACACATCCTGAAAATCGGTCTTCTCACATAAACGTCCGAACGATTTGACGTATGATGGTGTTCTCCGTTTTGTTCTATGACCCCCACAAGTGTCACAGGACTTGTCTGTAACAGTACCGGTTTAAAAAACAAATGGAAGTAAGAAGTTAGTTTTGTGCCTACCCAAAAAAAGGTATACTGGTAATGTTTGTATATACCTGAACCCAATAGAAAATCTTTGGAGGGAGCTGATAGTCCGTATTGCCCAGCGACAGCCCCGAAACCTGAAGGATCTGGAGAAGGTCTGTATGGAGGAGTGGGCCAAAATCCCTGCTGCAGTGTGTGCAAACCTGGTCAAGACCTACAGGAAAAGTATGATCTCTGTAATTGCAAACAAAGGTTTCTGTACCAAATATTTTTTTCACTGTACTTTTTGCCATTTGTGAATGTGTTATTCAATGCGTTTCTATGGGCTTTAGTAGTAAAAGCCTAAATCAATATTTTAGAAAATTAGTATTTGTAGATTTTGTTATACTCAAAGGGGTCCTAAAATTAAAAGTCAAATAGCTAAATGATCCATAGTATGACAATCTTAAAACAATTCCATATGTTAGAGTGGTTATTTGCCATTGGTACGGACGCACACAATGTTATCATGACTTGTCTTTGTGAGGTAAGGGCAGGTTCCTCCCCATTTGTTATCCTGAGCGATTGTCAGCCCGTATCGACACCAGGCTGCAATTTATTACTTGATATGTTGTGTTAAACGGATGGAACTCTTTGTGTTTTCACCGGTGAGGAGAGAAATTAACAGAGAAGCGCTGAAAGGCCCACAGAGGCTGAATAAATTAATCCATGTCTGTAAATGAACAGGAGAGGAGAGGAGGAGGAAGGGACAATTATTTTGTTTCTTCTCTCTGTTCTTTGGGGCGGAGAAGCTGGAGGTAGCTATTATGTTTTGAGCCCCCTTGGACAAAAATGTGGGGATTGTCACGCCCTGACTCAGGGGACGCTTATATGTTGAGTCAGGGTGTGTATATTCCTTGTTGTGCTTTTCTATGTGTGGTATTCGATGTTTCTATTTCTATATTTGGCCGGGTGTGATTCCCAATCAGAGACAACGAGCAACAGCTGCCTCTGATTGGGAATCACACCCAGCCAAACATAGAAATAGAAACATCGAACTGTGCGGACTCCGACCGCACAACATAAACCTAACAGGGTAGGGGCCGGGTGGGCATTCCGCCTCGGAGGCGGATCCGGCTCCGGGCGTGACGACCTCTTACTCTCCGCCTCCCTGTTGCGCCCCTGGTCTGGTCTGGACCTCGGCGCGCTGCTTCCCCTCTCCTTCCTCCCACGATATGCCAGGCCCCGTTTGGACCCTGGTGTGGGAGACCCCGAACCTGGAGAGGGGCTGATGTCATGGTCTGGATTGGAGCCGCTGACCAGAGCTGGACTAGACACCGGTGGAGCGGACTGCTCTGGCTCCGGAGTGGAGCAGCTGACCGGAGCTGGATCAGGCACCGGTGGAGCGGACTGCTCTGGCTCCGGAGTGGAGCCGCTGACCGGTGCCGAACCAGGCACCGGTGGAATGGGCACGGGCCGTGCCGGACTGGCGACGCGCACCACTGGCTTGGTGCGAGGAGCAGGAACAGGCCGGGCCGGACTGGCGACGCGCACCACTGGCTTGGTGCGAGGAGCAGGAACAGACCGGGCCGGACTGGCGACGCGCACCACAGGCTTGGTGCGAGGAGCAGGAACAGGCCGGACCGGACTGGGAACATGCACCACTGGCTTGGTGCGAGGAGCAGGAACAGACCGGGCCGGACTAGCGACGCGCACCACAGGCTTGGTGCAAGGAGCAGGAACAGTCCGGACCGGACTGGGAACACGCACCACTAGCTTGGTGCGAGGAGCAGGAACAGGCCGGACCAGACTGGGAACACGCACCACTGGCTTGGTGCGAGGAGCAGGAACAGACCGGGCCAGACTGGCGACGCGCACCACAGGCTTGGTGCGAGGAGCAGGAACAGTCCGGACCGGACTGGGAACACGCACCACTGGCTTGGTGCGAGGAGCAGGAACAGGCCGGGCCGGACTGGGAACACGCACCACTGGCTTGGTGCGAGGAGCAGGAACAGGCCGTGCCGGACTGGGAACACGCACCACTGGCTTGGTGCGAGGAGCAGGAACAGTCCGGGCAGGACTTGGAACACGCACCACTGGCTTGGTGCGAGGAGCAGGAACAGGCCAGGCCGGACTGGGAACACGCACCACTGGCTTGGTGCGAGGAGCAGGAACAGGCCGGGCCGGACTGGGAACACGCACCACTGGCTTGGTGCGAGGAGCAGGTACAGGCCGGGCCGGACTGGGAACACGCACCACTTGCTTGGTGCGGGGAGCAGGTACGGGGCGTACCGGACTGGGAACCGGCGCTGGAGGTCTATGACTGTCTCCGTCCTTTACACTCCGCGCCCTGTCCTCCTCCAGTGAGGACTCCTCCTTGAGCCCCCATGAGTGCAGTGGTCGCTCCCCGACCACCCTTTTAGCCCCCCCAAAAAAATGAATTGGGGCTGTCTCTCCTTCTCCACCCTGATCCCTTTCAGGGCCTCCATCTGCCTTGCCAGATCCTCTCTTATCTCCCGCCAAGTCCATACTCTCTGCTCCTCCACCTGTGTCCAGGGTGTCTGCTGCTCCTGGGCACGCTGCTTGGTCCTCGTTTGGTGGGATCTTCTGTCACGTTCGTTGAATGACGGGTCAGACCAAGGCGCAGCGTGATATACGTACATGTTTATTAACTATTAAACACAATGACAAAACAACAACCGAAACAAAACGTGAAGTCCAAGGTAGAATACACAACATACCTTACAAGGAACAAGATCCCACAACTAGACAGTGCCAATAGGCTGCCTAAGTATGGTCCCCAATCAGAGACAACGAGCGACAGCTGCCTCTGATTGGGAACCACACCGGCCAACATAGATCCACACAAGCTAGATATACAACCTAGAATATATACAAGAAGGAATATACACACCCTGACTCAACATGTAAGCGTCCCCTGAGTCAGGGCGTGACAGGGATACATAGTCCTCCAGTGCTCTTGTAACTGATTATCAGACAATGTGCACCGTACATGTATCAGCATTGGGGCATTAATGATAATGTCAGTTATCGTTGTTATAGTACATTCCTCTACCTTGTGAAACAAAATGTTCAAATCTGGTTGAAGTATTTGTTTACTTACCTCAGTAAATAAAGCTTAGCTCTACAGTAATGCAACGTACAATCATGTCGTTGAGGCAACTATCATTTATATTCGGGCCTTTGTGAAGGAGAAAAGTTGCTATTATGATATCGTAAGTTTGAAGGTTTACAGAAACAGAAGCATTACCCAGCATGCCTTTGTACAGTATGAATCTGAGGCATACTGCAGTAGCTGAAAGTGCAGCAGTTTTACAGTATGCTGTGTTTGTGTCATTAGAGTTTCATGTGAAATGTTGTGTCAGTGTGCTCTTCCCCTCGGCCTGCCGTCCAGATGTGAGATGAGATAGCATTTCAGATCTCCAACAAGCCAATCCCTCAAAGCTGATAAAGAGATCAATAAGAGAGCCAGCTGCATCATGCTCAGGAGCTATGATCCTCAACCCCTTTTATGAAAGTACTCAATTTTTTTTTTTTTTTATGGACAGCTATCTTCTTTCGGCCTGGTCTAATAGACTAGATGTAACATAATAAACGTACATCTGGGACATGCAAATTAGTATGATATGTTATGTTTGGTATGGTTACATAAGACAGATGGTTACTTAAGGCAAAAACAAAAGGAGGGTGGATGGGTAGGTAGGTAGGTAGGTAGGTAGGTAGGTAGGTAGGTAGATAGATAAGCAAGTAGGTAGATCTAGTAACCCTAAGGTTACGTGTTCGAATCTCATCACGGGCAACTTTGTAACTACTTGCTACTTTGCAACTACTTAGCATGTTAGCTAACCCTAACCCCTAGCCTAGTTAATGTTACCCACCTAGTTAGCGTTAGCCACCTAGCTAACATTAGCCACAACTAAAGTGCAAATAGTCTGGGTAGCCATGATTAGCTGTTCAGGAGTCTTATGGCTTGGGGGTAGAAGCTGTTAAGAAGCCTTTTGGACATAGACTATTCTAGGCATGATCAGCGAGAGAGCTGTGTGGCTCAGTTCGTAGAGCAAGGCGCTTCCATGCCAGAGTTGTTGGTTTGATTCCCATGGGGGACCAGTACGGGGGAAGAAAGTATGAAAATGTATGCACTCTACTGCAAGTTACTCTGGATAAGAGTGTCTGCTAAATGACATGAGTGAGAGGGAAGCTATGGCTATGGCCCAAGAGTCCCTTGGGTGGAGAAAGAGAGTGTAGATATCTCACCAGTATAGATCAGGAACAAAGAATAAGACCCTTTTATAAGCATCTGAGTTGTTTGGATTAAAAATCTGAGTTATTGACCAGTACTATTACTGTAGTTATCCTCCAATCAGATTTCAGACCAACAGGATGTAAAGACAACGGAACCCCTGCTACCCAGAGGTGTGACAAGAGGGGGTTGGTGAGATAATGCAGAGAAGGCTGAATTCCTAAGACAACACAAAGGAAATCCTTGCAAACAGTTGACATGAGTCACTTCGGGGGCTGGGCCATCCTAAATAAACTCCCCTTGAACACATCTGATTCTGCATCAGACAAAAGTGTTCAAAACCGGACGGCCAGCACTGTAGACAATCTTCAGACCAGCAGTTCATGGTCCAAGCAGCATCAATTCAGAAGTGTCCTTTTGGCGGGTAGCATTGTCTTCTGCTTTAGACAGTATGAAAAATGTATGCACTCACTAACTGTAAGTCGCTCTGGATAAGAGCGTCTGCTAAATTTTAAATGTTTAAAAAAACATGCAAATGTCCTTAGGTAACACCTTCCCTGCAAGCAAGCTAGAAAGGAATGCTAAATTTTTCTTTGTAAGAGCAAAACACAGAACTGAAGGTACACCAAGACATCACATATTAATTAACATTTAATTAACATAAAATAGTATGTTTATCTGATTGGATTGGTCAATAGCAATTTCAGATGTGGTTTTATCAAATCAGTCAGATGAACATAAAATATATCAAAGATCGCTGCATCATAAAAGACAGTATATTTGAAAAGAAAACTCCCCTCCCTTTGAGATAAAATGCATTTCGCCTTGAAAATGAGAAAATAAATAAACAAAAAAATCATTTTGAAATGATCAAGATCAATTCTTGAAGTTAAATCAAAACAACTTTTAAGCAACTGGTTTCACAAGCAATTAGAACATTTAATGTATTAGCATCTCTATTTACAGCACCCAACATTAGCTCACCAATAGTGAAGGTTCTAATACCATTCTGTGAGAAACAAGACAATTACCTTTCATAGCACACATATATCTATACATTTAGATGGACTTAGCCATATGCACTGCGCAGAGGGAAACAAACTATTATTTGTGTCTTAACAGCAGACATTACATTGTCTAGCACTCCGTATACAAAGAAAGCACATTCACAAAAGCCATAACACATGGATATAGAAACTATTGAGTTGCAAAGGAATAAATTATTAACACATCATTGTCAAATAATCAACATCCCACATTTGAGGAGAAAGCTCCAAATCTACCCTATGCATAGTATGACCGCTTCTGTGACAAGCGTTACAAAACCTAACTGAATCGTTCGTTCTACTCTGTGGGCCTGTAGGCTCCCTAAAATGTATAGGAGGATTTCCTCTGCCTAGGTTCCAACAGCGTCTGACCATATGCCCTTCCCGTTTACAGAAATCACAACAACGCTTCGTGGGCTGTTTGGGATTAGCCTCTGTACCTGTCCCAATCACTGCAATGGGGGCTGTTTCGGTAGTTTGGCCCGCTCGCACACTAGAGAGCAGCGTGGACTCGCACACCACACCCTGTGAGTGGCTCCCAATCAGAGGCAACGAGTGTCAGCTGTCGTTGGTTGTCTCTGATTGGGAGCCATATTTAAACTGTCTGTTTCCCATTTGTGTTTGTGGGATCTTGTTTCAAGTCTGTTTATGTTAGACCGTGAACTGTCACGTATCGTTTGTTGTTTTTGATCGTGTCTCTAATTAAAGAGTATGTTTGCCTGCAACGCTGCGCCTTGGTCCTCATCTCTGTTTGACGATCGTGACAGAAGATCCCACCAAGACTGGACCAAGCAGCAAGTCCAGGAGCCAGCGCCTGAGAGATCTCTAGCAGATCTCCTTCGCCTCCTCGACTGGGTCAAGCCATGTGAGGAAGAGAGGGGCTTGACGTGGAGGCAGAAGGGCGAAAGGCTGGCGAGGAGCATGGAGACCTGGTCCACGGGTAGGAGTGAAGCCCATAAATTTTTTAGGGGGGGGCTAACGCCGGGGACGACGGGGCAGCAGGAGGCCGCCAGGTTACGGGAGTCACTGGTCACCAGGGGGAAGGAGGATGTAGAGGCACGGCGAGAGGTACTGGCGTGTGTTGCCAGTCCGGTCCGGCCTGTTCCTGATCCCCACGTAGGGCCAGTGGTGTGTGTTCCCAGTACGGTCCGGCCTGTTCCTGCCACTCGCACCAAGTCAGTGGTGCGCTTCGTCAGCCCGGCACGGCCCGTTCCTGCTCCCTGCACCAAGTCAGTGGTGCGCTTCGTCAGCCCGGTCCGGCCCGCTCCTGCTCCCCGCACCAAGTCAGTGGTGTGTTTCGTCAGCCCGGCGCGGCCCGTTCCTGCTCCCCGCACCAAGTCAGTGGTGCGCGTCGTCAGCCCGGTCCGGCCCGCTCCTGCTCCCCGCACCAAGTCAGTGGTGCGCGTCGTCAGCCCGGTCCGGCCCATTCCTGCTCCCCGCACCAAGTCAGTGGTGCGTTTCGTCAGCCCAGCTCGGCCCGTTCCTGCTCCCCGCACCAAGTCAGTGGTGCGCTTCGTCAGCCCGGCACGGCCCGTTCCTGCTCCCCGCACCAAGTCAGTGGTGCGCTTCGTCAGCCCGGTCCGGCCCGCTCCTGCTCCCCGCACCAAGTCAGTGGTGCGTTTCGTCAGCCCGGCGCGGCCCGCTCCTGCTCCCCACACCAAGCCAGTGGTGTGCGTCGTCAGTCCGGCACGGCCCGTGCCTGTTCCACCGGTGGCTGGTCCGGCACCGGTCAGATGCTTCACGCCGGAGCTAGAGCAATCCGCTCCACCAGTGTGCAGTCCAGCTCCGGCCAGCGGGGCCAGACCGGACCAGGGGTACTTTGGGGGGTTGGAGAGGGAGCGGGGATCAGGCCCGGAGCCGGATCCGCCGCCTAAGCGGAGTGCCCACCCGGTCCCTCCCCGGTGGTGTTTGGTGGGCGCGGTCGGAGTCCGCGCCTTTAGGGGGGGGTACTGTCACGCCCTGGCTCTGGGGACACTTGTATGTTGACCCAGGGTGTGCATTTCATTTGTTTATCTAGTATGTGTATTTCTATGTTGGCCTGAGTGGCTCCCAATCAGAGGCAACGAGTGTCAGCTGTCGTTGGTTGTCTCTGATTGGGAGCCATATTTAAACTGTCTGTTTCCCATTTGTGTTTGTGGGATCTTGTTTCAAGTCTGTTTATGTTAGACCGTGAACTGTCACGTATCGTTTGTTGTTTTTGATCGTGTCTCTAATTAAAGAGTATGTTTGCCTGCAATGCTGCGCCTTGGTCCTCATCTCTGTTTGACGATCGTGACACTTAGGTTGGATTGACTGTGCGTCCATCCCACTATCTGTATCCGAGTCAGACAAGCCACTTCGGAGCCTGTTTGTGCTCTGTTCTAACAAATCTCGCTGTGCGTCGTTTAGAAATTACCTAGTCAGATCATGCTCTTTTTTGCATTTTGACTGCTAGTTTGCTTTGTACACATACCATACGAAATGTAATGTATCACACTAAATGGAGGGAAACAGATTTACACTTAGTATGTTACGTCTACCCCTGAGTCCAGGTTGCTTCTTTGCTTTTGACAGAAGCAAATTACAGTAAATAAGTCTCATGCATACTACCTCCTACATACTACACCTACCAAAGAGGACCTGTTACCAAGCATTTCATCTCTCTGTATAATTACGTTTTGTGTGCAGAGTGGTCTATCAAACAGTCCAATGAAGACATACTGTATGTCCAATTATCTGTATTAAAGCATTTGTCATTGCATGTGTTTTGAATAGTCGCTGAAATCCATATCTTAATGGGCAGTATTGGAGTGGAATATGAATGAGTGTTGGGCAACATGAGGTGCCTGGATTTATTGGGCAACATGAGATGATTGGATCTACAGTAGGCCTATAACAGTACTGTACAGCAATGCTCCAGCCCGCTGCTCGTTTCACATTCTAATACAAAATGCACACAGTTCTTCATGGGCCAATCCACAATAAATCCACTAATCGCCTTGTAATATAGATGTAGGATCTTAATTTGACCACCCTGTTTCAGGACATTTAAAACGTGTAGTGTATTTGAAGTTTAATAAGTTTTCTGAAGTTTGTAAATTCCACTTTGAAATTTCAGACTTGATTTTCCCTTATGGAAAATGTATCAACCCCTACAAAAATGTCCATTAATTATAATCCACATAATAATTCACATTTCCTGTTGCTGCAGAATTAGTTTCCTGCTATAGCAAACAGTCTCAAATGAATATCCTACATCTATACTCACTGATCGAATTCACTGAGAATAGAGAACCTTTATAGATTCATGATTCTATTCACTCATTCAAGTCAAGTACTCTATCTTACATGATTCATAGGTTTCCCTGTCACAAGTGAAACATTTTCAATCTATTTAGCACCCGCATTCCCCATCTCCACTCAAGGGTATAATTATCCATCCAACTATCCTGGTTTTGAAAGTTAAAGATTTACTCACTGAATCACTGAATAATATCATAACACTTAATATTTTTCTAATAATTCTAAGTCACACATTGGCGTTACAGTATAAAAGCTTTGTCACGGCTCCTCCCGTTGCTCCCCTCCGGCGCTCTGATTCGCCGGTCTACTGAGCCACCAGTCTGAGCGCACCACCTCGGCAACACCGGAATGGAAACCCAACGCACCCTAATCACCTCCAGCGCACCTGCACCTCATCATCTCATCACCACCCCTTTATAGCCCTGGACTGTTAGTGTTATGTTGTGTACTCGCTCTTTGTTGCTCTCTTGCTCAGTGTTAAGTAAACCTTTACATTGTTGATTCCTGCGTCTGCCTCTTCGTATCCTCAGTACTCGTCACAAGCTTATACAGTACCAGTCAAAAGTTTGGACACACCTACTCATTCAAGGGTTTTTCTTTAGTTTTACTATTTTCTACATTGTATAATAATAGTGAAGACATCAAAACTATGAAATAACACATATGGAATCATGTAGTAACCAAAAAAGTGTTAAACAAATACAAATATATTTTATATTTGAGATTCTTCACAGTAGACACCCTTTGCCTTGATGACAGCTTTGCACACTCTTGGCATTCTCTCAACCAGCTTCATGAGGTAGTCACCTGGAATGCATTTCAATTAACAGGTGTGCCTTGTTAAAAGTTAATTTGTGGAATGTATTTCCTTCTTACCTCGTTTGAGCCAATCAGTTGTGTTGTGACAAGGTAGGGGTATACAGAAGATAGCCCTATTTGGTAAAAGACAAAGTCCATATTATGGCAAGAACAGCTCAAATTTGCAAAGAGAAACGACCATTATTACTTTAAGACATGAAGGTCAGTCAATCCGGAATATTTCAAGAACTTTTAAAGTTTCTTGAAGTGCAGTCGCAAAAACCATCAAGCTCTATGATGAAACTGGCTCTCATGAGGACCGCCACAGGAAGGGAAGACCCAGAGTTACCTCTGCTGCAATGGCTGCAAAGAAAGCACTACTAAAGGACACCAATAAGAGGAAGAGACTTGTTTGGGCCAAGAAACACGAGCAATGAACATTATACCAGTGGAAATCTGTCCTTTGGTATGATGAGTCCAAATTTGAGATTTTTGGTTCCAACCGCCATGTCTTTTTAAAATGCAGAGTAGGTGAACGGATGATCTCAGCATGTGTGGTTCCCACCGTGAAGCATGGAGGAGGAGGTGTGATGGTGTGGGGGTGCTTTCCTGGTAACACTGTCTGTGATTTATTTAGAATTCAAGGCACACTTAACCAGCATGGCTACAACAACATTCTGCGGCGATAAGCCATTCCATCTGATTTGCGCTTAGTGGGACTATCATTTGTTTTTCAACAGGACAATGACCCAAAACACACCTCCAGGCTGTGTAAGGGCTATTTGACCAAGAAGGAGAGTGATGGAGTGCTGCATCAGATGACCTGGCCACCGTAATCACCTGACCTCAACCCAATTGAGATGGTTTGGGATGAGTTGGACCGCAGAGTGGAGGAAAAGTTAATAACAAGTGCTCAGCCCATGTGGGAACTCCTTCAAGACTGTTGGAAAAGCATTCCAGGTGAAGCTGGTTGAGAGAATGCCAAGAGTGTGCAAAGCTGTCATCAAGGCAAAGGGTGGCTACTTTGAAGAATCTCAAAGATAAAATATATTTTGATTTGTTTAACACTTTTTTGGTTACTACATGATTCCATATGTGTTATTTCATAGTTTTGATGTCTTCACTATTATTCTACAATGTAGAAAACAGTAAAAATAAAGAAAAACCTTTGAATGAGTAGGTGTGTCCAAGCTTTTGACTGGTACTGTATATGCAAAAAAATATGTTTATTTTTCAAATCTGACAATAGCAAGCTGTACTTGCACTGTACTATAGTAAACTATACAGTTGGTTTCTGAAGACTAAATTTGCCCTCTTGCTGTGCAGCTGCTTACTAAAACATGAAAAAGCCTGTGTTCGAGCCACATTACTATTTTAATTAATAAATGTGCTGGAGGTGTGACGGTCTCTAATCACAGGTCTGTGAAGGCGTGGGCCCAAGGAGGGCCTGATTACTCAGTCTGACTGAATACAGGTTAGCATGCTGCCATAGACAGACACAGGACCTGCCTCCCAAATGGCACCCTATTTCCTGTTTAGTGCTCTACTGTTGCTGTTGACCAGGGCCCATAGGGCTCTTCTCAAATGTAGTGCACTACGTAGATAATAGGGTGCAATTTGGGATGTAGCCATAAACACTGTGCTGTGCTGTACTACTGGAGCTGCCATATCTGCAATGCGAGAGTCACCACTAATACTTCATTATCATGGATGGGTTGATTACTTTCCTAGAATCTGCTACCCATGAGTGGTAAAGTGACCTTTACTGGTTCTAACAGCAGACCTATAAGCTTGCTGCCAGCTCTTAGCAACCTGTTGGAAAAAAATGTGTTTGGCCAAATACAATGCTATTTCTCTGTAAACAAATTAACAACAGACTTTCAGCATGCTTATAGAGAAGGCCACTCAACATGTACTGCACTGACACAAATGACTGATGATTGGTTGTAAGAAATTGATAATAAGGAGATTGTGGGAGCTGTACTGTTAGATTTCAGTACAGCCTTTTATATTATTGACCATAACCTGTTGTTGAGAAAACGTATGTGTTATGGCTTTTCAACCTCTGCCATATCGTGGATTCAGAGCTATCTATCTAATAGAACTATTGGAAGTTTCTTTAACGTCAAACATGTAAAGTGTGGTGTACTGCAGGACAGTTCTCTAGGCCCTCTATTCTTTTCTATTTTTACCAATGACCTGCCACTGGCATTAAACAAATCAAATCAAATTGTATTCGTCACATGCGCTGAATACAACAGGTGTGGACCTTACAGTGAAATGCTTACTTACAAGCCCTTAACCAACAATGCAGTTTTAATGAAAATAAGTGTTAACCTCTTAAGGATCGGAGCCTTTTTTTCAATTTTATCAAACAAAACTATGCTACATTTTATCTCTGGGACCCTTAGGATGACAACTCAGAGCAAGATTACTGAATGTAAGTACATTATTTACCTTCAGAGGTGAATATATCAAACCAAACAAAGTTTTTTGTTGTTGTGCACTCTCCTCAAACAATAGCATGGCATTTTTTCACTGTAATAGCTACTGTAAATTGGACATTGCAGTTAGATTAACACAAATGTAAGCTTTCTGCCCATATAAGACATGTCTATGTCCTGGAAAGTTTGCTGTTACTTACAACAGCCATGCTAATCACATTAGCGCACGTTAGCTCAACCGTCCAGTATACGAGACACACTGATCCGATAGAGGTTAAGTAAAAAATAGATAATTAAATAATTAAAATAACAAATAATTAAAGAGCAGCAGTAAAATGACAGTAGTGAGGCTATATAAAGGGGGTACCGGTACAGAGTCAATGTGCGGGGGCACAGGTTATGGCTTGGGGGGCAGAAGCTGTTAAGAAGCCTTTTGAACCTAGACTCCTGTACCGCTTGCCGTGCGGTAGCAGAGAGAACAGTCTATGACTAGGGTGGCTGGAGTCTTTGACAATTTTTAGGGCCTTCCTCTGACACCGCCTGGTATAGAGGTCCTGGATGGCAGGAAGCTTGGCCCCAGTGATCTACTGGGCCTTATGCATTACCCTCTGTAGTGCCTTGCGGTCGAAGGCCGAGCAGTTGCCATCCAGGACCTCTATACCATCCACACCTCTATGTGTGTCCATGTATGCTGATAATTCAACCATACACACATCAGCAACCACAGCTAATGAAGTCACTGAAACCCTTAACAAATAGTTGTAGACTGTTTTGTAAAGGTGGCCAGTAATAAACTGGTCCTGAACATCTCTAAAACTAAGAGCATTGTATTTGGTATAAATTGTTCCCTAAGTTCTAGACCTCAGCTGAATCTGGTAATGAATGGTGTGGCTGTTGAACAAGTTGAGGAGACTAAATTACTTTATGTTACCTTAGATTGTAAACTGTCATGGTCAAAACATATAGATTCAATGGTTTTAAAGATGGGGAGAGGTCTGTCCGTAATAAAGAGATGCTCTGCTTTTTTGACACCACCCTCCACAAAGCAAGTCCGGCAGGCTCTAGTTTTATCTTATCTTGATTATTGTCCAGTCATATGGTCAAGTGCTGCTAAGAAATACATAGTTAAGCTGCAGCTGGCCCAGGACAGAGCGGCATGTCTTGCTCTTCATTATAATCAGAGGGCTAATATTAATACAATGTATGCCAGTCACTCTTGCCTGAGAGCTGAGGAAAGATTGACTGTGTCACTTCTTGTTTTATAAGAAACATTAATGTGTTGGGAATTCCAAATTGTTTGCATAGTCAACTTACACACAGCACTGACACACACACTTACCCCGCCAGACATGACACCAGGGGTCTTTTCACAGTCCCCAGGTCCAGAACAAATTCAAGGAAACGTACAGTATTATACAGAGCCATGAGTGCATGGAACTCCCTTCCATCTTATATAGCGCAAGTGAACAGCAAACCTGGATTCAGAAAACAAATAAAGCAACACCTCACGGCACAACGCCTCTCCCCAATGTGACCTACTTGTTGTGTGTATGTACTGACACGTATGTGTAACTGATAGATGCACACACACAATACATGTAAATGTTTTTAAATGTATGTAAATTGTAAAGTCTTTTTTGTCTGTAATGTCGGATAATGGGGATCCTAATAAATCAAATGAAATAAAACATCCCGCCCTGTACCATCCTTTCTACCTCATTTGAATACATTTAAATATGGTATGTGTCACGTTCGTTGAGTACAGGATTGGACCAAGGTGCAGCGTGGAATGCATACATGTTTATTTACGAAGTTAACACACGACAAAACAACAAAAGCAACGTAATGTGAAGTTCACAATGGCTACACACAAACAAGCCAAACGAGTCAAGATCCCACAACATAGGTAGGCAAAATGGCTGCCTAAGTATGATCCCCAATCAGAGACAACGATCGACAGCTGCCTCTGATTGGGAACCACACCCGGCCAAACATAGATCTACACATACTAGATCATACACATAGAAATTCACATACATAGATATTCACACCCTGACTAAACCAACTGGCGAACTCTATGTCAGGGCGTGACAGTAGCCCCCCCCCCCCCCCCCCCCCCCCCCAAAGGTGCGGACTCCGGCCGCAAAACTTAACAGGGGAGGGTCTGGGTGGGCATCTAGCCTCGGTGGCGGCTCCGGCTCCGGGCGTGACGTCCTCTCCCTTACTGCCTCCCCGTTGCACCCCTGGTCCGGTCTGGACCTCGGCGCGATGCTTCCCCTCTCAGTCCTCCCACTATGCACCAAGCCCTGTCTGGACCCTGGTGTGGGAGGCCCCGACCCTGGAGAGTGGCTGACGTCTGGGCCTGGACCGGCATTCCCCCCGCGATGCACCAAGCCCTGTCTGGACCCTGGTGTGGGAGGCCCCGACCCTGGAGAGGGGTTGATGTCTGGTTCTGGAGTGGAGCCACTGACCGGAGCTGAACTGGACCCCGGTGGAGCAGACTGCTCTGGCACTGGAGTGGAGCAGTTGACCGGAGCTGGACTGGGCACCGGTGGAGCGGACTGATCTGGCACTGGAGTGGAGCCGCTGACCGGAGCTGAACTGGGCACCGGTGGAGCGGACTGCTCTGGCACTGGAGTGGAGCAGCTGACCGGAGCTGGACTGGGCACCGGTGGAGCGGACTTCTCTGGCACCAGCCGTAACGGGCTGGGGACACGCACCACTGGTCTGGTGCGAGGGACAGGCATGGGCCGCACCGGGCTGGGAACACGCACCACTGGTCTGGTGCGAGGAGCAGGCACGGGCCGTGCCGGACTGGAGACATGCACCACTGGTTTGGTGCGAGGAGAAGGCATGGGCCGCGCCGGACTAGAGACACGCACCACCGGTCTGGTGCGAGGAGCTGTAATTGATCACTAATCACAGCTGACCTGATTTGTGCTAAACCGCATTTTGTTTTTCTTCTTATGGTCTAATATGATGGCATTTATATGGCAAATGAAAAGATGGGCAACACAGCACAGATGGTGCTTTATGGAGGATGATTCCTCAGCAGACGTTATTTGAATGCTCATTCAATGTTAAATGCAATCAGTGTTCTGAGGCAGGGGGTTACAGGTGGGGGGGGGGGGCAGGGGATTGTTACTGATCAGACCCCATGATTGCAGACCCCCCCCCCCCCCACACACACACACACACACACACATAAAATGAAATGGTCAAGAGAGTTTTGATTAGGTTAGTGTCTGTATTGTTCCTGTAACAGTGGTGGGAGATCTAAGCACTCCTCTTTGGCTGAGTGAGCAGCCACATTTAGCCTTATTAAATCTTGTCCCTGCCCCCAGAGAGAGCCCAAATTAGATTGTATGTGCTAATACACCGTATGATATAGCGGGCCATTAAGACAGAGCTGTGTTGTAGGTCATTGTGATTCAGTCTGACTGTGAGTTTTACAAGATGCTGTGCATCCCAAATGGCACCCTTATCCCTATATAGTGCACTGTTTTTGTTTTGACCAAGGCCCATACGGCTTTAGTCAAAAGTAGTGCACTATATAGGGAAAAGGGTGTCATTTGTGACTTGTTCATACATAGTCCCTGCTGGTGAGAATACACTGCCTGACACAGGGACTGACCTTGGAGACATGGTGTTATTCCTTACTCTGGGGCCATTATACACATTAAACACACATTTCACATACTGATATAGGACATTTATGCAGGCCTTGCATTGAGTGTAATGATAGTTGTGACTCGAGGGTTCTTATGGAAACCAGAGAGCATTCTGTCTGAGGGACCCTGTGAGACATTGAAGGCATCTACTGTATGTATAGACTGAAAACCTATCCAGCAAGTTTAACATAGCAGAGGAAACCAATTGTAAATGCTATTTACAATTAGGCGCAAGCGTGTTGCGGCAGCATGGCTGTCTGTCTGATTCACTAAATTGCAATACCTCACTCTATTCAACAAGCCCAAACTACGCATTTGCATTAATATTTCAGAGCCCAATACCATGCCTTATTATGAACCTTGTATGAATTGCTCTTTTAATTGTCTCCTCGAATTTCAATATTTCTCCAAACATGATATGAGGAGGATATAAAATTATTAGGGTAATTCAAACCGTGTTGCCTTCCACATGGCCAAAATGAATGTAATACCTGTGGGGGAATCAAAGAAAACAAAAAAAACATATGTGTTGATATTTGATACACCTAATTACACATATCTGAATATATAATTGCTAATTTTAAATGAATCCCTTTTCTGTTGCGTTACGAGTCGTTTTGAAAGCACATATGAGAACAATCATGCTATGATTTGTGATAATGTACTATGACATTTACAGACTTGAACTCTTGCACACTGTATTTACATATTCTAATAATAAAATGGTACATTATCAAATGAAGATGCTCATTTGGATCCAGATAAACAAATACATCTGGGTTGCTGAACAAACTGGCTGTAATGCTATATCCTATGCTGTTGCCATTGGAAAAGGAAAAGACAGGCAAAGACATAGCATCACATCACTTCACAGCCCCTAAACACCAGGAAGCCAAAGGATTAGTGACATGAATCTACTACAGCATGATCATAGTGGTCAATATATCACACAAATCTATTGCCATTGTCTCACAGCTGACCCACTGGGCACTGATGTCAATTCAACGTCTAGGCCTATTCCACATTGGTTCAGCGTAATTTCATTGAAATTACAAACTACAAACAACGTTGATTCAGCCAGTGTATGCCTAGAGGGGAGTTTGTGTTGCACACATTGGTTATTTCAAATGGACAGCTTGATACTGTAGAGGTTTTGAAATGTAAATGCTGTTGGTTTGTCATTCAGATTAGGAAGGGAGGTGTCCTGGGGACTGATGTAATTATTTTTCCAGTGAAAGCTATCATGCTGCTCAGTCTATCTGGTAAAGGAGAGAGGTGGATGATAAACACTCTAATAAATGACCCTTAAGGAAAAGGCAGTGCACATCCAAGGTATGATTGCTTCAATGAGCGACCTATCATGCCTCTGACCTCTGCATAGAATTAAGGCTCTCAATGGGCAAATGTGAGCAGTGTGTGTGTCTGTGTGTCTGTGTGTCTCTGTGTGTGTGTGTGTGTGTGTGTGTGTGTGTGTGTGTGTGTGTGTGTGTGTGTGTGTGTGTGTGTGTGTGTGTGTGTGTGTGTGTGTGTGCAGTAGGTGTGTGGGACGAGAACCCAATTGACAGTCTAGACCTCTGTGGTGTCAACATCTTCTCAGTGTTTCAGAAGAGCTGGTCCTGCAAATCATGGTGTCATAACTGCTCAACTTAATGTATGGTATGCCTGTATTGCACATTACTATGCTTTGGGCTCAATTTCCCTGTGGTTCTAATGTGAAAGTATCCATCATATTTCAATGATTTTTCATGTTTGCAATCTTTTTATATTATTTTATGTTATACTGTATATTTTTATATATTTATATTGAAAACGACGCCAGGAATTGACCCCACAACTTCACATATGCCAATCCAGACCACTTAGGACTCTACAGTATTGAGCTGAGTTAGATTGCTATTGAATATCTTAGTATGCTATGTTATGATGTATTATATTGGTAGCTATTCAGCTCCCTACTGCACTGTAGCAAAGTGACTGGTGATTTGTAATCTCACACTCACAAAAAATTACATCCATGAATGTATAATGTAAATAGTATTTTAACTTGAGATGTTCAATTTCTCAGGTATTCAGAAGGCATTTTAAAACCCAATTTTGGCTTTATGTATAAATATGTACGTTTTCAATAATGGTAACATTACTCACCCCTGCTCAATCATTTGTTTTCTGAGCCAATCATTTTATTGTAAAAATCTGCTCACTCATCGAAGTGAGCTATGTCCTCTTTCCTAATGAATATTTATAAGATAATGCAAAGCAGTCTACTTTCTTCTCCCTTCAAGCCAGACAATTTGGACTTCATCAATATGTATTTCAAAGGACTTCTGGAAAAGGCACTTCAAAGGAACTTTATCAAGGATTCCTTTTGTCTTTTCCGCTGGTCTCATGGCCCACAAACCCCCTCCCCTCTCTCTTGACGTATATCAATAAATGATTCCTCACAGGGTTCGCATGTGATGTCTTACTCAAAAGACTGTCCTTGCTGTGCATTGGAAGAAAGGATGATAAACTACATCCTGTTCAATGCGGAACAGCAATACAAAGTCAACGAGCATCAGTTGCTAACAACAACAACAACAACAACAATAACAACAGCAGTCAAGCAAATGAGGAGAGGGAATATATGAAATATGTACTGACCCAAAATAGTTGTCTGAAGTATTTGGTGTCAGAGAAACGTCATGCCCTTCAGGAGAACTATCATTAGTCATTAGTGACATGCACTCACAGGGAGATATACTTTCACTTCTATTTCAGAGCATGACATTACTGCTCCTGTTAGACTGACTGACAACTAGGCTATAATAATCTGAGAGATGTGACAGGCATCAGTATTTTACCGGAAGTAAAAAGGTTACCCGGCTATATTGAGATGGGGCATGGACTTAACAAGGTGTCGAAAGCATTCCACAGGGATGCTGGCCCATGTTGACTCCAATGCTTCCCACAGTTGTGTCAAGTTGGCTGGATGTCCTTTGAGTGGTAGACCATTCTTCATACACATGGGAAACTGTTGAGCGTGAAAAGCCCAGCAGCGTGACACAAACCGGTGCGCCTGGCACCTACTACCATAGCCCGTTCAAAGGCACTTAAATCTTTTGTTTTGCCATTAACTCTCTGAATGGCACACATACACAATCCATGTCTCAATTGTCTCAAGGCTTAAAAATCCTTCATTAACCTGTCTCCTCCCTTTTATCTACACTGATTGAAGTGGATTTAACAAGTAACATCAATAAGGGATCATAGCTTTCACCTGGATTCACCTGGTCAGTCTATGTCATGGAAAGAGCAGGTGTCGTTAATGTTTTGTACACTCAGTGTTTGTCCGAATATGAGCATGGTGATATTATATTGCAAAATCAGTCAATGAAAGTGGATGAAAAGGTGAATGGGTTCACCATTAGAGACTGAATGTCAGTGGCAGATCCATTATGAGCAGAATTCCAGACATGAAACACAGAGAGTTTCAGCAGCGTGCCGTGATGTGATTTAGTGTCTGAAAAGAGGGAAAAAACGTCAGCAATGCAGACAGACACAACAGGGACTTTAAGTAACAACTGTGTCAAAATGTAAGAGAATTGCTTAAACATACAAATGTTGGTGCAAAAATGGGGAAAGATTAAGCTACAGCATAACCTCCTACCTTTGAATATTGGACCATCTTAATAATTGGATGTAATTGCTTATCTAGGTGTTTCAACACAGAGCCGTGTTACATTTAGCCTCTAGATCAGGGGTGTCAAACTCATTTTAGCTCAGGGGCCACATGGAGGAAAATCTATTCCCAAGTGGGCCGGACCGGAAAAATCATGGTATATTTAACTTAAAAACAACAACTTCAGATTGTTTTCTTTGTTTTAATACGATCAACATACAACATAAAGCTGGAGCCTGAGGACAGTGTGTCCAAAATAGTACAAGCACAACATCACTATTAATCATAAAACACGTCAAGTTTATTTGAAAATTCTAAAGAAAAAGAACACACAAACACACAATGCCTCAGTGATTAACAGAACTGTTTCACAGATCACAGAACTATATCAGGGTGTCATTTCTCAGGCAGAAATGTAGATAAAAATAATGAAATCCTGTTCCCCAAACAAGTGCAAGAACCACAGAGTCAAGAATAGGTTAAATATACCAATAAAATAAAAACAATTAAAAACAATAGCACATCAACATAAAAACATATAAACATAAAGCTGGAGCCTGAGGACAGTGTCCAAAAGTACAACATCACTATTAATCATAAAACACCTCAAGTTATTTGAAAGTTCTGAGGACAAAGAACACACAAACACACAATGCCTCAGTGATTCACAGAAGTATATCACAGATCACATAACTATATCAGGGTGTCATTTCTCAGGCAGAAATGTAGATAAAAATAATGAAATTCTGTTCCCCAAACAAGTGCAAGAACCACAGAGTCAAGAATAGGTTAAATATACAGTGAGGGAAAAAAGTATTTGATCCCCTGCTGATTTTGAACGTTTGCCCACTGACAAAGAAATGATCAGTCTATAATTGTAATGGTAGGTTTATTTGAACAGTGAGAGACAGAATAACAACAAAAAGATCCAGAAAAACACATGTAAAAAATGTTATAAATTGATTTGCATTTTAATGAGGGAAATAAGTATTTGACCCCTCTGCAAAACATGATTTAGTACTTGGTGGCAAAACCCTTGTTGGCAATCACAGAGGTCAGAAGTTTCTTGTAGTTGGCCACCAGGTTTGCACACATCTCAGGAGGGATTTTGTCCCACTCCTCTTTGCAGATCTTCTCCAAGTCATTAAGGTTTCGAGGCTGACGTTTGGCAACTCAAACCTTCAGCTCCCTCCACAGATTTTCTATGGGATTAAGGTCTGGAGACTGGCTAGGCCACTCCAGGATCTTAATGTGCTTCTTCTTGAGCCACTCCTTTGTTGCCTTGGCCGTGTGTTTTGGGTCATTGTCATGATGGAATACCCATCCACAACTCATTTTCAATGCCCTGGCTGAGGGAAGGAGGTTCTCACCCAAGATTTGACGGTACATGGCCCAGTCCATCATCCCTTTGATGCGGTGAAGTTGTCCTGTCCCCTTAGCAGAAAAACACCCCCAAAGCATAATGTTTCCACCTCCATGTTTGACGGTGGGGATGGTGTTCTTGGGGTCATAGGCAGCATTCCTCCTCCTCCAAACACGGCGAGTTGAGTTGATGCCAAAGAGCTCCATTTTGGTCTCATCTGACCACAAAACTTTCACCCAGTTCTCCTCTGAATCATTCAGATGTTCATTGGCAAACTTCAGACGGGCATGTATATGTGCTTTCTTGAGCAGGGGGACCTTGCGGGCGCTGCAGGATTTCAGTCCTTCACGGCGTAGTGTGTTACCAATTGTTTTCTTGGTGACTATGATCCCAGCTGCCTTGAGATCATTGACAAGATCCTCCCGTGGAGTTCTGGGCTGATTCCTCACCGTTCTCATGATCATTGCAACTCCACGAGGTGAGATCTTGCATGGAGCCCCAGGCCGAGGGAGATTGACAGTTCTTCTTTGTTTCTTCCATTTGCGAATAATCGCACCAACTGTTGTCATCTTCTCACCAAGCTGCTTGGCGATGGTCTTGTAGCCCATTCCAGCCTTGTGTAGGTCTACAATCTTGTCCCTGACATCCTTGGAGAGCTCTTTGGTCTTGGCCATGGTGGAGAGTTTGGAATCTGATTGATTGATTGCTTCTGTGGACAGGTGTCTTTTATACAGGTAACAAACTGAGATTAGGAGCAGTCCCTTTAAGAGTGTGCTCCTAATCTCAGCTCGTTACCTGTATAAAATACACCTGGGAGCCAGAAATCTTTCTGATTGAGAGGGGGTCAAATACTTATTTCCCTCATTAAAATGCAAATCAATTTATAACATTTTTGACATGCGTTTTTCTGGATTTTTTTATTTTTATTCTGTCTCTCACTGTTCAAATACACCTACCATTAAAATTATAGACTGATAATTTCTTTGTCAGTGGGCAAACGTACAAAATCAGCAGGGGATCAAATACTTTTTCCCTCACTGTACAAATAAAATAAAATCAATTAAAAACAATAGCACATCAACATAAAAACATATAAACATAAATCTGAAAGCGTTGCTCAAACTCCCGTAACAGTTCCGTTATTTTATCTTTGAACCGCTTCATGTCTGCCACATGTTGGGTCGCGCACACATTTTTCAGACAGGGGAAGTGAGCTGCATCACCACCGGCAAGTTGCGTCTCCCACAATGACAGCTTCAACTTGAAAGAACGTATGCTGTCATAATACTGCGTGACAACTTTGTTGCGCCCTTGCAGCTGTTTGTTCAAATTATTCAGGTGCTCTGTAACATCCACCATAAATGCAAGGTCCTGCATCCATTCTGCAGAATGAAATTCTAACACTGGTTTGCCCTTTTCTTCCATGAACTGTTCAATTTCTTCTCGTAAATCAAAGAAACGCCTCAGCACAGCACCTCGGCTTAACCATCTTACCTCAGTGTGGTATGGCAGGCCATAGATGTGGTCTTTCTCTCTGAGAAGGCTGTCAAACTGACGGTGATTCAGGCTTCTGGATCGGATGAAATTAACAGTTTGGATGACCACCTTCATGACGTTATCCATCTTTAATGACTTGCAACACAAAGCCTCCTGGTGCAAAATACAGAGAAAAGTCAAAAAATCACGTCCTCCATTTGCAGATTGCACTTTCTCTCTGAACTTTGTCACAACGCCTGCTTTTTTCCCGATCATTGAGGGCGCACCATCTGTAGCCAGGCTGACAGCGCGGGACCAGTCCACTCCGACCCTGTCCAGCGCGCCGACGAGTGCGGTAAAAATATTAGCTGCTGTCGTTGTATCTGTCATCGGCACCAACTCCACGAACTCCTCGGTGACGGTCAATGTGTCATCAACTCCGCGGATGAAAATGGCCAGTTGTGCAACATCTGTAATGTCCGTGCTTTCATCAATTGCAACCGAAAACGCAATAAATGGCTTTACTTTTTGCTTCAACTGGCTGTCCAAATCCACTGAAAGATCGGAAATCCTGTCTGCAACTGTGTTTCTTGTCAGGCTGATATTTGCAAAAGCCTGCCGCTTTTCAGGGCACACAATCTCCGCTGCGTTCATCATGCATGTTTTTACAAATTCACCCTCACTAAATGGTTTTGAAGCCACTGCGATTTCATTAGCAATGAGGTAGCTAGCTTTCACTGCAGCGTCACTGATGTCTCGGCTGTGAGTAAACACAGACTGCTGTTTCTTCAGACCCGCCAACAGTTCATTCACCTTCTCTCATCTCCGCTGTCCTTGAAAGTTGTCATATTTGTCGGCATGAAGACTCACATAGTGGCGACGAAGGTTATATTCTTTCAGCACTGCAACATGCTCTGAACACACCAAACATACAGCTTTCCCATTCAATTCAGTGAATAAATAGGATGACCATTTTTCTTGGAACACTCTGCACTCTGCGTCCACTTTTCTCTTTTTTGACAGAGACATATTGGGGCAATGAGGGTGCCAAAGCACATAATGTTAAAAGTAGAAGCCGTAATAAATATCGCGGGCAAAACAAAGTAGCTCATTGGCTGCACGTGCTTGACCTACTTGCTCTGCCCCGGTATAAACAGTTTGCTTGCTTAACACAATTGCTATTGCGCCATCCAGTGGACGCAATTGGAACAGCAGTTTATTTTATTGAAAAATTGCAGCGCATTTTTATACTTTACAAAATTATTATTATTATTATTATTATTATTATTATTATATATTTTTTTTTAATCATCTCGCGGGCCGGATTAAACCCGTTTGAGGGCCTGATCCGGCCCGCGGGCCGGACGTTTGACACCCCTGCTCTAGATATTGTGTGTATTAAGCAAATTAGCTCTATTTTCAGAAAATCACAAGAATATAGCCGTAACATTTATATACTCGTTGTTAACCTCACTAAAATCTTTAATTGACCAGAAGTGTTGGTTAATTTTCCAATATTTTATATTTTTGCTAAATTAGCTAAGATTGCCAGGGCTGTTACTGATCATGTTTTGAGTCACTTGTTTATTATAAACTGAAATCAAATGAACCTGCATGAACCTGCTTCATCAAACACCAATATAGTACATTATTTATCTTTCAGGTGTGAGAAATAAAGGAGTCCCTTTTTTTTATATCTAAAGACTGAGGGCCAGAAAAAACTATGAGAAGCTAAGGGTTAATGAAAACCTTACAAGTGAGGATAAAAAAATAAAACTCTAAGCCATAGGTTAGTCCATTTTTTTCCGCCATCATATATCCATTCAACGTGATGAAAAGCATACAGTTAGACCATTGTATTTCAGAACTGAGTCTAAGACGGATTACACCACTCCTCTTATCGCTCCTGAAAGCCAAAGCATTCTTCATGTCAGTGCAACTTTGACGAATGAGCTGTGCTCTCACAGCCTGTTTGTCATCGCGACCATGACGAGATCAGCAGAGATCTGATTGGAGGCAAATGTCAATCTGCTCTCCCCTACTATGTCCCGTTAGGAGGACCGAATACAAGGATGTCTAGTGTGCTATAGCAGTTCACTCTGTTCTCTAACCTAGCTAAAGAATAAGGAAACTATAACCATGTCATGCTTTTTTATGACAAAATATTTTTCTAGTTGTCTCTAGATTTGGAATGATGGTTTCTGTAAATGTTGTAGAAATATTATGGGTTTCATTCCACCACTGCAGTCATAAACACTGGAAGAAAAAAGCAGTTATTTTTCCCAGCTTAACAATGACATTCTGTACCATACTGCAGTATGTATGAGAGCCAACGAGTAAAGAATGAGTCCTGGGTTGACAGAAAGCTGTGATTCTCTGCCCAGTGGGAGCCATTGTGAGGAACCCAACTACTGGTAACGGCAAACAGAGTCCCCCATCACACATTGTTTCCTGTAATGGCACGGAAGGAGATACCGCAGCCCTGAAGTGGGTCATTGAAAATGACATGCACAGATGTTCATGAGGCAATGTTGCAGGAAACCCATATAATAGGCTGCCATCAATGAACATGCCACTAGTGCACATTCCCCACCAATTTTCCTGGCCAGATGATCTCATGCACGGTCCCCAGTGATCAGAGAACCACAGAGAACCGCTCCCTAAAGCTCTATTAGTCTAAGTTTCTTTCAAGAAGACATGGGAGGAGGAGCGCAAGAGAAACATGTTTGCCATCTTGCTGGCAGGGGGGCTCTTTATGGATGCCCCGTCAGAACCGGTAATAAAGGGGCCTAGCTAGCTGCCATCAGTGGTCTGACAGATTGAGAGGGGCCGGGATTACACCACATGAAACAGGCTAGAGAGTATGTTGAAAGGGCCGACAGTGGGTTTAGGATTGTTAGCGGCAGTTATGAAAATGGTACACTACTTCCCGACATTTTTCTCTTCTGAAGGGAGTCTCTGTTTTGGTGATCAGTGGGATCTGATTGGCGAGCAACGTAGCAACATCTCAATGTATTGTGTGTTCATTTTAAGAAATTATGTATATATTTTTATATAGTTTGTTCAATGAAAACTATAAGCTCTGATCATGGTTGCTAGGCATGGTTGCCAGGCACAGGGTCAAATGAGCATTAGACTTCAGCACTTTTCAGCTAAGTTCTGACAACTGTAATTTCTGTTCACATCAGAACAGTGTTAGGCACATTAGAGTGGTATGTTATGGCATACTGTACAGCCCATATCCTGACTGTAATGTTATATAATTGGTGTCTCCAAACATAGACAGGTAGTTTCCATCTACACTGACTAGGCAGAGGTGAGTTCTTAAAGCTCAGTTACAGTACTTACTGCCATTGTTAGGGTTTAACGAGTCATCCTTTTTACATTGCATAATGGCTGCTAGGTGAAATTAAGTGATTCACTGAACAAGTCCAGACTCCAATAGGCACCACAAGTACTTTAAAGCAATTGAAAAAGTGTAAGGGATAGTTTGAATCAATAGGCAGTTTTTTCACTGTGATGTCAAACCCTTATTGTAGATATCTTCAGAACGCAACACAAAAGGCTGGCAGGCTCCAGCGTAAAAATAGCTGGCACCCTTTACGGCAAGACGATCATCCCGGGGAATAATTGTGAAAAGTGGCAGTGGAAGTGACACCAAGATCAAGTGATTAACATCCCCCAGTCTGCAGATCATCACCTGGTGTTAGTGTGAGAGAGAGGAGCCCTGCCTGCTAAAGATTGGAAACTCAGCATAGTATGGCGTGAGGTTTAGATATTCCACTGCCCACCTGTTCAAACTCTAGTAAGACTTTTATTGAGGCAGCACGGGTAGGGGGGTGGAGGCAGGGAGGGGAGGGAGGGATGTGGGGAGGCAGGGAGGGGAGGGAGTATGGAGTTGATGCAATCCGTTCCGTGTGTTTCTGCCCTGAGTGCTGCATGCACACCTTTCCCTCTAAGCTGCGCGTGTGCGCAGGCGCGCAGTACCCAGAGACTGCCTCGCAGCTCCCCCAGGACAGAAGAAATATCAGCCCACGGAGAGAAGCACGAGATTGAACTTCACTCAACTTTCTAGAGTTTTCCCTGTTAGTTAACACTATCAATGTTCCCCTTTACTGTGGCAATTGTGATCGAATCAACGCAATATTAGCCACATTCAATGCAACATATCGAAACAAAACAAAATATGCAAGAGATTTTGTTGTAGGCAGAACAGATCGAAGTAGGATTCTATTGCATTGACATGCATGACTCAGCCCGTACTCTACACAGACCGGTGTGGCATAACCAATCAGAGCTGCAGTAGGCCTATGTGCAAATAGTCCATTGCCATATATGGAGGTCATGAGTAGTCATGAGTAGTTGCACTTGTTTTGAGATCAAGTCAAGAGCTGCATGTAGCCAGGTGTGCACATTTTGTTCATATCCTTTGCTAGTTAGTGATTTATTAGCCCAGTTATAGATCATTTGTAGTCAGCAATAGCAGCGTGATTGCTTCCTACAAGAGCACAAAACGTGTACATTTCTAGACATCTTTGAAAAGCCAGTCAGGTAAGGAGCATCTTTTTTCTTAAAAGGGGCAGTGTTGTATTTTGAGACAGGCTTGAATAATCTAAGTAGCCAATCGACAGAGGGTAGTATAATTTGTCTGATTCTCTGTAATAATGGTATGGGGAATAATAATTTATTTTGTAAAGTGTTTTTTTGCATCAAACAACACAACAACATTTTCAGTCACTTCCTTGTCTGAAGGATAAACAGGTTAATGTCAAGCCCTGCATATTTTTTCCAAAAGTCTCATGGAATGTAGACCTACATTGAACACCACACATTGGCTACTACTGTAGGCTGAATGATAGGACAGCTATTTCCATGTTAAAATGTTATAGGATGCATTCAAAACTGGCATTTTCTACATTGTTGTTGATGGTAGGCCACTCTGGAATAGCTACAGTACCCTACTTAGCCACTGTTAAAACTGTAACTTAAAGCGGGTACAACCTCAGTGTTCACAGTAAACGCGTGTTGGAAGTTGCACAGAATTTTCACAAAGTTCAAGTTTGCGCTCAGCAGATTGAGGGAACATTGTGTGTGTGTGTGCGTGTGTGTGTGTGTGTGTGTGTGTGTGTGTGTGTGTGTGTGTGTGTGTGTGTGTGTGTGTGTGTGTGTGTGTGTGTGTGTGTGTGTGTGTGTGTGTGTGTGTGTGTGTGTGTGTGTGTGTGTGTGTGTGTGTGTGTGTGTGTGTGTGTGTGTGTGTGTGTAGTCCCCTGTAGCTCAGTTGGTAGAGCATGGCGCTTGCAACGCCAGGGTTGTGGGTTCGTTTCCCACGGGGGGCCAGTATGAAAATGTATGCACTCACTAACTGTAAGTCGCTCTGGATAAGAGCGTCTGCTAAATGATTAAAATGTAAATGTAAAATGTTATGGGAGGAACCTGTCAAAACGGGAACTGTTGGGTTCTAAGTGCATCCAAAACATCTACTTTTCATGATATAGTGATGTGGTGTTTTCAAAGTAGAAGCTCACAGCAAACAAAATAAAATACTATATTTCAGTTGTATCAAAAAATTATTGGGACCGATCGCAATAGACACATTGTCACTACATATCTAATGTATATGTAATATCATCGTGACATGAGAACATGTAAAGTTGGTTGCGATTCAAATTCAAATTGAGAGTGCCACAAAATATTGATGCATGCCTCTCAATGAGACCTTGGGTGACAGAGCTGATTGGGGTTGCCCACCATGGTGCAGCACCAAAACCTTCATACATGAATTATGACTGCGGAGCTGCAGAAGCACAACAGTATACTACAACGCCGGAGGAGGGTTCTGTGACGGCCCTCTCTGTCTTCTCTCCATACTGCAGCTTTGTTAAAGATTTAACGCACAGAACCCCTCTTAATTATGCATCAAAGTAATTGTTCATCAGTGGCAAACACTGCATATATTAGTTGTTCAGTATCAGACCATGGTTGAAAAGGAGCCCCACCCCCCCCCCCACCCCTCCCACACCATGCCACGTTGACGGATGTCTATCAGCACATGGACATCCAACAGGGAACTGTGGGGGATGTAACACCTCGCTTCTGACACCTTTTTCCAAAAGTGCTAATGTTGGCAGCATGGGCGGTGATACGAGTTTCACAAAGTTTCACAACAGACGTGAGAACCAGTTAGTTTCAGCAGCAGTTCTCAGTTGTGAGGTCATGCTATAACACTGTACGATATTGGCAGCAATTTATGGCTCCTTAAGAATTATGTTTTGCAAAAATAGTTACAAACTGCATTTTTTATGTAACTAAATTATAGATTGCTTATACAATACGAAAAGGTCAACAAGCTCAGTAAAAGTGTTACTTTCAAAAACTGCATGAAAAATGCTAACTAGCCACAGTAAAAAATATTTTGAAAAACATCAGTTGCCAACAACTTAAATCACACGTTTCTAAAGACAACCATATCCAACCAAAAGTGCATTTCTCTCTCAGATAGATGTTATGTGAGGACATTATTTCTAGTCCGGCTCCATCCACCATCCTTCCTAGGTGATTGTGTGGAGGTGAGGCGAGGCCTAGTCCTACAGATGGCTAGAGCAGCAGGACAGCCCAGAGCAGCTGCCTCCCTCGTCAACACTCTACACAATGGAATACAGACCAGTCTGGAAGATTAATGCTGTAAACTCTGATCTGATGGAATAGGCTAGTAGGATGCTAGTATGAACGTGTTGCGCCTTTTAGATTTTTTCCAACAATAGTTCCTGTCCACTAAACACCTTGTAAGTCAATTACCAGGCAGGGAGGACTGCAGCACCATGCTCTTTCTCTTCCTGGAATGACCAGCCTGCCATTTACATCATGGTTATGTATTGACTGAATGTACAGTACCAGTCAAAAGTTTGGAAACACCTTAATGCGTTTGAGCCAATCAGTTTTGTTGTGACAAGGTAGGGTTGGTATACAGAAGATAGCCCTATTTGGTTAAATCAAATTATGGCATATTATGGCAAAAACAGCTCAAATAAGCAAAGAGAAAGGACAGTCTATCATTACTTTAAGACATGAAGGTCAGTCAATCTGGAAAATTTAAAGAACTTTGAAAGTTTCTTCAAGTGCAGTCGCAAAAACCATCAAGCGCTATGATGAAACTGGCTCACATGAGGACCACCACAGGAAGGGAAGACCCAGAGTTACCTCTGCTGCAGAGGATAAGTTTATTAGAGTTAACTGCAGATTGCAGTCCAAATATATGCTTCACAGAGTTCAAGTAACAGACACATCTCAACATCAACTGTTCAGAGGAGACTGCGTGAATCAGGCCATGGTTGAATTGCTGCAAAGAAAACACTACTAAAGGACACCAATAATAAGAAGAGACTTGCTTGGGCCAAGAAACACGAGGAATGGACGTAAGACTGGTGGAAATCTGTCCTTTGGCCTTATGAGTCCAAATTTGAGATTTTTGGTTCCAAACACCGTGTCTTTGTGAGACGCAGAGTAGGTGAACGGATGATCTCCGCATGTGTGGTTCCCACCGTGAAGCATGGAGGAGGAGGTGTGATGGTGTGGGGGTGCTTTGCTGGTGACACTGTCGGTTAGAATTCAAGGCACACTTAACCAGCATGGCTACCACAGCATTCTGCAGCGATACGCCATCCCATCTGGTTTGCACTTAGGTGGACTATCATTTGTTTTTCTACAGGACAATGGCCCAAAACACACCTCCAGGCTGTGTAAGGGCGATTTGACCAAGAAGGAGAGTGATTGAGTGCTGCATCAGATGACCTGGCCTCCACAATCACCCGACCTCAACCCAATTGAAAAGGTTTGGGATGAGTTGGACCGCAGAGTGAAGGAACAGCAGCCAACAAGTGCTCAGCATATGTGGGAACTCCATCAAGACTTTTGGAAAAGCATTCCTCATGAAGCTGGTTGAGAGAATGCCAAGAGTGTGCAAAGCTGTCATCAAGGCAAAGGGTGGCTTCTTTGAAGAATCTCAAATACAAAATATATTTTGATTTGTTTAACACTTTTTTGGTTACTACATGATTCCATATGTGTTTTTTCATAGTTTTGATGTCTTCACTATTATTCTACAATGTAGAAAATAGTAAAAATAAAGAAAAACCTTTGACTGGTACTGTATATTTTTTAATTGCAGTGCCGTGTTGAAAAGAATAGGCCATGTTTGACAGAATACCCTGTACCACCAGATAGTTAAGAATTATATTTAATTTCAAAATCTATTATTTTCTATATGTTTTGCAGGCAGTTACCTATAGACATTCAGCTTACAACTCCATTGTTAGTTGAAATGGTCACTTATTCCCATAAAGAAAAAGAAACATACCTCCATCACCATCACCTTTCTCCCCTTCACAGTAGAAGATACATGATCGCCCATCTCTTTGAAAGCTATAGCTTGTTGACAATATGCCAAACACACTTGATATGACACGGTAGAACTTCTGCACTTCCCATAAAGTCTATCAGTACCTATCCCCCACTGCATCACACTTTTACACAGCTTGAAATGAGAAGAGACATTTTTCAGTCTGCTCATAGTCTCAAATCATAGCAGCATGACATTATTATATTTCTTATCTTTCCACAACAATTCCTTTATCAAGCAGTCTCTCTTAATCAGTTATACTTGAGATGGACACTGCCCATTGGGTACACACTGGTTGAATCAATGTTGTTTCCACGTCATTTCAACTAAATCACAATGAACCGACATTGAATTGACATCTGTGCCCAGTGGTTGCTGCGTTTACATGTTACATTAAATTAAAACTAACATATGTCATAATGGACACTGCCCATTGGGTACACACTGGTTGAATCAATGTTGTTTCCACGTCATTTCAACTAAATCACAATGAACCGACATTGAATTGACATCTGTGCCCAGTGGTTGCTGTGTTTACATGTTACATTAAATTAAAACTAACATATGTCAAGGATATGAATATGAAAAGTCTTTGAACAATCACAATTACCCAAAGATTAGGGAGAGAGAAAAAACTAAACAGCCTGGCAGCACCAATGGAGAACAGAACCATTCTATTGCATCTGATCAGAGCTACCCACAGCATACGTGTGACAAAATGACTGTGTTTTACCGATTCATTCTCATCTTTTAGCCGGGCATTTGTAAATGGAAGGAGCAGCAGAGGCTTTGAAGACATTGTACAGAGAGCTATTCTCCAGCCCCAAGAGAGAAGAGAGGAGAGAGTGTTTCTGATCTCTTGTTACACTTCATTTGAGTCTTTGAATGCATTCAGTGGATATAATGGGATCACTCAGAAATAAAATACAATGGTAATTTAATAAACCTGTGTGTGTGTGTGTGTGTGTGTGTGTGTGTGTGTGTGTGTGTGTGTGTGTGTGTGTGTGTGTGTGTGTGTGTGTGTGTGTGTGTGTGAGTTTGTGTGTGTGTATGCGTGTGTGCGTGTGTGTGTGCGTGCGTGATTATGTGTATGTGTGTGTGTGTGTGTGTGTGTGTGTGTGTGTGTGTGTGTGTGTGAGTGTGTGTGTGTGTGTGTATGTGTGCTTGTCTGCATTCTGTCTTGTATCCAGTAACGTCTTTAAAAGATCCTCCAGTTTCTCTAGGCTTGGTATTGATTTGTAAGTTGATCTTCTCGCCTCCAGTCCTCATCCTTTGTACATTGATGTACAGGCTGTTTGTCATTTGTTATGGGCCTTTTGCTGGCATGTTTGTCCAAAAGTGGTGTCGTTGGGCCATTACAATAGAACTACTGCTCCATAGTAGAGTTAGCAGCAGTTAACACATTAACAATTTCCTCCATTACAAAAAATATCTAACTTGGTTAAACTAGGAAAATGACCTTGTTCAAGATGGATTGTTGACTTATTTTGAGTAAAGGGCAGGGGGCATACAAACAAGAACACATTTTAACGGAAGCTCTATGTTGAGTAGATCAACAATGATCATAAGGATCATAATGATGATGATGCTGATGATAGATGATTGATAATAATGATGATGATGCTGAGGATGGATGATTGGTTGATGATAATGATGATGATGCTGATGATGGATGATTGATTGATGATAATTATGATGATGCTGATGATGGCTGATTGATTGATGATGATGATGGATGATTGGTTGATGATGATGATGATGATGCTGATGATGGATGATTGATTGATTATAATGATGATGATGCTGAGGATGGATGATTGATTGATGATAATGATGATGATGCTGATGATGGATGATTGTTTGATGATGATGATGATGGATGATTGGTTGATGATAATGATGTTGATGATGGATGATTGGTTAATGATGATGATGATGGATGATTAGTTGATGATATTAATGATGATGCTGATGATGGATGATTGATTGATGATAATGATGATGATGCTGATGATGGATGATTGGTTGATGATAATGATGATGATGCTGATGATAGATGATTGATTGATGATAAAGATGATGATGCTGGATGATTGATTGATTGATGATAATGATGATGATGCTGATGATGGATGATTGATTGACGATGCTGATGATAGATGATTGATTGATGATAATGTTGATGATGCTGGATGATTGATTGATTGATGATAATGATGCTGATGCTGATGCTGGATGATTGATTGATGATGATGCTGAGGATGGATGATTGGTTGATGATAATGATGATGATGCTGATGATGGATGATTGATTGATAATAATGATGATGATGCTGAGGATGGATGATTGGCTGATGATAATGATGATGATGCTGATGCTGATGATGGATGATTGGTTGATGATAATGATGATGATGATGATGATGGATGATGGATGATGGATGATGGATGATTGATGATAATGATGATGATGATGATGATGATGATGATGATGATGGATGATTGATTAATGATGATGGATGATTGATTAATGATGATGGATGATTGATTGATTGATGATAATGATGATGATGCTTATGTCAACAACAACGATTTTGAGCCACTGTTGGAGAAACTTCAAGAAGCACTTGATTATCAAACCATTTTTTTTGTAGCAATCTTGGTCATCAACCTATTTTTCTATCTGGTGTAATCTCTAAATCCTACCCTAGCCTCAGGGTGAGAATCAAAGCCTAAATAGTCTAATCCACCTATCAGCAGGCTTGAGCCGACAGGTTATTTCTCTCCACCACAGAAACAACAGGATAAAACAGGAGATGAAAACTCCTCCACTCCTCCACCAGGCAGAGTGTTGGTGGGAGTGAGATATTTGTGAAGAGTCAGTGGAGTGCAACTCAGTGGAATATTCTGTTTGAAACACCTCACCCTGACGTGTATTGTGTCTGGCCTAGCGTTGACGTGGGGAGCTGACAAGGGCAGATCCAGAGACCTCCAGAAGGCAAGAAGCCCATGCAAAACAAGAGAACAATTACAGGGGGGCTGTCTCTCTCCGGCGGGCCACGCCGCTGCTCCTTAACAGTGATTGGTTACTCACTGAACTGGAAATGCAAACTTGAAACTTTGAGGGAAAGAAAGAAAAAATAGTTGAGAAACACTTCAATGTTCACTTCAAGGTTAGGTGGAGGATTTTCAATTGGAAAAGGGGTGGACTTCTTCCACTACTGTTAATAACTTTACAATTACTGCCATCAGCATGATTACCTAGCTTAAAATTAATGCTAATATCAATGAGAATCATTGCTATTATACTATGTACAATCGCTATGTTCAGCATGAAAACATAAAAAGGTAAAATGTCACAGTAGCTGACATTTTTCTCAATACATTGCAGTCAATGGGAAAAGATGAGAGTCACAGGGTGTATGTTTTTCTCAAGACATTGCAGTCAATAGGAAAAGATGAGTGTCACAGGCTTGATGTTTTTCTCAATACATCCCAGTCAATGGGAAAATATGTGTCACGGATTCTGCCGAGACTGCTCCTCCTCCTGGTTCGGGCAGGCTTCGGCGTTCGCCGTCCCCGGAGTACTAGCTGCCACCGCTCTATGTTTCGTTATTTGATTGCTTTTGTCTGTCTGTTACACCTGTGTCCATTTGTGTGTTGATTACGTGTCTTATAAGTTCCGTGTTTTTGCACTAGACTGATTGTGTGTTGTTTTTGCTGCCACTTTGTCAGAGCTACGTGTTCGCACCCTGTTTTGTTTCGTGTTTAGTGTTTACGCGTGTGCGTAATTTTCCCTCGCCTCTTGGTGTTATTCGAGGTCGGGTTTTTTCCTCAAGATCATTTAGACTATTAAAGTCTGTTGGACTTAACCTCTGTGTCCTGCGCCTGACTCCTCCACCACATCCACATCGGTTCGAGTGACAGAACAACACACCACTATGGAGTCAGCAGGAACGGCGGCGGCACCCGAATCCCTGGAAGACCGGATCAACTACCAGGACACCATGATCCGGCAACTCGGGGCCGCCATGGACGAGGTGTCCAACACTCTGCGCCGATTGGTGAATCGGGAGGTGCCCACGCACTCTTACAACATCCCATCACCAACGGCCAGTCCTCCTCTCTCAGCACCGGAACCCAGTGGCATTCGGCTCTCGCTCCCGAGGGCATATCACGGTTCTGCAGCCGGGTGTCAGGGATTCCTCCTGCAGGTGGAACTTTACCTTGCCACCATACACCCGGCGCCCTCGGGATACGAGAGCGTCTCCGCCCTCATCTCCTGTCTCTCCGGCAAGGCGTTGGAGTGGGCCAACGCCGAATGGAGGGGAATAGACGCCGCAACTATCACCTACGCGGAGTTCTCCCGCCGCTTCAGGGCTGTCTTCGATCATCCACCTGAGGGGAAAGCGTCTATTCCACCTCCGACAGGGGAAGAGGAGCGCACAGGAGTTCGCACTGGAGTTCCGGACACTAGCGGCGGATGCGGGGTGGAATGAGAGGGCCCTCATCGACCACTACCGGTGTAGCCTACGAGAGGACGTTCGTCGTGAGCTGGCCTGCAGGGACACCAACCTGTCGTTTGACCAGTTGGTGGACATTTCCATCCCTCTAGACACCCTGCTGGCTACCCGCGGATGTCCCGAGTGGGGGTCGTCCATTCCACCCTCCAGCACCTCCGAGCCGATTCCCATGGAGCTCGGGGGTGCTGGCGCTAGAGAGTGGAGGAGAGGGAACCCGAGGGGGGCCATCCCCTGCACCACCTGTGGTCGTGGAGGACACACCGCGGCCAGGTGCTGGGGACGGTCTCCTGGGAGAGGTGACAACAGGCCACGCACTGGGGAGTCATTTCAGGTGAGTAGGCGCCCCACTTACCCAGAGCTTTCTGTTGGTCACATGAGTATTCCTGTGAGTTTTCCACAGGTGGCACCTCATTCCCAGCATAAGGCGCTAGTAGATTCAGGCGCAGCTGGGAACTTTATTGATCGGGCATTTTGCTGTAGGTTAGGAATTCCCCTTCGGCTGGTAGAAGCTCCATTTCCTGTCCACGCATTAGACAGCCGGCCGTTGGGGTCGGGCCTGATCAGGGAGGTCACAGCACCACTGACGATGACGACGCAGGGGGGTCATGAGGAGATAATTCAGTTTTATCTGATTGACTCTCCTGCGTACCCCGTGGTGTTGGGCCTTCCCTGGTTAAGCACCCATGATCCTACCATAGCGTGGCAACAGAGGGCTCTTATGGAGTGGTCTGCCCAGTGTGTAGGGAGATGTCTAGGTGTTTCCGTAGGGGCGACCTCGGTAGAGAGTCCGAACCAAGTGCCCGCACTGCGCATTCCCCCTGAGTATGAGGATTTAGCACTCGTGTTCAGCAAATCGAGGGCAACACGGCTACCTCCTCATAGACAGGGGGACTGTGCGATAAATCTCCAAACAGGAGCGGCTCTGCCACGGAGTCGTGTGTATCCCCTGTCTCAAGAGGAAACAGCGGCTATGGAGACTTACATAGCCGAGTCCTTGGCACAGGGATACATACGGTCCTCCACTTCCCCGGTCTCCTTGAGTTTCTTCTTTGTGAAGAAGAAGGATGGGGGTTTGCGCCCGTGTATTGATTACCGTAGTCTCAATCAGATCACAGTTAAATACAGTTACCCACTTCCACTGATTGCGACGATGACGGAGTCATTACGCGAAGCGCGGTTCTTCACAAAGTTGGATCTCAGGAGCGCGTACAATCTGGTGCGCATTAGGGAGGGGGATGAATGGAAAACAGCATTTAGCACCACCTCGGGTCATTACGAGTATCTCGTCATGCCATACGGGTTAATGAATGCTCCTTCAGTCTTCCAATCCTTTGTTGACGAGATTTTCCGGGACATGCATGGGCAGGGTGTAGTAGTTTACATCGACGACATCCTAGTGTACTCTTCTACACGAGCCGAGCATGTAGCCCAGGTGCGCCGAGTGTTGAGAAGACTGTTGGAGCATGACTTGTATGTCAAGGCAGAGAAATGCCTGTTCTTCCAGGAGTCCGTCTCCTTTTTGGGTTATCGGTTGTCCGCGTCTGGTGTGGAGATAGAGGTAGACCGGGTATCGGCCGTGCGTAATTGGTAAACTCCAACTACTGTAAAAGAGGTGCAGCAGTTCTTGGGTTTTGCTAATTACTACCGGAGGTTTATTCGGGGTTTTGGACAGGTTGCAGCTCCCATTACGTCCCTGCTAAAGGGGGGTCCGGTTCGTTTGCAGTGGTCGGCTGAGGCGGACAGGGCATTTGTCAAACTTAAGAACCTGTTCACCTCGGCTCCGGTGCTGGCGCATCCGGATCCCTCTTTACCATTCCAAGTAGAGGTAGACGCGTCCGAGACCGGTATTGGGGCAGTCCTGTCACAACGGTCCGGCACGCCACCTAAACTCCGCCCCTGTGCATTCTACTCCAAGAAGCTCAGCTCGGCGGAGCGCAACTATGACGTTGGGGACAGGGAGCTGTTAGCCGTGGTCCAGGCCCTAAAGGTGTGGAGGCATTGGCTTGAGGGGGCTCAACACCCTTTCCTCATTCTGACTGATCACCGTAACCTGGAGTACATCCGGGCAGCTAGGAGATTGAACCCTCGTCAGGCTAGGTGGAACATGTTCCTAACCCGGTTTGTTTTTAAGATCACATACATCCCAGGGTCCCAGAATGGTAAGGCAGACGCCCTGTCCCGGCGGTATGACACAGAGGAGAGGTCCAACGAGCCTACTTCCATATTGCCGGAGTCTTGTTTGGTGGCTCCGGTGGTATGGGAGGTCGATGCGGAAATCGAGCGGGCACTGCGTACCGACCCTACTCCCCCCGAGTGTCCTGTGGGGCGGACGTACGTTCCGCTCGAGGTTCGTGATCGTCTTATTTATTGGGCTCATACATCACCCTCCTCTGGACATCCAGGTATTGGCCGGACCGTGCACTGTCTTAGCATGAAATACTGGTGGCCAACGTTAGCTAGGGATGTGAGGGTTTATGTCTCCTCCTGCTCGGTGTGTGCCCAGTGTAAGGCGCCTAGACATTTGCCCAGGGGTAAGCTACATCCCCTGCCCGTTCCACAACGACCATGGTCCCACCTATCGGTGGATTTCGTAACCGACCTACCCCCCTCCCAGGGGAATACCACCATTTTGGTCGTTGTGGATCGGTTTTCCAAGGCCTGTCATCTCCTTCCAATGCCGGGTCTCCCTACTGCCCTACAAACCGCTGAGGCCCTATTTACCCATGTGTTCCGGCACTATGGGGTCCCCGAGGATATTGTGTCTGACCGAGGTCCCCAGTTCACCTCCAGAGTTTGGGGAGCGTTCATGGAACGGTTGGGGGTCTCGGTAAGCCTTACCTCGGGGTACCACCCAGAGAGCAATGGGCAGGTGGAACGTGTCAACCAGGATGTGGGTAGGTTTTTGAGGTCCTATTGCCGGGACCGGCCGGAGGAGTGGTCTAGGTTCATCCCCTGGGCAGAGATGGCCCAGAACTCTCTCCGCCACTCCTCCACCAATTTAACACCTTTCCAGTGTGTTTTAGGTTATCAGCCGGTCCTGGCACCATGGCACGAGAGCCAGATCGAGGCCCCTGCGGTGGACGAGTGGATTCGGCGCTCGGAGGAGACGTGGGACGCTGCCCATGTCCATCTGCAGCGTGCCATCCGTCAACAAAAGGCGAGCGCCGATTGCCACCGCAGTGAGGGACCGGTGTACGCACCGGGAGATCGAGTCTGGCTCTCGACTCGAAACCGGCCCTTCCGCCTGCCCTGCCGGAAGCTGGGTCGGCGGTTTGTGGGGCCCTTCAAAGTCCTGAGAAGATTGAACGAGGTGTGTTACAGGTTACAACTGCCTATAGAGTATAAAAATATTAACCCCTCGTTCCATGTGTCTCTTCTCAGGCCGGTGGTAGCTGGCCCACTCCAAGAAGATGAGATAGGAGAGACCCCTCCGCCCCCTTTGGACATCGAGGGGGCCCCGGCGTACAGGGTCCGGACCATCTTGGACTCGAGGCGCCGGATGAGTGGTCTCCAGTATCTCGTGGAGTGGGAGGGGTACGGTCCGGAGGAACGGTGCTGGGTGCCCAGGAGGGACATACTCGATCCATCCCTCCTGACTGAGTTCCACCGTGGGCATCCCACGCGCCCAGGTCCGCGTCCTCCTGGCCGTCCCCGAGGCCGGGGTCGGCGCACGGCTGGAGCCGCGCGTCAAGGGGGGGGTACTGTCACGGATTCTGCCGAGACTGCTCCTCCTCCTGGTTCGGGCAGGCTTCGGCGTTCGCCGTCCCCGGAGTACTAGCTGCCACCGCTCTATGTTTCGTTATTTGATTGCTTTTGTCTGTCTGTTACACCTGTGTCCATTTGTGTGTTGATTACGTGTCTTATAAGTTCCGTGTTTTTGCACTAGACTGATTGTGTGTTGTTTTTGCTGCCACTTTGTCAGAGCTACGTGTTTGCACCCTGTTTTGTTTCGTGTTTAGTGTTTACGCGTGTGCGTAATTTTCCCTCGCCTCTTGGTGTTATTCGAGGTCGGGTTTTTTCCTCAAGATCATTTAGACTATTAAAGTCTGTTGGACTTAACCTCTGTGTCCTGCGCCTGACTCCTCCACCACATCCACATCGGTTCGAGTGACAATATGAGTGTCACATAAACGTAAACGTCAACCCGGTGACTCTCATCCTTTCCCATTGACTGCAATGTATTGAGAAAAACACCCACCCTGTGACTCTCATCTTTTCCCATTGACTGCAATGTATTGAGAAAAACGTCAACCTTGTGACACTCATCTTTTCCCAGGAAGTTACTTAATTGGGGGTTAATAGGGGTGGTTTCGAAGGGTTAAAAAGTTTTAATATTTCCAGATTTGTGACCGGAGTACCCGGCACATGACCCAAAAGCATTTTTGACCTCCATTGGACACAATGGTCTTGCAGTTCTAGAAACTAAGAGCCTTGTTATGAATTCTTTAATGAATTCTGAAGAGGACATTGGTCTTTTTTAAATTATTGACTTGAAATGTGAAACTTTCTCTGTCTGCCTGCATGTCTGTCTGTCTGTCTGCCTGCCTTTCTGTGTATCGATCTATCTGCCTTCCTAACTGCCTGCCTGCTTGCCTATATGCCTGCCTCCTGTCTATCTATGTCAGAGAGAGAGAGAGAGAGAGAGAGAGAGAGAGAGAGAGAGAGAGAGAGAGAGAGAGAGAGAGAGAGAGAGAGAGAGAGAGAGAGAGAGAGAGAGAGAGAGAGAGAGAGAGAGAGAGAGAGATGACAGGAGGAGGGAAAGAAGGAGGGAGCGAATGGAGGGGGAGGAGGGAAAGAAGGAGGGAGCGAATGGAGGGGGAGGAAGGAGAGAGAAGGGGGAGTGCGATGGAAGGGGAGAGAAGGGAGAGAGGAGGGGGGGAGAGGGGGGAGAGAGAGAGGGAAAGGGTGAAAGGTGAAGGGGGAGAGAGAGGAGGGAGGAGAAAGAGAGAGCCAACAGACAGACAGAGGTGGGAGAGAGGCGAGAGAGAGAGGAGGGAGAGGGAGAGGGAGAGAGAGAGAGAGATGAGAGGAGGGAGCAGGGAAAAAAGGATGAGAGAGAATGGAGGAGGAGGTGGAAGAGGGAGAGAGAGAAGGGGTAGAGGGAGGGAAGGGGAAAGAGAGAGAGGGAGGGAGAGAAGGGGTAGAGTGAGGGAAGGAGAGAGAGAGGGAGAGGGAGAAGGGGTAGAGTGAGGGAAGGGGAGAGAGAGAGAGAGAGGGAGAGAGAGAGAAGGGGTAGAGTGAGGGAAGGGGAGAGAGAGAGAGGGAGTGAGAGAAGGGGTAGAGTGAGGGAAGGAGAGAGAGAGAGGGAGAGAGAGAGAAGGGGTAGAGTGAGGGAAGGGGAGAGAGGGAGAGAGAGAGAGTAGGGGTAGAGTGAGGGAAGGGGAGAGCGAGAGAGAGAGAGAGAGAGAGAGAGGGAGAGAAGGGGTAGAGTGAGGGAAGGGGAGAGAGAGAGGGAGAGGGAGAAGGGGTAGAGTGAGGGAAGGGGAGAGAGAGAGAGGGAGAGAGAGAGAAGGGGTAGAGTGAGGGAAGGGGAGAGAGAGAGGGAGAGAGAGAAGGGGTAGAGTGAGGGAAGGGGAGAGAGAGAGAGGGAGAGGGAGAAGGAGTAGAGTGAGGGAAGGGGAGAGAGAGAGAGGGAGTGAAGGAAGGGGAGAGAGAGAGGGAGAGAGAGAAGGGGTAAAGGGAGGGAAGATATAAGAAGATATAAGAGGAGGTGGAGGGAGGGAGGGAGGGAAAGAAGGGGGAGAGAGAATGGAGGGGGGAGAAGGGAGAGAGAAAGAAGGGGGAGAGAGAGGGAGGGGGAGAGAGGGGAGGGAGAGCGAGACGGAGAGGGTGAGAGAGGGGAGAGAAGGTGGAGGGGGTGAAAGAAGGGGGAGGGAGAGAGAAGAGAATGAGGGGGGGTTAAAGAGGAGGTGTAGAGTGAAAGAGAGAGAGACATGAGATTAAAGACAAAAACTTCAACCCTGTGACACTCATCTTTTCCCATTGACTGTAATTTATTGAGAAAAACATCAACCCTGTAACACTCATCTTTTCCCATTGACTGCAATGTATTGAGAAAAACGTCAACCCTATGAGAATCATCTTTCCCCATTGACTGCTATTATTAAGAAAAACATCAGCTACTGTGAAATATACATTTTTTGCAAAAACATACCAAGATTACGTTTTCCTATGAGATCATGTTGCTATGTTATGGTATTTTCTTGAGAATAAATTTGTTTATGAAGCCGATGCCCATTTCCAGGACAACTTATCAATGGTATTAGTGTATGGTTCTCATTAAACATGAAATAATGTTTTCAAAGAGATCCTCTTGTCTGTGTTTACAGATTTTCTTCACAGCTTGTTTTGCATCCTACGCATATATCCTACGGCAAAGCTGATTGTATCACAGCTTAGTTGACTTTTTCAACTTTCTGGCAACTCTGCTTCAGATAGAGCAAATTTGCATTAATTAGACAGGCTCTGTGATTCAACAGAGTTGCAAGAATATGATGCCTGATGAATATAATAGAATGAATTGGAAGACTGAATGTAAATACCAAACAACATTGTTTCTCAAGCTTTGGCCAGACACAGGAATAATGTTTGAGTAGCGGACAATGAACTTGTTGTAAGGTTCCATTTGGTTTTGCACCATGATCTTCCACTCTGTTTGTGTGTGTATTTGTGTGCTGCTGCTTGTAGGTGTGAGTGTGGACCTAAGAGTGTCAACGGTAAGATCCACATCGTAACACCACCTCTGAAATTAGAAATGACAAAGAGATTCTAAGAATTTACACTCTGGTAATCCTGTCATGTATCAGTCTTACATGTAAATGTGTTCGGATCCAGAACATATTACCGTGGTAATCATCAGTACCTGTGAGAGTGAAACACTCCTGTCCCTCTCTTTGGATGTTGTTCCCTCTTCGTCGACAGCCACTCAATTATGCATGTGCCTCCTGGCTGCAAGAGAACATACCTTCCAGCTACAAACAATTATCCACCTGACAGACTGGTGAAGGACTTAATTACACAGTTAGCATCTTCTAGTGCTACAGATAGAGGGTTTTTAGACTGTACTTGCTAACAATGCAAACAGCAAACTCATACAGTCCTCCATCAAGGCTCTCAAAGCTATTTGGGCTGACAGTGAACACCTAGCTACTTTACAGCATATATCAAATGTAATGTGTAATTTTTGATATAGAATCCGCTCCCCAGTATGTCATTTCATTGCATTTTAGGCATATTTGAGCTGAAACCCCACACAATGTTGTTAAACCCTGTCTCTCTCTGACAGACATTGTGTCTGAGCATTGTGCCTTTGAACGTGTTTACATTCACTACAGCTACATCCGTAATGCATGTTAATCTACATATCAGTGAGCTACACGAGCCTATATGCAGAACATGCTTAGCAGTAGAACTGGCACTAACAGCCTTTCAATTCAACACTCAATCTATACCGTAGTACAGGCATATATATGCACAGATAGGGCTCTACCTGTGCAGAGCACAAGCTCCTTTGCCCTTCCTGTCTCCAAAGTGCCCTTTTGGGTGGTAGTATAATAGTTTTTGGTCATTTTTGTTCTGAACCCACTGCCCGCAAGTTGTTGTTAAAGTCGTTGAAAATTGCACATTTGGTCATTGATATGTGCCTAAATTGGAATGCAGTGCCTGTACAGTAACATGCTATACAGTAAGGGAAAAAAGTATTTGATCCCCTGCTGATTTTGTACGTTTGCCCACTGAGAGTCTATAATTTTAATGGTAGGTTTATTTGAACAGTGAGAGACAGAATCACAACAAAAAAATCCAGAAAAACGCATGTCAAAAATGTTATAAATTGATTTGCATTTTAATGAGGGAAATAAGTATTTGACCACCTCTCAAACAGAAAGATTTCTGGCTCCCAGGTGTCTTTTATACAGGTAACGAGCTGAGATTAGGAGCACACTCTTAAAGGGAGTTTGCCAATGTTTGCCGTCTGAAGTTTGCCAATGAACATCTGAATGATTCAGAGGAGAACTGGGTGAACGTGTTGTGGTCAGATGAGACCAAAATCGAGCTCTTTGGCATCAACTCAACTTGCCGTGTTTGGAGGAGGAGGAATGCTGACTATGACCCCAAGAACACCATCTCCACCGTCAAACATGGAGGTGGAAACATTATGCTTTGGGGGTGTTTTTCTGCTAAGGGGACAGGACAACTTCACCGCATCAAAGGGACGATGGACGGGGCCATGTACCGTCAAATCTTGGGTGAGAACCTCCTTCCCTCAGCCAGGGCATTGAAAATGGGTTGTGGATGGGTATTCCAGCATGACAATGACCCAAAACACACGGCCAAGGCAACAAAGGAGTGGCTCAAGAAGAAGCACATTAAGATCCTGGAGTGGCCTAGCCAGTCTCCAGACCTTAATCCCATAGAAAATCTGTGGAGGGAGCTGAAGGTTCGAGTTGCCAAACGTCAGCCTCGAAACCTTAATGACTTGGAGAAGATCTGCAAAGAGGAGTGGAACAAAATACCTCCTGAGATGTGTGCAAACCTGGTGGCCAACTACAAGAAACGTCTGACCTCTGTGATTGCCAACAAGGGTTTTGCCACCAAGTACTAAGACATGTTTTGCAGAGGGGTCAAATACTTATTTCCCTCATTAAAATGCAAATCAATTTATAACATTTTTGACATGCGTTTTTCTGGATTTTGTTGTTGTTATTCTGTCCCTCACTGTTCAAATAAACCTACCATTAAAATTATAGACTGATCATGTCTTTGTCAAATAAAATCAGCAGGGGATCAAATACTTTTTTCCCTCACTGTACATGGCATCAGAGCTCAGGGTCTCTGCTTCACAGCGTTGTATGGGTTTTGACTGACAGCTGTTCTGAATTTGAGCACCACGCACGAGAAGAAGATGGCCCCATCCCTCCCTCCCATTAATTAGGTTAGTTTTGAGCGTTTGTTGTTGTCTGAGTGAGGGGAATGCTGTAAATCGAGTTGAAAGATGGGACGTTGTTCTGAAAGATGAGACATTGAGGATTATAATAAATACCACTGATGTCATACAAGCAAGCCACACACTCATGAGCCAAATGTGCACTTCAAATGTCCTTGTTTGAAAACTCATGTCATTTACAATATCAACGTTTATGATCACTATGTTTGATCCACAGTTACAAGGATGACATATGTTATACTTTGGGTTGTCCTGAACAGATTGAGCCTATGTTTGTCATATTGTGAAGAACATTAGCCACGGAACACGCACTTGAATGTACTCATGACTCCATTCCTTGTGCACCAAAATTACAATCTGTTTGACTGAAGTGCCGTGTGAAAGCCTAACATTGTAAGATCGTACTTTATAACTTAGCTAGTCATATTGGCAATAGAATAAGCTCTCAAATGATGCCCACCTGACCCAGATTGCGATTTATAATGGAGCATTTTTGTATTGTGTAAACAACAACAGTAATTGTGTGATGGTGGGGACGCAGGGCTGTGTTCCAAACAAAAAAACAAAAGTGTGCTTGAGTTCCTCAATGGCAAAGCTAGGAGAACTCAAAAAATCCCCTTATAGTTGAAGGCTTTTTCCTTGTCATAAAAGTGCATTGAATTGACTTAGGAACTGTGGACAGTTTGGAGAGGTGTGTGGCTGTCACACCCTGGCTCGGGGACTCATTATGTTGAGCCAGGGTGTGTTCATTCTATGTTTTCTGTTTCTTTGGTGGGTGTTCTAGGTTGTCTATTTTCTATGTTTGCCGGTGTGACTCCCAATCAGAGGCAACGAGTGTCAGCTGTCGGCTGGTTGTCTCTGATTGGGAGCCATATTTAATCTGTCTGTTTTTCTTTCGGGTTGTGGGATTTTGTTCGTGTGTGTTCGTGTTGTACCATAGACGTCACGCATTCGTTGTTTATTGTTTTGTTCGTGTGAGCATTTAATAAATAGAATATGTTCACTCGCAACGCTACGCCTTGGTCTCCCTCATTAGACGATCGTGACAGAAAATCCCACCAGTACCAGATCAAGCAGCGTGAGGAGGAGAGAGGCTGGTCTATGGAGCAATGGATCAAGAGCTTCGACTGGGTCAAGCCCATTGAGGAGCTGAGTGACGAGGGTTGGAGACAGAGGAGCGAGAGGTGGGCGAGAACGATGGAGGCCTGGCCCACGGGGAGGAGAGACCCCCAGAAAATGTTTAGGGGGGGGGCTCACGACGTGGACGACGGGGCAGCAGGAGGCCGCGAGGGAGCGGTCCAGCGGGTGTGAAGAGGAGGCCGCCAGGTTAAGGGGGCCACTGGTCACAGAGGAGAGGGAAAGTGTGGAGGCACGGCGAGAGGTACTGGGGTGTGTTACCAGTCCGGTCCGGCCCGTTCCTGATCCCTGCGTAGGGCCAGTGGTGTGTGTCCCCAGTACGGTCCGGCCTGTTCCTGTTCCTCGCATCGAGCCTGTGGTGCGTGTCGTCAGCCCGGCCCGGCCTGTTCCTGCTTCCCGCACCGAGCCTATGGTGCGCGTCGCCAGCCCGGCCCGGCCTGTTCCTGCTCCCTGCACCAAACCTGTGGTCCGCGTCGCCAGCCCGGCCCGGCCTGTTCCTGCTCCCCGCACCAAACCTGTGGTGCGCGTCGCCAGCCCGGCCCGGCCTGTTCCTGCTCCCCGCACCAAGGCTGTGGTGCGTTTCGTCAGCCCTGTCCGGCTCGTTCCTGCTCTCCGCACCAAGTCTGTGGTGCGCGTCGCCAGCCCATTCCGGTCCATTCCTGCTCCACGCACCAAGCCAGGGGTGTGTATCGTCAGCCCGGTCCGGTCCGTTCCTGTTCCACGCACCAAGCCAGGGGCGCGTGTCGTCAGTCCGGCTCCGGCCAGCGGGGCTAGACAGGACCAGGGGTACTTTGGGGGGTTGGAGAGGAAGTGGGGATCAAGCCCGGAGCCGCCGCCGAGGAGGAATGCCCACCCAGCCCTCCCCTGTTTTTGCTTGTATTTAGGCGCGGTCGCAGTCCGCGCCTTTAGGGGGGGGTACTGTCACACCCTGGCTCGGGGACTCATTATGTTGAGCCAGGGTATGTTCATTCTATGTTTTCTGTTTCTTTGGTGGGTGTTCTAGGTTGTCTATTTTCTATGTTTGCCGGTGTGACTCCCAATCAGAGGCAACGAGTGTCAGCTGTCGGCTGGTTGTCTCTGATTGGGAGCCATATTTAATCTGTCTGTTTTTCTTTCGGGTTGTGGGATTTTGTTCGTGTGTGTTCGTGTTGTACCATAGACGTCACGCATTCGTTGTTTATTGTTTTGTTCGTGTGAGCATTTAATAAATAGAATATGTTCACTCGCAACGCTGCGCCTTGGTCTCCCTAATTAGACGATCGTGACAGTGGCCACTTGGAGACACCAGTTAGACCTCTCACTCAAACCCTTGCAATCTTTTTTTCTCATGTTGCACCCACCCCAACATTTCAATGAATATTCTTATTAAGTTAATGAATGTATCCAAATTATTTTTTTATTTCATATTGACAAATGCTGTGAAAAGTACAGTAAATGTAAAATGCACATAAAATCAACAGTGTAATGTTTGGATTGAGTCTTGTGTCAGGTGAACTGTACATTGATCTGGTGCTGGTACTCCCTGTAGTGTATATAGTTCCATTCTTGTGTATTTAATTCTTCATGTGTTGCTATTTTTCTTTTTATTATATATATTTTTTGTCTGCATCGTTAGGAAGAGCTCGTAAGCAATAATTTCACAGTTAAGTCTACACTCGTTGTATTCTGCACATGTGACAAATAAAATGTGATTTGATTTGATTTGTCCTCACATTTGGTTTGATCATTTTCACAAAGTGTTCTCTTTCAATTCCTACCATGGATATGCATATCCATATAGGCCAATTTCCATGAGTGTAAAGGGTTAAGCAAAGCAATTAATGTAATAGATCTGTGCTACATGACTATAGTTATTATATATTAAATATAACATTCCTTTGAGACTAAGGGTTATTTATTTGTGTTATTTAATTTGCCATGAAGATGTAGCAATCTATTCATTTTATGTAACTAAATAATCAAAGTAGCCTAATAATTGCTCAGCGAGTCTGTGACAGCGGTTGCGGGAATTATTTTAGTTGTTGTTGTGCACATGTCCCCCAAAAGGTCTGTGCATGGCCCTGCCATAGTATAATGGTGAAAGGGCTTGCCTGGTCTGGCCTTACTGCTGTTTGTCTTATTATCACATATTTCTGCACAAAAAACTGCTTTCAAGTACTACTGTAAAACTGTATAGGATGAAAACGTCAAATGATCAAGCAGAAAAAAATGTGACATGCAATTTGAATAGAGCCTGAGCAACCACTAGCTGGCATGTGAAGGGAAGCAAATTCATTCACAACTCTTCCTCTGCGTCACTGGGGTCAACACACACTCAGAATGCACCTGAGACAGACAGCTGTGTTGGCACTGAGCGGGCCTGGCGTTGTGGAGCGTTCTGGAGTGTTGGAGCACACTGCACGGTTTGAAAAGAAAAGCTTTGCTTCAATTATGCATGTCTCCTAATGAAGGGCTTGCGTTGTAGACTCCAGTGCTCGCATATGCATCAGTGGCAAATCATTCCTCTGCACACCATACACTTTAAAAATATATTTCTGGTCCGATTCCCTCCCTTTTCGTTTTACAACCGGTGAGATGTGAGTGTTTGAATTACATGTTATCGGTGTTTGGAAAGTGTTTTAAAGGCCCAGTGCAGTCAAAAAACAGATGTTCCTATGTTTTACATATATTTCCACAATATGAGGTCGGAATAATGATGTGAAAAGTTTGAAAAGTCTGCCTGAAATTTCAGTCTGTTTTGGACGGATGGAGTTTTGGCCTGCCTGATGACATCACCAGGCAGTAAATTAGTCAATAGACCAATAAGAAAGAGAGTTCCAAACCTCTCTGCCAATAACAGCTAGTTTTCGCCTCCCCACTCAGACCACTCCCAGACAGTCCTAACAAAATTCTTGCTTGAGAAATTGCTCTTTGCTAAGAAGCTATTTTTGTTTATTTTTGACCATTTTAATTTAAAACATTCATAGTAAGGTACTAAATTGTTAGCCAGAAATGATTTGATATTTAGATAAAAACGGCTGCATCGGACCTTTAACTTTTTCTCTCAATGGCTCAGAAGCTGGGGGAAGAGGAATAAACTTCTAGAAGTACTTTATGACTCAGCTGCTGCAGCACGAGGTCAAGCTATGGTCTATTGTGCAGACACACCCATATTGTTCCCCACTTTTTTGATTTTGACAAATAGCATGAGGCGTTTGATGTTTAAGTCACTCATGCTTGCAGATGCAGTTTCGGCTTTTACACCGAGTACACCTTGACAACATAATAAAACAACATTGCTGTGCTGTTCTGCTAAAGGACTCTCAACAATAAACTGCCAGACTTCATACTGCCAATGTCAGTTGTTATAGAGCTCTTAACCCACTAAAACAAAGAATGGAATGCATGGAACTGTTGTTTGTCCCATATTTATCCTCTGTCTACAGTACTAGTCTAGCAAATCAAATGGGATTGCTTAGATATGATTTTATGAAAGTTGTATCTGTATCATGGCTTAAGAATTCCTCAATCAGGCAATGACATTCAAACAATGAGAGTCCAGCAGCAATGAAAGGGCATAGAATAATGCCACTGTTTGGTATCCAATAGGAAGCATTGATTCTGATGCCAAATTTTGAGTGCTGTTTAACAGTTTGGGTCAAGTGTCAGTGTATCATTTAATAACCTCTTAGATGTAAAGTCCCCTGTTTTGGGGACCGGCGTGGCTCTGGTACCGCTTCCGACTGACATTTTAATTTATAAATCGATATGTGGACACCAGAACAGAGGGTGAATAGTCATGCACGCTCAAGTTTTCTGTTTCTTTTGTCTTAATTCTTGTTTGTTTCACAATAAAAAATATGTTGCATCTTCAAAGTGGTAGGCATGTTGTGTAAATGAAATGATACAAACCCCCCAAAAATCAATTATATTTCCAGGTTGTAAGGCAACAAAATAGGAAAAATGCCAAGGGGGTGAATACTTTCGCAAGCCACTGTATATACAATGAGTTTCTATACCAATGAATTCAAAATGACAACACTACCAACTAGATTTCCTGTCCTGGTAAATTATAATAACATACTACATGTGAGTGTGACAGAGAGGGCTGAAAATAAACGCAAAGTTTAATTTCCTGAGATAAGTCCTATGTTATTTTTATGATATGTTAGTAATATTCATCAGTGCACTTGCTCTATTTTATCATGCCAAGTTCTTGATCAGTCTGGTCAGCATACATCTGGCCTTGCTGCCTCTGCGATGGTGTGTGTAATTTCAAGGTTTCTCTCTCAATCAAACATCTGGCTTTGCTCGCAACTTCCAAGTGTTGACGATTAACATGGTCCCTGGGGAAAGTGGGGAAAATATGGAGGATCCAGATTATAATGCCGTAAATCTGCTCAGCGTTTTTTCACGGTTCTGAAAGAGCTGATTTATGCTGACATAATTGCCAACATGCTTCTGAGCAACTTTAAGAACTTAATGTACTAAATCTAACGGGCAACCATTCACCATCCCACACCACCATCCGATCTTCAATTCTAAGTCGACTCTAGTCTGGAGTAACAGCAGATAAGGAGAACATTTAAACGTCTGATTTTATTAGCTTCCAACTCGGGGAGTTGACATTAATCATACACACTGCATTCCATTCTATCACAGGGAATGAAAAGAAAGCACCTGGCCTTGACTGTTTTCTTTGGATACAGCGAAGTGAGCAATAGTCCCCTGAACATCATCAGTGGTGCCGGGAAAGCCTGGCTGGGTCCAAGTCATTCCCTCCACCCTCCACTCCTCTTGCTGGTCAAATAAAGAGAGGGAGGATGAAGCGACACTCCAGTTTTCCAGCTCAAAACAGTGAGTCACTGTTAATGCTCAATAGCTCCTCAACATGTAGGATAACTCATCAGGATGATTGCATTTGCATTCACTGCTTCCCTTCTCTTTCCGCTTCTCGCTTTCCCCCCCACATTCTTAGAAAAAAGGGTTCCAAAAGGGTTCTTCGACTGTCCCCATAGGAGAACACTTTTTGGTTCCAGGTAGAACCCGTTTGGTTTCCATGTAGAACCCTCTGTGAAAATACTTCTACATGGAACCCAAAAGGGTTCTACCTGGAATCAGAAAGGGTTCTTCAAAGGGTTATCCTATGGGGACAGCCGAAGAACCCTTTAAGGTTCTAGAGAGCACCTTCTTTTCTAAAAGTGAATTGTTCAGCTTTTTTTCTATGCAGATTAGAATACTACAAGTCTGATCTTGGAATATTACAGAATGGGGATACACTATCAACTGAAAGTAGTGCTTCCCATCCCCCCATGGGGCCATAAGGTAAGCTATGGCTGATTGCACATGGGAGAATTTTGCATGTTAATTTCACATCCGACCTTGCTGTTCTCAGAGAAATGTGGAGAGTCAACATCCCTACGGCAGATATCACAGAAGTAAAGTAGCAGTGCTTCTGACATGGAGGAGGCTTCCTAAGCACTTTATGCTCAGCATACATAGACAAAAAGTGTCAGTGACTAAAGGACTTCAGTCATGAACATAAAACAGGCAAACGTGTCTGCTTTTAATTCAGCCCCTTCCCTCTGCTGAGGACCTTTTTATTGGAAGACTGCATGGGAAGATCAACTCACCAAACAACTGCTCTGAGTCTGCCTGTGTTTTGTGACTGTGGTTAGCAGAGCTAAATATATCACTGCCTGTGTTTTGTGACTGTGGTTAGCAGAGCTAAATATATCACTGCTTGTCTTTGTTTATTCTTAGACATATTACTTAGATCTGTAAACAGAGTGGTGTGCCCATGATAGCAACATTTTTATACCCCTTACTTAAATAATACCTATCCAATGCCTTTCTTCCCCATTCGTGAAGCTTTCCCATTAAAGGAGGACCTGTCTGACGATGCCACATGGGTACACTCTTAGAAAAAAAGGTTCCAAAAGGGTTCTTCAGCTGTCCCCATAGGATAACACTTTTCGGTTCCAGGTAGAACCCTTTCTGGTACCAGGTACTACATGGAACTCAAAAGGGTGCTACCTGGAACCAAAATGGTTCTTCTACCTGGAACCAAAAAGGGTTCTGGAAAGGGTTCTCCTATGGGAACAGCCGAAGAACCCATTTAGGTTTAGATAGCACCTTTTTTACTAAGAGTGTATTTATACACAGGAAAGAAATGATGGATGAATTTCAGATGTGCTTCCTGGGTCTCCTGTAAGCTGTTTCCATTTCTATACAGGGGAGAAAATGCTTTATGCGGCTCCTGGGAATACTGGATCTTAGGTGCCTGTGCCACTCGATTACCTCAGCTCAAACTGCTGCAGTTATTTCAACAGCCCCTCTGTTCGCATATCGCCATGAAACGGAGTAAGTGCATTAAGGTGATGCATAATATGTGCATGTGTGTGCATGTTTAAAAACATACATCAGGGAGTTCCCTCGTGATAAAAGCAGCTGCAGATGATTATTTTTCTATCACTTTTTGGAGATTGTAAAGTGGGGGGGACTTGGCAACGGTCCAAGGAGGGGAGGGGAGAAATGAGTGCAGAGTGTCTGGACCACTTTGTTCTCCCCTCCCCTCTATTTATTCCTGGAATTTAGAGTTTGATTTATTCCACAGTCCCCTGGACGTTTATAGGGACCCGTGGATCTGAAAGGCTGTATCTGGTACGTTTCCACTGCAATATAATTTCACAATACAAAAGAGATTTTCGTTTCAAATCAGTTTATCATGCGAGTCCTTTTCTCAACCATTTCCCAACTGGCATCTTTTTTTAACTACTGTATGGGTTGCCAGGAATATGCATACTCCCAATTACATGGGAGCCAAACAAAATGCCAACTAGGGTCCAATTGCCTTGCAATCCTAGGGGGACAGACTTGTTAGAATTTAATTTGCATGCATGATCATCCACAAATGGAAAGCCAAAGACACTATCAAAGTTTCTGAAATTAATACATTTGCAGCCCATGGATGTGTTATTAATAAGCCACTGTGCTGTATAAGTGCAATGCATTGCAGGATTCTGTAATGTAATGAATGTTAATCTGACTGCCTTGTTTGGAATGCTACAGTACATTCTGCATGCAGCGCTCTGAATGACCACACCTTGACATTTGCTTTCTTATCCCTGTTATTTTGTCTTACCACAACAAAAACATCTTAATTAAAAAGTGGACTGTTTTATTATGAAAAACCACAACCTTGACTCGCAAGGACAGTGTAATACGCACAGTTCAATTCTGTATTTGTTTCATTAATATTTATTAGAAGCACGAGAAAGAAAACCGAGGAATAAGCAGAAAGAAGCTTGCCACAGTCCATGTTGTTTATCAGTGCAGTAATGTAATTAGTCTTTGGTTGAACTGTCTCTATTCCATTCCACTATCTATTACCCAATATAGAGGTAACAGATCCAAGAGGCCCGCAGTAAGACTACACTACAGGGCCCTGTGAAACAAACAACAATACATACAGTTGAAGTCGGAAGTTTACATACATCTTAGCCAAATACATTTAAACTCAGTTTTTCACAATTCCTGACATTTAATCGTAGTAAAAATTCCCTGTTTTAGGTCAGTTAGGATCACCACTTTATTTTAAGAATGTGAAATGTCAGAATAATAGTAGAGAGAATGATTTATTTCAGCTTTAATGTTTTTTCATCACATTCCCAGTGGGTCAGAAGTTTACATACACTGAATTAGTATTTGGTAGCATTGCCTTTCAATTGTTTAACTTGGGTCAACCGTTTCGGGTAGTCTTCCACAAGCTTCCCACAATAAGTTGGGTGAATTCTGGCCAATTCCTCCTGACAGAGCTGGTGTAACTGAGTCAGGTTTGTAGGCCTCCTTGCTCGCACACGCTTTTTCAGTTCTGCCCACACATTTTCTATACGACTGAGGTCAGAGCTTTGTGATGGCCACTCCAATACCTTGACTTTGTTGTCCTTAAGCAATTTTTCCACAACTTTGGAAGAATGCTTGGGGTCATTGTCCATTTGGAAGACACATTTGTGACCAAGCGTTAACTTCCTGACCGAAGTCTTGAGATGATGCTTCAATATATCCACATAATTTTCCTTCCTCATGATGCCATCTATTTTGTGAAGTGCACCAGTCCCTCCTGCAGCAAAGCACCCCCCACAGCATGATGCTGCCACCCCCGTGCCTCACGGTTGGGAAGGTGTTCTTTGGCTTGCAAGCTTCCCCCTTTTCCTCCAAACATAACGATGGTCATTATGGCCAAACAGTTCTATTTTTGTTTCATCAAACCAGAGGACATTTCTCCCAAAAAATAATTGTCCCCATGTGCAGTTGCAAACTGTAGTCTGGCTTTTTTATGGCGGTTTTGGAGCAGTGGCTTCTTCCTTGCTGAGCGGCCTTTCAGGTTATGTCGATATAGGGCTCGTTTTACTGTGGATATAGATACTTTTGTACCTGTTAACTCCAGCATCTTCACAAGGTCCTATGCTGTTGTTCTGGGATTTATTTGCAACAAAGTACATTCATCTCTAGGAGACAGAACGTGTTTCCTTCCTGAGCGGTATGACGGCTGCATGGTCCCATGGTGTTTATACTTGCGTACTATTTTTGTACAGATGAACGTGGTACCTTCAGGCGTTTGGAAATTGCTCCCAAGGATGAACTGATTTCTTTTGATTTTCCCATGATGTCTAGCAAAGAGGTACTGAGTTTGAAGGTAGGCCTTGAAATACATCCACAGGTACACCTCCAATTGACTCAAATGATGTCAATTAGCCTATCAGAAACTTCTAATAATGGTCATTAGCTCAATTGGTCCTCTGTAGCTCAATTGGTAGAGCATGGTGCTTGTAACGCCAGGGTAGTGGGTTCGATCCCCGGGACCACCCAGACGTAAAAATGTATGCACACATGACTGGAAGTCGCTTTGGATAAAAGCGTCTGCTAAATGGCATATTATTATTATTATTCTAAAGCCAAGGCACAGTCAACTTAGTGTATGTAAACTTCTGACCCACTGGAATTGTGATACAGTGAATTATAAGTGAAATAATCTGTCTGTAAACAATTGTTGGAAAAATTACTTGTGTCATTCACAAAGTAGATGTCCTAACCGACTTGCCAAAACTATAGTTTGTTAACAAGAAATTTGTGGAGTGGTTGAAAAACAAGTTTTAATGACTCCAACCTAAGTGTATGTAAACTTCCGATTTCAACTGTAGTTGCCCACTGCGCCACACCTCTTTTAATGATCAGAAAAGGACATGGGCTGATATGTGGAATCATGGCCTACAGGCTTAGGGAGCCCAGCAGTGTACAGGATGGATGGTCAGTGTTGTGTTAAGTGAATGGACTGATGTATAGTATGGGCTGGAGACATGGATGCAGCCAATTAAGCCAATGTCTCCTTATGGGAGAGGTGATTACCCATGTCACACTCTGCTGAGGGGGCGTGTGCAACCTCACAGTCAGGATAATTCAATTGGAGACACTATCGATGGTGTTGACAGGGTTGTCAGTGGGGCACCATTATTGTGGCAGGTCCCAACTTTTGTTAAGTGACATTGAAAGGGGTTTTAGTCTTGTTGATTGTCTCAGTGGCCATTTTCCAGTCTGTGTTCCCATGACGAATTGAATGAAAGTTCATGATGATTTATGACCACCGCTTATAACAACTCTCATAACATTGTTATGAAGTACACTTGAGCACCATCAGTAGCATGCTTGTTGTGGGTTTGATTGTTTGTTTGTTATGGGGCTGATTCCGACCTGAGTGAAGTGCACATAAATGGAACGTAATTCAATTTTTTTGCACTTTTCTCTCTATGCATATACTGACCTTGAACTTAGGCATGAGAATAGCATGATATTCACCCGCTATACATTAGAGGTGGAGATCGAATACATGAAGGTGTGTCTACAGCCGTATTCTGACCTAGACTTAATTCCCTAATAATTCCATCACCTTTACCCACGAGGAAACCATGAATAAGGTCTAGCAAACCTACTGGTTCCAAGTGGAAAAAGCATAGACTTTATTTTTTCCTATAGAAATTACACCATTCTCCATGCACTGTAATTTAGAACTTGATAAGAGCTATTGATAAGAGCTAGGTAAATGAGTAATCCATTTGGATGAGAAATGTAAATATACAGTGCCTTCAAAGTATTCACACCCCTTGACTTTTTCCACATTTTGTTGTGTTACAAGGTGGGATTCAAATTGATTTAATCGTCATTTTTTGTCAATGATCTACACAAAATACAACATAAAAAAAATATACATGAAAAATATATCACTAATATACACTACATTACCAAAAGTATGTGGACACCTGCTCGTTGAAGATCTCAATCCTAAACCATGGGCATTAATATGGATTTGGTCCCCCCTTTGCTGCTATAACAGCCTCCACTCTTCTGGGAGGCTTTCCACTAGATGTTGGAACATTGCTGCGGGAGCATTAGTGAGGTCGGTCACTGTTGTTGGGCGATTAGGCCTGGCTCGCTGTCAGCGTTCCAATTCATCCCAAAGGTGTTCAATGGGGTTGAGGTCAGGGCTCTGTGCAACCATTTCTGTATGGACCTCACTTTGTGCACTGGTCCATTGTCATGCTGAAACAGGAAAGGGCCTTTATCCAAACTGTTGCCACAAAGTTGGAAGCACAGAATCGTCTAGAATGTCATTGTATGCTGTAGCGTTAAGATTTCCCTTCACTGTAACTAAGGGGCCTAGTCCAAACCATGAAAAACAGCCCCAGACCATTATTCCTCCTCCACCAAACTTTACAGTTGGCACTATGCATTGGGGCAGATAGTGTTCTCCTGGCAGAAATTTGACGAACTGACTTGTTGGAAAGGTGACATCCTATGACGGTGCCACGTTGAAAGTCACTGAGGTCTTCAGTATGGGCCATTCTTCTGCCAATGTTTGTCTATGGAGATTACATGGCTGTGTGCTCGATTTTATACATCTGTCAGCAACAGGTGTGGCTGAAATAGCCGAAACCACTAGTTTGAAGGGGTGTCCACATGCTTTTGTATATAGTGTATCTTGATTGCAAGTATTCAACCCCATGAGTCAATACATGTTACAATATTTGCACATTATTCTTTTTTAAATTCTTCAAGCTCTGTAAAGTTGGTTGTTGATCATTGCTAGACAGCCATTTTCAAGTCTTGCCATAGATTTTCAAGCCGATTTAAGACAAAACTGTAACTAGGCCACTCAGGAACATACAATGTCGTCTTGGTAAGCAACTCCAGTGTTTATTTGGCCTTGTGTTTTGTTTATTGTCCTGCTGAAAGGTGAATTTGAGTCCCTATGTCTGTTGAAAAGCAGACTGAACCAGTTTTTCCTCAAGGATGTTGCCTGTGCTTAGCTCCATTCCGTTTCTTTTCATTCTAAAAAAACTCCCTAGTCCTTGACAAGCATACACATAACATGATGCAGCCACTGCCATGCTTGAAAATATGGAGAGTGGTACTCAGTGATGTGTTGTATTTGCCCCCAAAATAACACTTTGTAGTCAGGACATAAAGTTAATTTCTTTGCCACATTTTTTGCAGTTTTACTTTAGTGCCTTATTGCAAACGGGATGCATGTTTTGGAATATTTTTATTCTGTACAGACTTCCTTCTTTTCACTCTGTCATTTAGGTTAGTATTGTAGAGTAAGTACAATGTTGTTGATCCATCCTCAATTTTCTCCTATTACAGCCATTAAACTCTGTAACTGTTTTAAAGTCACCATTGAACTGAAGGTATAATCCCTGAGCGGTTTCATTCCTCTCCGGCAACTGAGTTAGGAAGGACCCCTGTATCTTTGTAGTGACTGGGTGCATTGATACACCATCCATTAATAACTTCACCATGCTCAAAGGCATATTCAATGTCTGTTAGTTTTTTTACCCATCTATCAATAGGTGCCCTTCTTTGCGAGGCATTGGATAAGATTCCTGGTCTTTGTGGTTGAATCTCTGTTTGAAATTCACTGCTCGGCTGAGGGACCTTACAGATAATTGTATGTGTGGGGTACAGAGATGAGTTAGTCATTCAAAAATCATGTTAAACACTATTATTGCACACAGAGTGAGTCCATGCAACTTATTATGTGACGTGTTAAGCACATTTCTACTCCTGAACTTATTTAGGCTTGCCATAACAAAGGGGTTAAATACTTTATTGACTGAAGACATTTCAGCTTTCCATTTTTAATTAATTAGTAAAAATGTCTAAAAACATAATTCCACTTTGACATTATGGGGTATTGTGTAGAGGCCTGTGACACAAAGTCTCAATTTAATCATTTTTAAGTGCAGGCTGTAACACTACAAAATATGGAAAAGGTCAAGGGGTGTGAATACTTTCTGAAGGCACTGTAAATGTGTCACGTCTCCTCCCGTTGCTCCCCTCCGGCGCTCTGATTCGCTCGTCTACTGAGTCACCGGTCTGAGAGCACCACCTCGGCAACACCGGAATGGAAACCCAATGCACTCTAATCACCTCCAGCGCACCTGCACCTCATCGTCTCATCATCTCATCAACACCCCTATGTCTTGTCGTGTACTCGCTCTTTGTTGTTCTCTTGCTCAGTGTGAAGTAAACCTTTACATTGTTGATTCTTTCGTCTGCGTCCTGCCTCTTCGTATCCTCAGTACTCATCACAGAATCACACACCAATCACGAAGATGGATGCAGCAGGTAATCCTCCTGGGGTTTCCCAGAGCCTTGACCAGCACCAGCAGCAGATTGCCCAGCTGAACGCCGCCATGCAGGAAGTGCTCCAAACGCTGCATAAACTGACCATCGCTCCGGTTCTACCTCAGGGAGCGGCGAGTGCACCCAGTTCACCTCCTGATGGGCTATCACCAACATCTGAGGAACCCCTCGCCCTGCCGGAGCGCTATGACGGGAAAACAACGAAATGTAGAGGCTTCCTGCTACAGGTTTCACTGTATCTGGCGCGTCAGCTTGGGGCATCTCCATCGGACCAAGCCAGGATAGCGCTGGTGATTTTGCTACTGAAGGGAACGGCGCTGGATTGGGCCACGGCAGTCTGGGAAGGAGGTGAGGCCGCGGCGCTTCCCTACTCCACCTTCCTCGCTCGGTTCAGGGCGGTGTTCGATCATCCCACGGAGGGAAAGGACGGGGGTGAGCGTCTCATCCGGCTACAACAGCGAGTACGCCCTGAGCTTTCGCACGGTGGCAGCGTCTTCCGGCTGGAATGAGCGTACTCTGTGCACGACTTTCAGGAGAGGCTTACAGGAGGACATCACGACAGAACTCGCATGTCGGGACGACGAGATGGACCTTGATACCCTCATCGCAACGTCCATTCATCTTGACGACCTGTTGAGAGACCGACGGTGTTCCCAACACCTCCCGGAGCCTCGACGCTCACCCCATCTGAGCTATGGAAGCCGCCCTGCCTCCGAGTCCTCACCCATGGAGGTGGTCAGCACCCCCTACACCACCACGGACCACAGATGTCCTGGCGGCTCCCTATCTAGGCGGTATGACTCCCGTCACCGTTCCGTGAGTGTTCCGTCATCATCTGTCACCAAACCATTGTTTTTAGTTCCCCTAATGGTGAATGGTTCTTCCTTCTCTTTGCTTTCCACGGCAATGATAGATTACGGATCAGCGGGGAACCTTATAGATAGGGAGCTGGTCTCTGAATGGGGTTGCCCACCATGCCACTGCCTTCTCTGCTACACGTCACCTCGCTGGACAATAAACCACTTGGATCAGGCACCATTACGCACGTCACTCTGCCCATCACCATCACCATTTCCACACTACCGGAGCACCACGAGGAGCTGTCCTTCCACATCGTCACCCCTTCACCGGATCGTCTTGGGATTGCCCTGGCTCAGACTACACAACCCCACCATCAATTGGATCACCAAGAGGATCACAGCCTGGTCAACCTCATGCCGGAGGACCTGCCTGCCGGTGGTTTGTTGTTCCACGTCAGTGGAGAGTCCGGAGTCCGCCCTCCAGCCCAACATTCCATGTGAGTATGCAGATCTCTCCGATGTCTTCTCTGCCTCCAAGGCTAAGTGTCTCCCTCCTCACAGGCCCTGGGACTACGCCATTGACCCGCTGGAGGGACAACACCCCCCGAAGAGTCGCATTTACTCCCTCCCTGGAAGACAGGAAATTCAGCACTACCTCAGGCCACTATGAATACTGTGTCGTGCCGTACGGCCTCGCCAACGCACCTTCCATGTTCCAGTCCTTCGTCAATGACGTATTCCGAGACATGCTGAGTAGACAGGTGGTGGTTTACATCGACAATATCCTGATCTACTCGGCTACGTTCGAGGAGCATGTCAGGGACCTCAGAGCGGTCCTACTCCGCCTCCGGGACCACAGCCTGTTGGTGAAGGGGGAGAAATGCGAATTCCACCAACAGGCCATCTCCTTCCTGGGATACAGGATCAGTCTTAAATGGGTGTTCATGGAAAAAGCGAAGACGGACGTCATCAGGTCATGGCCAGTTCCCACCACCATCAAGGTCCTACAGAACTTCCTGTGCTTTGCAAATTTCTACCATAGTTTCATCAGGTCCTTCAGCTCCATAGCTGCCTCACTCACCTCTATCCTTAAGGGGGGGGGCTCAGAAGCTGGCCTGGAACCCTGAGGCTGACGCTGCCTTCAAGAGGCTGAAGGAGAGGTTCACCACAGCGCCCCTCCTAACACACCCAGATTCAGCTCGTCCTTTTATCCTGGAGGTGGACGCATCTGAGGAGGTCGTGGGTGGGGTCCTCTCTCAGTGGCAACATAAGACAGAGAAAATGTATCCCTGTGCCTTTTTCTCGAAAAAGCTTACCCTCGCAGAGAGGAACTATGGAGTTGGAGACAGGGAGCTGTTGGTGGTGGTCCTCGCTCTGGAGGAATGGAGACACTGGCTGGAGGGCGCAGTCCATCCATTCCGGATTCTCACTGACCACTGGAATTTGGAGCACATACGGGCAGCGAAACGGATGAACTCTCATCAAGCCAGGTGGGCCCAATTTCTTACTCGCTTTCAGTTTATTCTGTCCTACCGCCCAGGTTCCCAGAATGTGAAAGCCGATGCACTCTCCAGGATACACCATACCAGAGAAAGGAAGGATCTGGGGGGTCCTATTCTGCCACTGTCTCTCATCGTGGCACCTGTCGTTTGGGATGTGGATGAAAGCATCCGCCTGGCGGTTCACGAGGACCCAGCGCCTGCCAACGCCCCTCCGGGGTGCATGTATTAACCCACCAGGGTCCGTGACCGCCTGCTAATCTGGGCGCACACCACCCTTACGGCAGGGCACTTCGGTATGACGTGCACCCTACATTCTCTCTCACAAAAATACTGATGGCCCACCTTGGCTACTGATGTCTCCCGCTATATCAACTCCTGTTCCGTATGTGCCCAAACGAAGACACCTCGGAACGCCCTGGCTGGCAAACTAGTTCCTCTCCCAGTGCCTCAGAGACCTTGGTCACACCTGTCCTTAACTTTGTCATCGACCTCCCATGTTCTGATGGCTTCACCACAGTCCTGGTGGTTGTAGATCGGTTCTCCAAATCATGCCGTTTTTTGCCACTAACTGGTCCTCCTTCTTCTCTCCAGGTCGCTGAGGTCCTGTTCCAACAGGTCTTCCGGCATTATGGACTTCCGGAGGACATCGTCTCAGACCGTGGCCCCCAATTCACCTCCCGAATGTGGAAGGCTTTCCTGGAGAAGATTGGGGCCACGGCCAGCCTCACTTCCGGGTAAAGGCCTCAGTTGAATGGGCAGGTGGAGCGCATGAACCAGCAGCTGGGGAGGTTTCTTCGTTGCCACTGTTAGGACCGGTAGGGTGAGTGGGCAAGGTTTCTACCCTGGGCAGAATATGCCGGCTCTGGCCCCTTGGACACCCAGCCAGACCGATGCGCCCGTTGTCAACGAGTGGTTCCGCAGGGCCGGACAGGTCTGGGACGCTGCCCATGGCCATCTCCAGAGGGCCATTAATCGGCAGAAGGACCAAGCCAACCGCCACCGCAGTGAATCCCCCATATTCCAGCCTGGTGATCGTGTCTGGCTGTCCACAAAAAACCTCCCTCTCCACCTGCCCTGCAAGAAACTGAGCCCCCGGTTTGTGGGGCCATTCAAGGTCCTCCGGCGGATAAATGAGGTATCGAACCGGCTGCTCCTTCCCCCTCACTACCGTGTCTCACCCACTTTTCATGTGTCTCTCCTCAGGCCGGTGGTTCCTGGTCCTCTGGCAGATGCCGTCCCCCGGGGTACGCCCCCTTCACCCCTGGACATTGACGGGAGTCCGGCATATGCGGTGAGGGATCTGCTGGACAGTTATTCTAACTCAATCAGCATGATGACTCCAGCCTTGTCCTCGTCAACACTCTCACCTGTGTTAATGAGAGAATCACTGACATGATGGCAGCTGGTCTTTTTGTGGCAGGGCTGAAATGCAGTTGAAATGTTTTTTGGGGGATTAAGTTCATTTTCATGGCAAAGAGGGACTTTGCAATAAATTGCAATTAATCTGATCACTCTTCATAACATTCTGGAGTATATGCAAATTGCCATCTTAAAAACTGAGGTAGCAGACTTTGTGAAAATTCATATTTGTGTAATTCTCAAAACTTTTGACCACGACTGTAGATGTGGGCTTCACCTGTACTCTGCTCTGCCTTCGCCTGGTTTCACAATCTTAGCCTGGCTGGGAGCACAGAAGCATCAGCTATCCTGTCCCCAGGTAATTACCTCTGCACGCTGACCACTAGCAGTCTTTACAGTGACAGTCAGTCAGGGCCTAACTCATGGGTGGCGAGGGAAAGGGATCAGGGCTTGGAGGGAGGATGAGATGCCCACAGCACACAGTAATCCTGGATCACAGAGCTAGCTCGGTTAGCATCTCCTGTTCACAGTGGGGATTAGACACTGAGCCCACCTCTCTGCTCAAACACCCATAGCTACTACTATAGGGGCCTTTTATGTCCTCTGGGGCCACCAATCAGAAAAAGGCCAAAGATCATAAAAGCCTGGTTGCTACTGCTTCCACACACTGTATATCATCATGTTTACAGTCTAACAATATATCTGATTAAATAGATTCGGTTTCTGTGAGATGCAGTATGGAGGAAATGAATGTGTCATCAAGACCATTCAACATTCAAGAAGAACAGCCATTTAAAAACTTGATTGTGTTTACTTGGAAGTTGTCTCGAAAGTATTTTCCAAGATGTGGATATGCGTTTAAAGCCATTTATATACATTTGTTTTGTTAGTTTTTAGAGCATATTTGAGATTCTCTTTGTAATGAAAAGTGCTATATAAAATGAATATATTATTATTATTATTTGATATACACTTTATGCTGATTAAAACACAAACGACTAGCTATAATTTTGACTGCAATTTGTCTCTGCCAATTCTCAAGTGCCACTCAATCCACTTCTCTACATTATTACCTCACTCAACTTGGCCATCTGCTTCTAATTATGTGGCAGAGGCCAGTCACATCTTGACTTATTCTTTTCTTTGGCAGTCAAAACTTTTTGGAAGGAAGCATAAATCTCAAAATGTGAAGTAATGTAAAATATGAAGATTTCTTCAAAACCAAAATATTGGTGAAATTAAATGATATGGTGACATTTAAAGCAGTTTTAAAATGTTCCAAACATTTTCCAAATGGTTTACATAAAACATTACTATCCTTTCAAAACGGAAAACCCCTGGCCCAGTACATATCCAGCGATTCTGTTATAACATATTGTGCCTTCAGAAAGTATTCACAACCCTTGACTTTTTCCACATTTTGTTGTGTTACAGCCTGCATTTAAAATTGATTAAATTGAGATGTTGTGTCACTGGCTACACACAAGGCCCCATAATGTCAAAGTGGAATTATGTTTTTATAATTTTTTACAGAATAATACAAAATGAAAAGATGAAATGTCTTGAGTCAATAAGTATTCAACCCCTTTGTTATGGGAAGGCTAAATACGTTCGGGAATAAACATGTGCTTAACAAGTCACATATAAATTGCATGGACTCAATCTGTGTGCAATGTTTAACGTGATTTTTGAATGACTACCTCATCTCTGTACCCCACACATACAAATATCTGTAAGGTCCCTCTGTCGAGCAGTGAATTTCAAACACAGATTCAACAACAAAGACCAAGGTTTTCCAATGCCTCGCAAAGAAGGGCACCTATTGGTAGATGTTTAAAAATAAAAAAGCAGACATATCCCTTTGAGCATGGTGAAGTTATTAATTACACTTTGGATGATGTATCAATACACCCATTTACTACAAAGATAGGAGGAAACTGAGGATGAATCAACAACATTGTAATTACTCCACAATACTAACCTAAATTACAGAGTGAAAAGAAGGAAGCCTGTACAGAATACAAATATTCCAAAACATGCATCCTGTTTCCAATAAGGCACTAAAGTAAAACTGCAAAGAATGTGGCAAAGAAATTAACTTTATGTCCTGAATACAAAGCATTATGTTTGGGGCAAATCCAACACAACACGTTATTGAGTACCACTCTTAATTTTTTCAAACATGTTGGTGGCTGCATCATGTTATGTCATCGACAAGGACTAGGGAGTTTTTGTTGGATAAAAAGAAAAGGAATGGAGCTAAGCACAGGCAAAATCCTTGAGGAAAACCTGGTTCAGTCTGCTTTCCAACAGAAACTGGGAGAGAAATTCACCTTTCAGCAGGACAATAACCTAAAACACAAGGCCAAATATACTGGAGATGCTTACCAAGATGACATTGTATGTTCCTGAGTGGCCTAGTTACAGTTTTGACTTAAATCGGCTTGAAAATCTATGGCAAGACATGAAAGTGGCTTGATCAAAAACTTACTTGACAGAGTTTGAAGAATTTTTTGAAGAATAATGTGCAAACATGGTAAAGCCAGGTGTGCAAAGCTTTTAGAGACTTACCCAGAAAGACTCACAGCTGTAATCGCTACCAAAGGTGATTCTAACATGTATTCACTCAAGGGTATTTTGTGTTTCATTTTCAATAAATTCTAAAAACATGTTTTCACTTTGTCATTATGGGGTATTGTGTGTAGATGGGTGGGGGGAAAAAACATTTTGAATTCAGGCTGTAACGCAACAAAATGTGGAAGAAGTCAACGGGTATGAATACTTGATGAAAGCATTGTAACTACAATCCATCTAAATGTCTCTAGGTAGATGAGTGTGCCTACTTGAGAAAATGTACTAGAAGAGAGAGTGACATTGGAGGGCCACCCTGGCCATGTAATTTGATATCATTCCACTTCATAGATAGTAGACCTACTAAAGCACAGGTAATGCCCTTAGGCATTGAGTTTACCCTGAGTGCCACCCATGCAGCGATATTGCAGTAGCTCACAGCCATTATGTGCTATTCAGCAGGGAGCCCTGTTGGTGCCAAGGCTTCCTTGCCCTTGTTAAAATCTCCCCCTCCCAGACCAGTGTAACCCGTCGCGCCATTGAGCCGGGTGACGGGGAATGCCAATGAGTTCTGAATGAGTTCTGCCGGTACCCTGCTTTCACCCCGCATGTCACTCTTCATAGGCTTCCGTCGCCGGCTAGCCCAGCGTCACATGCAAATAGCTGTCAGACTGCTCACAAACATGCAGTCGGGGAACAAATTCAATTTATGCATTTAGAGTTATCATTATGCATAAAGGATGTTGCCACCTTGGCTCTCTGAAAGCTTATGCAGCGTTGAAACAAATTCAAGCACAAAAAATTGCAGCAAAGTTTTCCTACTGCCACTGAATGACAATTATTCATATACACTCAGTGGCCAGGGTATTAGGTACACCCATCTAGTACCAGGTCGGACCCCCTTTTGCCTCCAGAACAGCCTGAATTCTTCGGGGCATGGATTCTACAAGATGTGGCGTTCAAATGTTGGTCAATTGGTATCAAGGGACCTAACATGTGCCAGGAAAACATTCCCCACCCCATTACACCCATGCCACCAGCTTGTACCGTTGACACCAGGCAGGATGGGGCCATGGACTCATGCTGCTTACGCCAAATCTTGACTCTGCCATCAGCATGACACAACAGGAACCATGATATGTCGGACCAGGCTACGTTTTTCCACTCCTCAATTGTCCAGTGTTGGTGATCGCGTGCCCACTCGAACCGCTTCTTCTTGTTTTTAGCTGATAGGAATGGAACCCGGTGTGGTCATCTACTGCAACAGCCCATCCGTGACAAGGACCGACGAGTTGTGCGTTTCGAGATGTCGTTCTGCACACCACTGTTGTAATGCACCGTTTTTTGCCTGTTTGTGGCCCGCCTGTTAGCTTGCACGATTCTTGCCATTCTCCTTCAACCTCTCTTATCAACACGCTGTTTTCGAACACAGGACTGCCGCTGACTGGATGTTTTTTGTTTATTGCACCATTCTCGGTACACCCTAGATAGACGCTGTCGTGTGTGAAAAGCCCAGAAGGCCAGACGTTTCTGAGATACTGGAACTGGCGCGCCTGGCAACAATGATCATACCACGCTCAAAGACACTTACGTCACTCGTTTTGCCCGTTTATAACGTTCAATCAAACAGTAACTGAATGCCCTCGATACATGTCTGCCTGCTTTATTTAGCAAGCCACGTGACTCACCGTCTGTAAGAGCGAACCATTTTCGTGAACAGGGTGGTGTACCTAATAAACTGGCTGTATATGTATGTATATTAACGTGTGAAGCCAAAACACTGCTTCAGGGAAACAGTAGGACAAGTATACATACTGTATTTGATGCTTAGCATGTAGGGATTTGATGGCCATAATAAATGCTCGAAGCAAACAGATGGGTTGGATTGAATCGATTAGGGAAAATTAGGAAAATACTAGAGACCTATTTATTATTATTATTATTATTATTATTATTATTATTATTATTATTATTATTATTATCTTCTTCTTCTTCTTCTTCTGCTTCTTCTTCTGCTTCTGCTTCTTCTGCTTCTTCTGCTGCTGCTTCTTCTTCAAATGCTTCTTCTTCTTCAGCACTGCGTGAAATAGATTAGACAGTAATAGGTTCATAGAAACACATCCTCATTTGTTGATTATATTTGACAGTGCAGTTTTCTGAGCTGAGGGCCCATCATGGTATTATGACTGTTGCAAATACATTTGACATTTCCACCGGTGCAATAACAGTATGTGGAAGATGAAGAGGACCACTGACATTTATGGTAATAAAAAGAGTAGTGGCTACGCTGTATGTGTTTGACCTCATCTCAGGGAGTGTCTTGACAATACATTGCTTTTTGAAGTGGTCAGGTAAATGAAAGGCGACTGGTAAAATAATAAGGTAGGGAGAGGTGCTGTCAGACGTGGCTGTCTCTGTTTGAGGTGAGAGGGAAAAAAGAACGGTCAAAAAAGATTTACATTCTCCTCATAGGGAGAAAAAAATATTTGGTAATCCCTACTATCACAGACAGGATAAAAACGACATCAGTGGACACGCATTACCTACTTCACGAGGCACAGGGCTCATGTCATGTCCTTCAAGACTTCAAGGAGCAAAAAGCCATGCAGCTCATCTCAATTCCTAAGCTTTGGCATGGCTGCAATCTTACATATACAAACATTTTTGTAAGGATCAATGGGAAAATAAGGCCCATGTATAGTACACATTCATCTAAAGCACAGGCATATTATTTCCCTGCTTCACTGAGCCTGTGAAGTACATGGTAAGACTCACTTGATCTTAAAAGTGTCGTCTGCTGGTGAGAGATTTGTCCCTGTGTTCATATAAAGATGGGGATTCAAACAATTGTTAAGTAATCACCTGCGGTCATGTTTTTAAAGGTCAAGAATAATTGAGGCTGCTTGGGTTTGGCAAAATAAAAGTGTGAGGTGATTTCTAAGCGTAAGATAATTTCCAACATGAACCTTGTAGAGAATGAAATGGATAGCCCTGAGCTAAATGTTACCAAGTGCACGGCTGCCCCGACATCATATAGAACTGATGGACTCAATACAATTCAATTTATACTATCGGAAACGCCACTAGATGGAAAAGTAGCTCGACACCACAGCAAATGGGGTCTCTCACAAGCAAACAACAGGCAATTTACCTTCAAAAGAAAATGGCCGATGGGGAACATTTTGCTGTGAAATAATCAGCAAGAAAGGACATTAATCACACTGTAGGCTACGGCATCAATAAATGTTTAGATCTTTTGATCATTACAGAAAAATTGTGTTTCATGTAGATTCACCAATAATACCAACATCAAACAGGAACAAATAACCAGTTGATAGCACCCTGGCAGTAGTCACACAGTTCCTCTATTTCATGGCAACAAGCACTTCTAAAAGAAGGAAAATACTGCCACGAAGTGAGCTATCCTAGATCTGCCCCATGACGCTGAAGGCAAGCAGCCACCAGATGGGAATGAGGAACCTGTTTGTTCTTCTAAAGGTAGACCTTTTGATGACAAGCTTCAAACTGATGTAAATATGACCTCCATGGGATTGTGTGTTTGCTTTCTTAAACATGCAGCATCTCTTTGGTCTCAGTCAGTTGATCTAATTCAAAAGCCTGCTCCGGAAAAAAAAAAAACATAGTTTGAAAGAGTAACTGCCGGCTGGCACTGCACTTGCCATTACAAAGACACATTGCTGGTCCCAGAAGTTGTCTTGTGACACCAGACAGCAAGCATGCTAGAAACAGACCCAATGTCTTATTGCAATATGCACCATGAAAATGCTTGAGTGACAGGATAGAAAGATATTCATTCCTCAAGCCCTCCCTTTTCTCTGGCTCCGGTAGAACAATCACAGTCATTTTTCTGGGTGTTCGGACTTTCACTTCCCTAATCAGGGCCTGCCATGCTCCACACTGAGGAGCACACTCCTCTGGAACATTCCACATTCAAGGTCCATTACCTCCAGCCAGTGCAGTGCTTCACTCCGGAAAGCATGTCCTTGAAACACGTGTATAGAAAAAGGGTCAGGGAGGGTCAGAGATAGGGGAGGGAGGGTCAGAGATAGGGGAGGGAGGGTCAGAGATAGGGGAGGGAGGGTCAGAGATAGGGGAGGGAGGGTCAGAGATAGGGGAGGGAGGGTCAGAGATAGGGCAGGGAGGGTCAGAGATAGGGGAGGGAGGGTCAGAGATAGGGGAGGGAGGGTCAGAGATAGGGGAGGGAGGGTCAGAGATAGGGCAGGGAGGGTCAGAGATAGGCACATCTGGATCAGGCCTTCTACATCTAGACAGTGGTAGTTATTACTGCATTATGACAGATGACAGATCCATCTCACCGTGAAACCTTGCTAATGTATGTGTGGCCCTCATATACGGTGAAGTGTAACATTAATTTGCTGTGTGAGTGGTAACTGGGTTAAATGGGCTTGCTAGCATTAATGGAGCCATCATGGCTGCAGCAGTCAGGCAGAACAGAGGGCTCTTACTGCAATTATTTCCAAACCCTCCAAAAAATGGATTTCCATGTAGAGATCTGACTGGACTACCATATACACCTTTCGGTTTGTGGGTTCCATTTCAGCCAGTGTTCCGTTTGAAACCATAATGGAAAACCATAATGAATGGAGGGGTGGTTTTAAAACTACAGTCAGATACCTATTATTCATCCATATCTACTGTACACTACTATAGTTAGTAAACTACCCCATCTACACTACTATGAAGTGATAATGCCCACAAAGCCGGTGTTTGGAGGATATATAGGCACAGGTGTTGTTAGGCCCGAGATGAAGTCGAGGACAGGCAAATCGTGCCAATATATCCTCCAAACATCGGCTTCGAGGGCATTTTCACTTTTATACAATTGATTACCAACATATTCAAATAATTATTGACATATTTTCATTAAAAACGCTATTTTGATGAATTTACTCATACTATTTCATCCTTCCACAATATATAGTCCCGACACAAATCTAGGGTTGCTACCCAAGCCGGCTGGTCGTTCGTTCTATCATTTTGGTTGCCAGAGACGTAGTCGTTAGTTTTTTTCTAAATCCCAGTCGTTTGTTCTAAATGTTCCGTTGACAGTTATTATCCCTTGCTTGCTAGCTAGCCAACTTTGGCTAACACAGTCGCGTCAAACAGTGCCGCCAGAATAACATTAAAGTAGCTGGATTTGCGTTTGTTTAAGCTGTTTCCTAGTGTGTTTTTTTTGTTGATACATCCATAACAATGAGCTAATGATGTGCAATTTCGCCTGGCATAGAGCATTTGCTCTCTCGCAAGGCCACTGTTCAGAAGAGATAGCCAACTACTCAGCTAACACAATCACTTCAAACTGAAGCTGGAATGACAGCAAACTAGCTGCATTTCGTGTTTTCGATTGACATTTCTTTGTATATATCCATGAAAATTATGCTGATTCATGATTTCGACTGTTTGAGAAAAGCTGCCAGCCTGCCTGTCTCGTCCCAACTCACGACAAGTATATTACCATAAGACAGCTGGAGATCGAATTTCAATATTGAAACAATGTTGCAAATGCCGGAGAGACAGACAGCAAGGTTATTTCAAATCTCCACTGTTGAAAACCAAATGCTAGTCTAAAAGAAGTGGGAGATAATGTCTAGATGCTTTTTACAGTATAGATCTAGTATATAAATTGCCTGGCTGAGCTGATGAGACAATGGATTGCGCAGTCAGACGGAACAGAGTAAATAGGCATTTCAACTTCATACTGTAGATTTAGCCGATGGTAACTTGTGGAATAGACACCGGCTGGAATGTGTTTTTAACCAATCAGCATCCAGGATTAGACCCACCCATTGTATAATAGTTATTAAACTACCCCATCTACACTATTATACTTCATGATCTACCCCATCTACACTACCATAGTTCATAAACTACCCCATCTACACTACTATAGTTCATAAACTACCCCATCTACACTCCCATAGTTAATAAATTGCTACATTTCCTTCAGTCTCTGTTGAACAGTCTAGCTCTGCTCCAAATGCATGTTGTATCTCTGACTCTGCCCTTATTAGGTGACACCAGAGCAAGTTGAATGACGTGTACTTGACAGGACAAGTCCTATGGCTGCTGGCCAGGCCCAGGTGGAGAGGTCAGGAGGGATAAGGGGATGTCAAAGCCCCAGGGCAGGTGGGACTAAGGCCCTGTGGCTGACAAGACTGCTAGGCTGACTATGAAAACAAGTGTCCCAAGACTCCATTCCTCAAAATAGTTTTTAAGGTACAAGCTTGCCACCTGCAAAGAAAATAACAAACTACTGTCAATGAAACTTGAGTCAGACAAGGAGATGTGAGATTGGCATGCATTTAAAGCCTATTTGTGTTTCAACTTGCATCAACACAAATGGAAAATTGAAAATATAGATTTGAATATATTGTAATACCACCAACACCTTAGTTACATGCAGTTTGTACAATACAATACAACTGGTTAACTAATGAGATTAGTTACTGATGAGCTAATGAACCACTTATCAACATTACATTCCCTACATTGTGATTAGAGCTCTGAGACCTCATGTAGAGACTTCTTCTGCCCTCAAGGGCATAGAAGCCATAGATCAGAATCTCTGCTTCACAGAACCAGAGCCCACTGAGGTTTTCTCTCTTTTACAGAAACAAAAAAGGAAAGGAAAGGAAAATGGAACAATCCAACAAAAATAAAGTCTGGAATATAAATGATCTTGTCTTGTCCCTGCGAGACTAACTTTGCATCATTTCTGGAATAATGGATCCCCTGTGAATATTATACTGTTCACTGTCCCGTCTTCCACATTCAGAAACAATAAAGGTAATCCAATTCAAATTTGTCATAATAATGACTCATAACCACAAGTTTTGCAGGTCAGGTGAAAGCTTGTTCTCCTCACCTGATTAACTTGAATTGTGCTTATTGCATTTAGTGCATTGCCAAATACCCCCTCTAGATCTGCCAGGCATATCCTATATCATTGTCAGGAGTTTAGCTTAATATATTCATTCTCATGCTAAACTCGCCCTTTTGTGAGACTGTTGAAGAACAACGGAATGCGATCAAATGTAATGTTGATCAAATGTGCACAACAGACTTCATGACTGTCTTGTGACTGGTCTTCTGGTCTGCTGCAGGAATGCACAGGCAGGAGGCTCTGGCTGAGAGTTTGTTCCGCATGCTGCCCCAGCTCCCTGGAATTAGATACCTCTCCTGTGGCACCATGCGGCCAGGCAGACAGAACACACTCGTCCTGACTGCCATTCTTAGCCTGGGGAAGTGATTTTCATGCTCTACTGTTTCCACAGAAAGACAGATCCACTTCCACTACCGAACCACTGGGCCCAAGGGGCTTTCCTCTGTTATGTGGCAGGAAACGGACTAGTCTCCATGCACTCTATTATAAAGAAAGATAAAGAAAGTGTGTTCTTTTATATTGACAGGTAGTCTCTGTTTAATGATGTTTTTAGTAACTAGTAGCTTTATCCCCTAACCAAAGAGGACTTGAGGCCTTTTTAGGATCTCATCCATCAGTCTAGTGTAATGTGTAATGACTAATGAAGGCAGGGTAATTGTAAAGCCACAATCCTCTCCACTGTAAGTCTTGGATACAACTTACTACTTTGTGGCTACGCCGAACAAATGGCTGAGACCAGCAGAGGCCTAAGACAACTTCCTGTGTCCTTCTCAGAGCTCAGAGCTATAGGCCACCAGGAAGCACAATAGTTCCAGGAGCTCATTCCTCATGCAAAAGATGTGGTGATCTCAGAAACCAAGTTCAAGCGGGCTAGGATGTGAACTGACAAAACTTGGAATCAAGGCTAAGAAATATGTCCTTGCCACCAAGGACCTTGGCATCTCGAGTTAACACACTTTAAAGCCTTGTCATTACAATAAAACAAAGAAACCAGTGAGGGCCGTAAATACTGAAGCAATACATCTGTACCTCTACTCTGAGCTATTATAGAGGTCAACACTTTGAAGTGAATTACACATCACTGGGTTGGTTAGTGAAACAAATAGCAATGTTCAATTGGTCTATTTATGTTGTATTGCATTCATATCATAGAGTAACTTTATCTGTTCCAACACAAATATTTAAAGTAAAAATAGAAATAGCGTACAAACTCTCAAAATAATTGTATTTTCATTTCACACCCGATGTAGGTCATTTCATGACATTTATTGTATGACATATTATTAATATCAGTAAATATAATAATGTATTTGTGAAAGTTGGTTGATGTGTTATTCATGAAATATCTTGACAAGAACAAGATGAAGACTTGTCAGTCAGTATACCATCATTGTTAAATGATGTTGTGATTCATCAGAACCCATTTTGCCTGGATAGAAATGCTTCTGTGACTGTGCAAATGGAAAAAAAATAAGTGTCCTGTCTCAAATGCCACTTGTCAAATAGGTTTGAGTGACAGAGATTGCAGAGGATAAGGTTGCAGACCACAAATTTCCAGCCCGAAGCCCTTTGCAAATCTGGCTTACCAGTGAGGCATAAAGAACTGTTGTGTTGCTTCAGAGAGGTTTACTTCTCAGGAAAACGTTGTCTTTATAGACCTTTGACAGGATTTCAGACTCAACTTTCAGCTGGATATAGATCATTATCACTTTTTCACATCCATTCATAATGTGTTGAAACTTTTACCTGTGGTGGGCCAGTCATCCATTCCTAAATTCAACAAAAGAAAGGCATCCTAATATGGTTGTTTAAAACAAGATTGTATAAGACAGGTACTGTATGACGTGATACTAGCCCAAGGTAACTGTACTTAGACTGTCTCCAGGTTAAAACTTTTTTCCCACTGTATGTTTTTCCCTCTGAAGACCTTTATGTTGCAGACAGTGGCTGCAGAGCCACAGGTCATTGTGTAATAGATCTCTGCCAGATGGTGAACCTCCACCAGTGATGCAATAATGGGAACTCTGCTTGTGCAGATACATTTTCGCTGGATCGCAAGAGCTTTTCCAGAAGTCCCCTGTTCTTCAGTGCAGTTTAAATTCCCTGTGTCCGCCCTCAGGTCTGGACCACTGCTTTTCCTGCTGCTCAGTCAGACCACATTGAAAGGACAGAGGTTTACAGGAGTGCTGATAACGACACATAACCGTTGTAGCATCATTTCAGCGGCAGTCATTAAAATGATTACAAAGGGAACTACTGTCTCTAGACAGTACTATCCACCACAAAAACACTTCATCTACACAGTTCTGCAATGTCATATCCTGTACTGAAGGCCTGTATTGCCCCACTCTCCCCTGCTCCCACCACCATCATCACCATCTTCCTAGGACCAATTCCAACCTCTGTATTGCAAAGAGAACAACATTCACCTCTCCTCTCCCTAAACAGCTGCAATTTTGCCACGGAAATATTTATCTTGGGGGATCCACTCCACATCACAGGAGTCGCAACATGACATCCCCTCCAGAAACAGTTAATAACATCGGTGTACTCTCCCGGTCAAGTCGAAGGTCACAGCTGACACAATTTCACTGCTGTTCTATTTCAGGTGATCTCTAATAAAGGCCAACAGCCTTGCCCCTTCACACTCTACTGTCAGGGTGGCAGACCATGATCACTCCCAGAGTTCCTCTGAACAGAAAGGTTTCCTGCCTACCATTTTGTAACAAGTATGTTGGTCGATGATGACTCAGAGGATACCACATACAAATGTAGCTTTGTGGACTTCAAGTTTGCAAACCAAAAATAGGTGTCATGAATTTAGAGACTGTAAAGGTTTTAACACGAGTCCTATGTAATAGCATGGACCTGGGAAAAACATACCCTTAAGAGTGAGGATATTTTGTCAATGGCATATACTCCATACAAGAGCCAAGGGCTACATCAAACTAGATAATAGGTACATGCCATTGTTTTTACTGTCATAATGATGCAAATTTATACCAGAATTGAATAATAATAATACACAATCCTGAATGAATTGATTTTAATTTGTATCATTTCCTTCAAACAGAAAGCCGTAAAGAATGCTCTCAGTCCATTACGAAGGATCAGGACTGTGGTTTGGGTAGGATAGGAGTTACTGTATGTCTGTACACTCACAACAGTTGAATGGACTGTATGGTATACTCAATACAGAGTATTTTTCTTACACATAATGTAGCTACCATTCTCAAAGCAGTTTTACAGAGACGAAGAGGACAAAATTGACAGAGACACATGAGGTATAATTATGTCTATAGCCCACAACAAAAACATACACAACACTAACTCGCGCTTAGCCGGATTTCAATCTCTTTCGTCTTAACAACCTTGCCCGAAATACAGAAAGCCGGGTAGTTTGCCTGACAATTTACAAAATATAAAAGGTGTCTGCTCTATTTTTGAAAGCAGCCACCACAATGTAACTTTACACACACCTTTAAAGTGTCTGTGCTGCAGCAGCCGCCTCTGTGCTGAGGGTCCTTGACAAGGTAATCAGCAGCTGGCTCGGCATCAAATAAGCCTGAACCTGAGCTGTATTAATACAGCAGTAGACATGTTCAAGGTTATTACTCCTGATACAGAAGGCTATATATAAATAGAGAGAGAGTATATACTGGTGAAAGAGAAAAGTGAAATTCCCTTATTATACTCTCTCCTCATCTCTTCAGTAACCCGACAATGGTCATATCATGAAACTCTGGGCAATGGAATTGAATCTATAACTCTAAGGAATCGCAATTAAGTCTTTCAGAATACATTTAGTTAAAGATATAAGTTCTATTTGACAGATTTTGTGAAGTGTCAAAGGGCGCCCAAATTGTATTATTGTTGTTGTTCTATGTCAAATCAAATCAAATCAAATCAAATTTTATTGGTCACATGCGCCGAATACAACAGGTGCAGACATTACAGTGAAATGCTTACTTACAGCCCTTAACCAACAGTGCATTTATTTTAAACAAAAAAGTAAGAATAAAACAACAACAAAAAAGTGTTGAGAAAAAAAGAGCAGAAGTAAAATAAAGTGACAGTAGGGAGGCTATATATACAGGGGGGTACCGTTGCATAGTCAATGTGCGGGGGCACCGGCTAGTTGAGGTAGTTGAGGTAATATGTACATGTGGGTAGAGTTAAAGTGACTATGCATAAATACTTAACAGAGTAGCAGCAGCGTAAAAAGGATGGGGTGGGGGGGCAGTGCAAATAGTCCGGGTAGCCATGATTAGCTGTTCAGGAGTCTTATGGCTTGGGGGTAGAAGCTGTTGAGAAGTCTTTTGGACCTAGACTTGGCACTCCGGTACCGCTTGCCGTGCGGTAGCAGAGAGAACAGTCTATGACTAGGGTGGCTGGAGTCTTTGACAATTTTGAGGGCCTTCCTCTGACACCGCCTGGTATAGAGGTCCTGGATGGCAGGGAGCTTTGCCCCAGTGATGTACTGGGCCGTACGCACTACCCTCTGTAGTGCCTTGCGGTCAGAGGCCAAGCAGTTGCCATACCAGGCGGTGATGCAACCAGTCAGGATGCTCTCGATGGTGCAGCTGTAGAATTTTTTGAGGATCTGAGGACCCATACCAAATCTTTTTAGTCTCCTGAGGGGGAATAGGCTTTGTCGTGCCCTCTTCACGACTGTCTTGGTGTGTTTGGACCATGATAGTTCGTTGGTGATGTGGACACCAAGGAACTTGAAGCTCTCGACCTGTTCCACTACAGCCCCGTCGATGAGAATGGGGGCGTGCTCAGTCCTCTTTTTTTTCCTGTAGTCCACAATCATCTCCTTTGTCTTGGTCACGTTGAGGGAGAGGTTGTTGTCCTGGCACCACACGGCCAGATCTCTGACCTCCTCCCTATAGGCTGTCTCATCGTTGTCGGTGATCAGGCCTACCACTGTTGTGTCGTCGGCAAACTTAATGATGGTGTTGGAGTCGTGCCTGGCCATGCAGTCATGGGTGAACAGAGAGTACAGGAGGGGACTGAGCACGCACCCCTGAGGGGCCCCCGTGTTGAGGATCAGTGTGGCAGATGTGTTGTTACCTACCCTTACCACCTGGGGGCGGCCCGTCAGGAAGTCCAGGATCCAGTTGCAGAGGGAGGTGTTTAGTCCCAGGATCCTTAGCTTAGTGATGAGCTTAGAGGGCACTATGGTGTTGAATGCTGAGCTGTAGTCAATGAATAGCATTCTCACGTAGGTGTTCCTCTTGTCCAGGTGGGAAAGGGCAGTGTGGAGTGCGATAGAGATTGCATCATCTGTGGATCTGTTGGGGCGGTATGCAAATTGGAGTGGGTCTAGGGTTTCTGGGATTATGCTGTTGATGTGAGCCATGACCAGTCTTTCAAAGCACTTCATGGCTACAGACGTCAGTGCTACGGGTCGGTAGTCATTTAGGCAGGTTATCTTAGAGTTCTTGGGCACGGGGACTATGGTGGTCTGCTTGAAACATGTTGGTATTACAGACTCAGTCAGGGACATGTTGAAAATGTCAGTGAAGACACTTGCCAGTTGGTCAGCACATGCTCGGAGTACACGTCCTGGTAATCCGTCTGGCCCTGCGGCCTTGTGAATGTTGACCTGCTTAAAAGTCTTACTCACATCGGCTACGGAGAGCGTGATCACATAGTCGTCCGGAACAGCTGGTGCTCTCATGCATGCTTCAGTGTTGCTTGCCTCGAAGCGAGCATAGAAGTGGTTTAGCTCGTCTGGTAGGCTTGTGTCACTGGGCAGCTCGCGGCTGTGCTTCCCTTTGTAGTCTGTAATAGTTTTCAAGCCCTGCCACATCCGACGAGCGTCAGAGCCAGTGTAGTATGATTCAATCTTAGACCTGTATTGACTCTTTGCCTGTTTGATGGTTCGTCGGAGGTCATAGCGGGATTTCTTATAAGCGTCCGGGTTAGAGTCCCGTTCCTTGAAAGCGGCAGCTCTACCCTTTAGCTCAGTGCGGATGTTTCCTGTAATCCATGGCTTCTGGTTGGGGTATGTACGTACGGTCACTGTGGGGACGACGTCATCGATGCACTTATTGATGAAGCCAGTGACTGATGTGGTGTACTCCTCAATGCTGTCTGAAGAATCTCGGAACATGTTCCAGTCTGTGCTAGCAAAACAGTCCTGTAGCTTAGCATCTGCGTCATCTGACCACTTTTTTATTAGCCGAATCACTGGTGCTTCCTGCTTCAGTTTTTGCTTATAAGCAGGAATCAGGAGAATAGAGTTATGGTCAGATTTGCCAAATGGAGGGCGAGGGAGAGCTTTGTATGCGTCTCTGTGTGTGGAGTAAAGGTGGTCTAGAGTTTTTTCCCCTCTGGTTGCACATTTAACATGCTGGTAGAAATGAGGTAGAACGGATTTAAGTTTCCCTGCATTAAAGTCCCCGGCTACTAGGAGCGCTGCATCTGGATGAGCGTTTTCCTGTTGATTAATGGCCTTGTACAACTCATTCAGTGCAATCTTAATGCCAGCATTGGTTTGTGGTGGTAAATAGACAGCTATGAAAAATATAGATGAAAACTCTCTTGGTAAATAGTGTGGTCTACAGCTTATCATAAGATACTCTACCTCAGGCGAGCAAAACCTCGAGACTTCCTTAGTATTTGATTTTGTGCACCAGCTGTTGTTTACAAATATACACAGACCGCCGCCCCTTGTCTTACCGGAGTCAGCCGTTCTATCCTGCCGATGTAGCGTATAGCCTGCTAGCTGAATGTTGTCATTGTTGTCGTTCAGCCACGACTCTGTGAAACATAAGATATTACAGTTTTTAATGTCCCGTTGGTAGGATAACCGTAATCTTAAATCGTCAATTTTATTCTCAAAAGATTGAACGTTGGCTAATAGGATTGATGGGAGAGGCAGTTTACTCGTTCGCCGTCGGATCCTTACAAGGCACCCGGATCTGCGTCCACGATATCTCCGTCTCTTCCTCACGCGAATGACGGGGATCTGGGCCTTGTTGGGTGTCTGTAGAATATCCTTCGCGAACGCCTCGTTGAAGAAAAAGTCTTCGTCCAATACCAGGTGAGTAATCGCTGTCCTGATATCCAGAAGCTCTCTTTGGTTATAAGAGACGATGGCAAAAACATTATGTACAAAATAAATTACAAATAACGCGGAAAAACACACATAATAGTACAATTGGTTAGAGGGCTGTAAAACGGCAGCCATCTTCTTCCGGCGCTGTTTATCTATACCATGATATGTGATGGTATTAGTACTACAGCACTATGATTTACTTGTGTTATCAAGACTCAGATATTTTATCATGTGAATGGCTTCAGTTTGTGGACAGCAGTGCTATATCCCAACCCCAAGTGATCTGTTCTTTGAATATTGCTTCAAGTGAAAATTACAGAAAATCAAACCCATGAATGGATGACATAAATACTCTTCAATAGGTTTGCTGAGGTACATCCATCAAGGGGCCATGCAGTCTTTCCTCACTTACACTGCCTATCCTGGCTAGTGGGCATAATTGACCTGCTTGGGCTAGTGGGGATAATTGACCTGCTTGGGCTAGTGGGGATAATTGACCTGCTTGACTTCTGAAGGCATGAGATACACACAAATTAATGATTGGTTAATTGCATAATTTACAGCCTACCACTGTTGCCCTGGGTGCAGTTTTCTATCCTAAAAGGGTTATCTTTTCAGAAACTAGATAACTGTCAATGATTCTGTGGCTGACATTTTCTGATTTGCCTTTCGTGTGCGATTAAATACAACTCACGATAAATTCGGTAATTTCCAAAAGCACTGTTTTATTTGCTGCACATTTAGGCAGCCCCCAAAATCCCTTAGCTGTTGCATACCATCAGCACTCTCTTTCCAACTGTCCCCCCACAAGGGTGAGAAGATCAATACATGTAATGTATCCAATCAATTACCAGAATGTTTTCTTTCACCTTAAGTGACTCCTAACATTTAGCCACTCAGTAGAATGGAGCCTGGATTTTAATTGGTGGTAGTTGAGGGGTTTGAAAAACCAAACTGTGAAATGTTTATCACTATTCCCACGTCTCTTCTGAATGAGACTTACGTTTCAGTGAAAGCGCTCTGAGAATCACGCAAAATCCCCAAGGCCCAAGATTGGTTACCAATTAAATTAGCTTCCGGGCCATTATCAATCCATTAAAAACAATGCTCCTGTAATATGAGATGAATAAATGTGCATCACAACCACAGACCGCAAGCAGTCTGCTCTCTCTCTCCTCTGATGCTTAGCATGATTGGCCTTTAGAAACATTACCTCTCCTCCCTAAACAATGCAGCCCTTTGGGCCCTGCGTGGAGAATAATGAAGACACAATATCCACACGGCCATGGTCCAGCTGCTCCACCTCTCCTCCTCTGACCGGGCCTTTCCAGGGTGGTGTGCATGAGGGCCTTCAGAGGAACAGCCAGGGAGAAGGTAATATTTGTTTTTAAATGTATTTCTTATTAACCCATCCGGCTGAACCTCCGACCCAGTCTCAAATCTCTGGAAGACTGAAACAGGTTTCCCTCAATAATTTCCCTCTATTTAGCGCCATCCATCATTCCTTCAATTCTGACCAGTTTCCCAGTCCCTGCGGATGAAAAACATCCCCACAGCATGATGCTGCCACCACCATGCTTCACTGTGGGTATGGTGTTCTCGGGGTGATGAGAGGTGTTGGGTTTGCGCCAGACATAACGTTTTCCTTGATGGCCAAAAAGCTCAATTTTAGTCTCATCTGACCAGAGTACCTTCTTCCATATGTTTGGGGAGTCTCCCACATGCCTTTTGGCGAACACCAAACGTGTTTGCTTATTTTTTTCTTTAAGCAATGGCTTTTTTCTGGCCACTCTTCCGTAAAGCCCAGCTCTGTGGAGTGTACGGCTTAAAGTGGTCCTATGGACAGATACTCCAATCTCCGCTGTGGAGCTTTGCAGCTCCTTCAGGGTTATCTTTGGTTTCTTTGTTCCCTCTCTGATTAATGCCCTCCTTGCCTGGTCTGTGAGTTTTGGTGGGCGGCCCTCTCTTGGCAGGTTTGTTGTGGTGCCACATTCTTTAAATTTTTTAATAATAGATTTTCTGTACTTCTCCACAACTTTGTCCCTGACCTGTTTGGAGAGCCCTTGGTCTTCATGGTGCCACTTGCTTGGTGATGCCCCTTGCTTAGTGGTGTTGCAGACTCTGGGGCCTTTCATAACAGGTGTATATATACTGAGAGCATGTGACACATCATGTGACACTTAGATTGCACCTAGGTGGACTTTATTTAACTAATTATGTGACTTCAGAAGGTAATTGGTTGCACCAGATCTTATTTAGGGGCTTCATAGCAAAGGGGGTGAATACATATGCACATCCCACTTTTCCGTTATTTATTTTTTAGAATTGTTTGAAACAAGTTATTTTTTTCATTTCAATTCACCAATTTGGACTATTTTGTGTATGTCTATTACATGAAATCCAAATAAAAATCAATTTAAATTACAGGTTGTAATGCAACAAAATAGGAAGAACTCCAAGGGGGATGAATAGCTCAGCTGGTAGAACACGGCGCTTGTAACGCCAGGGTAGTGGGTTCGATCCCCGGGACCACCCATAAACAAACATTTATGCACGCATCACTGTAAGTCGCTTTGGATAAAAGCATCTGCTAAATGGCATATTATTTTATTATTTATTATATAATAATTTTGAAAGGCACTGTACATACATTTTACATATACATTTTACATACACCTTTTACATATACATTTTACATACATGGTACTTTTATATACAGCAATCACATAACAATAAGACATTACCGAACATAAGCTCTTTAATCCCACCCCTCAGCCACTCTCAGCCCATCCCACCTAACACCATAGACCACCCTCGTTTGGTTTCCATGTGCAATATATTTTTCAATTGTGCTGTGATGTTTTACATGAATTTTGAACCTTTCTAATCGCACAGTATCCACAGATTGTGAGCTAAAGATGAAAACCTTTCCTACGAGTATTATTATATTATTGATTGATAGACTATGGCTTTCCAAATTGCCCAACACTGCTATTTGTAAGGTTAATTTTAAGTGAATGTTGTGATTTTTTAACCATTCCTGACCTGTGACCAGAAACAAGCTACATAGGGGCAATACCATAATAAATGATTTTGTGATTCTGTCTCTTCACAGCTAAATCTACAGACCTGAGATTGTTGTATGCCCCATATATATAGCATTCTGTTGGTGGCAAGAATTTTGTATAATAACTCAATTGAAAAACTCGAAGTGTTGAATCAAGGGTTGTTTTTTGTATCAGTTCATATATCATGTGCCATGGAATCGGTACATCGAAAATCTCTTCCCATTTATTTTGCAACCTGTATGGCACAGCTGTCAAGGCAAACTTAATCACTCCTCTCCAGAGGGAGCACATAAAGGTGGGAATGGGGATGTTTTCATTCGGAATGCTTATCACAGCGCTTGTTATTGTTTCTGGCCCCCTCTCTCCAACGACACAGGTGGGAAAAAAACACCTGATGGATGGATGGCTCCACTTATTGTGATTCATTGTCTGAGTGAGAGGTTTTATGAGGTGTCACCGTGTCAGATGACGAGGCAGTTAACCGAAGGTCACGCTGATTTGTGGTGGAGCAACATGTATAATCTAAAACACTACACACCACTGAGCTCTGTTAACTGGCTAAATAATGCTGACCTCAGGGGTCAATGGTTTCCATAGGTTCTTTCTAGGGGCCTTGGGGCGAGGTATTGATCATGTTGTGGGATGAAGGTTAGCTCATCTATCATTCACTCACTGATTCAAAACAACAAGCAGCCGTTTATATCAGGAGGTCACCAACTGCTTTACCCAACTGCCCACACAGGTGAGAGTATAGGCTACATTCGTTGCATCCTTTGGAGAATAGGCTACTTTCGTTGCATCCTTTGGAGAACTCTGGGTGGGAATGGAATGTCTGCCAGTCCAATTTAAACTACTTAGACCTTTATGTTACATGAAATACCATGGGTCTCATTATTCAGGGAGATAACAAGAGACAGGAGGAATATTTAATCACTAATGCTAATAGTCACATTGCTTAGAGCAATCTGCTTAGAGCAACCAGGCTTCAGGGTATTCAGGGTAACATTTCATCCTTATTAGTCATCAAACCTGGGTTCAAATACATGTGTATTTAAGCATCTGGTATTTCAAATACTTTTTTGTGCATTTGACTATTTTCAAATACACAGCCCAAAACAAGTACTTGAATGGTTATTTGTAAAAACCAAATAGTCTGCCAAATTGTATTTGACAGTATTTTCAAATACTATTTTCAAATGCCTGTGTAAATGAATGGGAGTGTATTTGAGTCAGAGTATTTGAGTATTTTCAAATACTTTCCCAGTATATTTCCAAATACATTGAAATATTCAACTACTTGTGTTTTAAAATGAGAAAATATATCTGAATACTTATTTCAAATGTATTTGAAAGCGATTGAGATATAATAAATAGTATTTGAACCCAGGTATGTGACTCATAGCTACTGTATGATATGTACAGACTATACATGTAAGATACTTCAAGTAGTATAACTATATAATAACGATAATATAACTGATGCTAACATTTACTGTATGTGCTGGAATATTTCAAGGATAGGAATTTTCAAAGGATCCGAGACTCACATCACATACTGCTTTTCTAGGACAAATTAGGCTTGTAAAATACAAATAATTGTGTCCTTGACCGACGAATCTGCCCATATTGCTATTGTACAATCCAATAGATATTTGAATGACACATACACTATCGGTCAAAAGTTTTAGAACACCTACTCATTCAAGTGTTTTTCTTGATTTTTACTATTTTCTACATTGTAGAATAATAGTGAAGACATCACAACTATGAAATGACACATATGGAATCATGTAGTAACCAAAAAAGTGTTCTTCTTCAAATAGCCACCCTTTGCCTTGATGACAGCTTTGCACACTCTTGGCATTCTCTCAACCAGCTTCATGAGGTAGTCACCTGGAATGCATTTTAATTAACAGGTGTGCCTTCTTAAAAATTAATTTGTGGAATTTCTTTCCTTCTTAATGCGTTTGAGCCAATCAGTTGTGTTGTGACAAGGTAGGGGTGTTATACAAAGATAGTCCTATTTGGTAAAAGACCAAGTCCATATTATTGCAAGAACAGCTCAAATAAGCAAAGAGAAACAACAGTCCATCATTACTTTAAGACATGAAGGTCAGCCAATACGGAACATTTCAAGAACTTTGAAAGTTTCTTCAAGTGCAGTTGCAAAAACCATCAAGCGCTATGATGAAACTGGCTCTCATGAGGACTGCCACAGGAATGGAAGACCCAGAGTTACCTCTGCTGCAGAGGATAAGTTCATTAGTTACCAGCCTCAGAAATTGCAGCCCAAATAAATGCTTCACAGATTTCATGTAACAGACACATCTCAACATCAACTGTTCAGAGGAGACTGTATATCAGGCCTTCATGGTCGAATTGCTGCAAAGAAACCTCTACTAAGGACACCAATAATAAGAAGAGACTTGCTTGGGCCAAGAAATCCGAGCAATGGACATTAGACCGGTGGAACTTTGTCCTTTGGTCTGGAGTCCAAATTGTAGATTTTTGGTTCCAACCGCTGTGTCTTTGTGAGATGCGGTGTGGGTGAACGGATGATCTCCACATGTGTATTTCCCACCGTAAAGCATGGAGGAGGAGGTGTTATGGTGGGGGGGGGGGGGGGGGGGGGTGATTTACTGGTGACACTGTCTGTGATTTATTGAGAATTCAAGGCACACTTAACCAGCATGGCTACCACAGCATTCTGCAGCGATACGCCATCCCATCTGGTTTGGGCTTTGTGGGACTATCATTCGTTTTTCAACAGGACAATGACCCAACACACCTCAAGGCTGTGTAAGGGCTATTTTACCAAGAAGGTGAGTAATGGAGTGCTGCATCAGATGACCTGGCCTCCACAATCCCCTGTTCTCAACCAAATTCAGATGGTTTAGGATAAGTCGGACCGCAGAGTGAAGGAAAAGCAGCCAACAAGTGCTCAGGATATGTGGGAACTCCTTCAGGAATGTTGGAAAAGCATTCCAGGTGAAGCTGGTTGAGAAAATGCCAAGAGTGTGCAACGTTGTCATCAAGGCAAAGGGTGGCTATTTGAAGAATTTCTAATATCAAATATATTTTCATTTGTTTAACACTTTTTTGGTTACCACATGATTCCATATGTGTTATTTCATAGTTTTGATATCTTCACTATTATTCTACAATATAGAAAATAGTAAAAAAATCAAGAAAAACCCTTGAATGAGTAGGTGTTCTAAAACTTTTGACCGGTAGCATGATAGGATTATCTATATAGCCATATAACACAACATATATGAAAAGACAAAGGAAAGGAATGGTAGAGGGTTTAGAATTTGTGTAGCCGACAGAGCCGAGAAGAGAGCCTGCAGCAATTTGCCAAAGAGATTTCGGATATTATTCGCTGGCATAAATATTCATTAAATACACATGCAGGGGGCTGACTCATGGATCCACCATTGATGAGGTCACGTTATTCAAACAGGAAAATGGAGGATAGGAGTGATACCAACAGCAGGGGGCTTTGTTTCTAATGTGGGAAATGTTCGTGTTCCTGCCATCTCCTTTACCCGTGTGAAGAAGAATGGTATTTTCTGGGACAGTAGCCAGGCAGGAAGACCTTTGGAACAAAATGATTGCAGATATACTCAAGATAAATGCTTTGGGATGATAAATATAGCTACTCTCTGAACTATATTTATTAACTATTTGTTACCTCACAGTTCTGTGCATGTTACTGTTCATAGGAGACTTGGACAGCAGCCAAAAATATGCCTTGTCCTTTCATTGATTTTTTGAGTCAAGTCATGTTATGGCAATGTTATGCAAACAACAGGAAAATGTATAGTAGATACTGAAATATTGCTGAAACATTCCATGTGTATTCATACGTGAAACATTAATACAACTTGTGCCATACGATGGACATATCTAAAGTTATGACGTACTTATTCAGATAAAGGATGAGAGAATACAATATGCATTACTGATAAATACTGAAGTGGAATATTATGCATTGAACCAAGTGGCTCTTCATCATTGCTTTAGCTAATTGTACCAACACTGTAACATGATTTCTTACAAATGACAATATAAGGAAGAGTGGGGTTATGTGTCGGAAGATGCATTGTCTTCCCTTAAATGCCCCATTAGGCCTGAGATAAAGGATTTTGAGAGTCCTCATTAGTTAGCCTATTCCTCACACTGACATACCATCTCTTATGGGTATCTCCGCCGTCAAGGCTTTGTGAACTGTGTTTAAACAAGAGAGTTTAAGGGGAAGTATGGAATAATGCATAATCCCCTAAAGTCCCAGTCTCTACATTACTCTAATGTGGAAATGTAGTTATAGTGTAACTACTGTAATACAAAATGTAACTGTGTATTTTTTCTGGTAGAAAAACTGTTGGAAACCTTCTTTATGACTGCCCTTTCATTCCGAAAGTTACTAAGATTGTGTTTAAAGGCTGATAATGTTCTTTATTTACACTGAACCAGCCAGATGACACATAACAGGTTATGAAGATAGGATGTTTATAAATATGAATGAGTAATATGCATTCAAACTCAAAAGGCTGTAAGTTCAGCAGTACCTCTCTTTACCTCTCTGATTAGAATCTGACTCAGACAATTGTATCATTTCACAAAGACGTGCAATTAGTTTCCGAATAGCATGGAAGGTCATGGAGGCTTAGAAGGATTTACAGAAGTCATACAGAGTATCAATATATCGTCACCATCTTAGACAGGCACTATGTCTGACATGGATGGGTCAGTGGCCAGTTGAGCTGGAAGGGTAAAAGGGACATTTCAGTTTTACTGTCTTGGGAAGAGGATAAAATTGCGCATTGCACATTAGCTATTGTCATGGTTGAATAATTGCTTGAATCCTGCTCTTTAACTTAAGAACCTGAAGTAGTGTGTAATATTCTGGTCAATGACCGTCTGTAAAATGACAGAACTGGCTCCATCTTTTTATGAGCGGATATGAGCCATTGCCACAGAAAATTTTCTTGCCAAAGACATTCTGTATTTCCATCCCGCCCATTTGAAGGTTGGCCCTTCATTCTCATGACATTTGTGCTCAATTAACACTGCCATTTGCCAATTCACAATAATATCCAATGAGCCAACGCAGACAATACCTTTCGTCTGTTCTTTTTTTGGTGCTCTGAGACCTCATCCGGCACCTCATTCCTGAGAAAAAGTCTGATTGAGGCTGTGTCTCAGGAACACCTGTGTAATCTCAGCTTCATCAATGGCCGACATTGATCACTGCCTATGAGAGAATACAGGTAAATCAATCAGCCGGCCAGGACAAAGATAGCATAGACACCCAAGATCATCCTCTCATCAATGAAGGAGCATGGCGATCGATGGCCCCGGTCCAAAGTTCTGCTAACTGCACAGTAGTGGCAGCTGAGTGGTGCAGCTTTGCCCTTGGAAGAGTGGATAGTCAGAGGAATGATTGCTGCTCCCCGTCTGTTGTGGCGATGCACTCTTGCAATCAATGAAGCGGTGATAGTAAATAGATATGGGATCGTATTGGACACGTATATTTCCGCTCTTGTTTGGTTTTTGGCAGCCACACCAGCATTTACAAATTTGATGGTTGAATTGAGTGTATTAATTTAATGGAGTATAGGGGGGGAGGCAAAGAGCATCAACAGTTTCAATCCCAACCATCAATTTATCACTGTCTAGACAGAGCAAAACAAGCCAGCCTGACTGCTTTCTGGGTGCACAGGTTTGTCTATCCCTCTTTCTAGAGGTATATAACCTGAAAGGACTTTCAGTCAAAACTTTGTTGTGGATGAAGGTTTGTGTCCCGGGTCAGCCGTATAGAAACGGAACCAGCATTATAGACATACTGTGGATAACTAGTGCCTGTGAATACCACTATAGAAACAACAAATATTAATATTAATGGAATGGTTGGTCATGCACGGAGCACATGACTGCTTGTCCTTCAGCAATGTAGGCTAGCTCCAACTCTTTCGAAAATGTCTCCTGATTCAGTCCATGCACTGCGTTACTAAGCCTGTGCCTTCTTCTTCTTATTGATATATATTAGGAAACCAATTAATTCAAGTGATTAAAGCACTGGCTAACTAGACTGAAGTTAAGAAGATTGAGGTCAAACAGTGTTCATTTATTTTGAGAATCCCCTATTTCTAGCTCCTCACACACACATTATCAGAAGAGCCCTGCTGCTTACACACTGATTAATTCCCAACCTTAATTGTTGCGTTTAAAAACTGTTTGCGAAGGATGGACAATGCCATCTTTTTTCTCACACATTTCTCTGTGCCAAATTGGCAACAATAGCATGATACTCTAGCCTAGACGTCCTCCTCCGCCTCACATCTCAAGACGAGAAGACTGAAGCCTCACAGCAGAATTGATAAAGTCACTGTCTGATTTAGATGGCGAGTCTGTGACACTTGTTTTGCGGTGTTGAAACAGACATCATGTCAGCTTGGAAGGGATTAGAGATAAACAGCTTGTGATGCATCTAATTGTTCCGATTTCATCCCCATTTAACAACCACAACATCACAGGCTTGACAAAGTGCATCTCAGAGATGAAATAGGATGCTTGCCTCCAACTCAGAGGGCTAATTATAAAATGGCACAATGCTTTTTCTTTCTCGGCTACACTTTTTGGCATCCTAGCTAAGCTTCATTATCACAATGCTTATTTAAATGTACGTAATTTAGCAGACGCTCTTATCCAGAGTGCATACATTTTTTTCATTTCATACCGGCCCCAGGTGGGAATCGAACCCACAACCCTGGCATTGCAAGCGCCATGCTCTACCAACTGAGCTACACGTGGCCCACTTATGGAGTGATTTTGGAATCCGGCGAGGAGTCTAAAGAGCGAGAGAGTGAGAGCACTGAAAATCCCAGGCACTTGGCTGCTCTGACACCCTGGTTGAACTCGTCCCCATTAATGCTGGATTACTGAGGAGAGGCCATGTTTTCATGACAGGGGAATACGGCAGAATATTTGAGCCGTGATAACATCTCCCACTTTTTAATTGCTGCAGTATCTCTGCATGCACTTTCAAGATGCACCAAGCAGCTTTTCTGATGCCCAGGGAAAAGTCAGGGTGTCAGCATAAATAGTTGTTACCACATGCTACCACTGCATTAAAGTCAATGGTCTCCTCATTTTCACTGCCATGATTTTTTCAAAAAAATGTAACAGTTTAAATTAGAGACTTTTTCCAAAGGTAACTATCTTTTTTGTAATTACTTTGTATCAGGTATGTACTGTGGTACTACTGTGTGGTTCAAGCCCAAGTTAATGTAAAATGTGGCATAATTGTCATATCCTAGTGTTTTTTTGTCTTCTGTGGAGCAACAACTGTCATTTGAAGCCAAATGTAAGCAGCCGACTGCTTTCCCTTTGGAAAAATATTTCATGAAACTCTATTAAAAACTGCTCTTGATGATGTGATATTACATGTGGGATGTTTGTGATCTTATATACTGTATTCTCCTGGGTAGGAGATGTCTGCAGTGTTGCTAATCAGCTCTTTCACTGAGATTCGAACCTCATTAATTGAAAGAAAATAAGTAGCACATTATGTGAAATGCAAAGTTGCCCATTTTTGTGTCCAATCTAATCATGCTATCACTAAAATGAATCACACACTGATGGGAATACCCCACTAAAGTACCCCAGATTGTATTTGATGTACTGCCAATAGCAATAATGACTACAAGTATGGGGTTACAAATTACACTGAACAAAAATATAAATGCAACATATCTCAATTACTTTCATATACATTCAAAGTAAGTATTCAGATATATTTTATTTGAAAAGACAAGTAGTTTAAAATTTGAATGTATATAGATTCCTCGTAGTTTATTAGCAAGAATAAATACCCAGATGATTCGACGCATGTATACTGTACATTTTTCAATCATCAATGACGTTTTAACCTACTTATTTTTATTATATTCCTTTGACTTCTTTAACAATGCCTGTCTCATGCAACATAAACATTTTATTCCTATAATAGGCCATTATCAAATATGAACCTAATTTCACAGAGATAATTGATATGAGCCTCAGTGACTTTGCATTCTCACAGCAGTCCATAATTGTCTGTCATTTGTTTGCTCGGTCACGTTCTATAATCGTACATTCCATGATTCCATCTCTTTTTATATCCCTAGGTATTGTGATGAGTGTGATAGAAGGAGTCAGGCGCAGGAGGGTAAATCACCGAATACAGAGTTTATTCCTTTCCGTCACAGTTGCGCTGGATAGCGACATTCAAACATAGGCACAGGGGAAACTCTCTACCCTGGCAATCACGGTACGGAAATACTCCGAACGATATACAAGCATAGGGGAATAAATCTACCCCGGCAATACAATAAGAGAGTAGCTCAACCGAGCTACTCTACTCTCACATGGAACAATCACCCACACAGACAAGGGAGCAGAGGGAACACTTATACACAGACTAATGAGGGGATGAGAACCAGGTGTGTGTGATTAACAAGACAAGACAAGTAGAGTGATGATAATGGGAGCGGCAGTGGTTAGTAAGCCGGTGACGACGAACGCCGAAGCCTGCCCGAACAAGGAGGGGAGGCAGCCTCGGTGGAAGTTGTGACAGGTATGATCTCTACCCGTACGTCCAACAGACATATTGACTTTATTTTACACTCCAATGTCGTTATTTGAAAGTTTCCTAATCCAAGCTTAAAATAGTAGTGACAGTAGGTCTAGCAGTAACATGGGCATTGTCATTTTAGGTGACATTCTTTTGGCAAATAAACCCTATTCCTTGTGCCTTTAATTCAAAACAATGTTCCTTTTTGATATAACTGGAGAGAGGAGTCACCCCTAGAGAGGTGAAGCCGGAAAGAAGAAGCAAGCTATTTGTCATTCGCCACCAGATATAGTGCAACCTTGGCAAAGAGCAGCCAATGAGTTACAAGGCAGATCATCACAAACTAAAGTTTGAGTTTTTTCAATGACACTGGCTAGGTCTTCCACTGGACAGGTTGCATTAAAGTGGAATGATAAGTTTAGACAAATGAGTGCCTGTGCATCTCTTGGGTATGGACACCATTGGAACAAGTCTGTGTTGATCTAGTTGTTTTTTATAAGGTGAAGGTTTTTCTGCAGAGCAGAAAACAAGGGAGCATCCCTCTTCCTGTCCCTTGGCAGTCCTCTCCTTCCCTCACCACTTCAGATAAACAGATATGCACATCATCATCATAAGACCAGAGTCAAACTAAGGAAATACAACAACAACTTTTGAAATGGTGGTATTTGTACAGATTTATTACTTAAATACCTATTCGGTAACACCTCATTTTAAGGGGTCCTTATATTCTAATTACACTGTAACAAGTATTGTAGTTAATTGTAATAACTCATAGTTACACTGTAAAAACAACATGTAACTGGTGGTAATTGCAGTCTGTAATTACCTATGTGTAACAACAAATGCTTGTTACAAATGTTAAAGTTTCCACTAAATTCACCAATTTACTGTTTAGTTTCTTGTCAGCTGCATCTGATTCAGTAATAACTGTCAAAAGGTTGTAATCGCTTGTGGACAGATGTGCTGGGTGTCAGAGATTACAAAGGTTGGAGGCTCAATAGGCTCTAATTACCTACCTGTGAATATGCACTCTTCAAAATCTCCACTCAATGTTGTTGCTAGCACTTGCCCCAAAAAAGTGTACCCTCTGGGTTACCTTGGTAGAGTTTACAACAACAGACCAGATATAGGTCATCCTCACTGAGTGGGGTCTACCATATTAATTATAATGAATGTGTATGTTACCCATTATGACAACCTGAACCATCCAAGTGAGAGGTTAAACCCTCAAGTACATGTAATATCTGCATAAATACAAATGTAATTACTAGGTGTTAAACAGAATTTAGATAGTTAAAATGAAGTGTATCTTGAGGTGTACTTACTAGTAATGACTGTGTACCTACAAAGTATGTTACCCATCTTGACAATCTAATCGTCAGCTTTTGAAAGCTCCATCCAAGTGAGAAAATAAACACACTAATACACAGAGTACATATCTGTAATATTCGCATAAGTACAAGGTTGTCGCTAGTTCGTACACAGGATTTAGCTATTTAAAGTGAAGTGTAGTTACCTATGAGCAATTTCTATATAATTACTTGTTACTCATTACCAAGTGAAAATACCTACAAACAAAAGACGAGCTTCTACTTTAGTCAACTTTATTGCAATATGTAAAAAGGCCTTACATTTCTTACAAAATAATAAGGATTTTTATTGTTAGATTAATAATTTGATTACATAAAGATATATAGGTCTACTCAAACATAAAAATAACTATTCTAGTGATGACTCAAATCTGTAGCTTACAGTGCATTCGGAAAGTATTCAGACCCCTTGACTTTTTCCACATTTTGTTACATTACAGCCTTATTCTAAAATTGATTAAATAAACATTTTTCCTAATCAATCTACACACAATACCCCATAATGACAAAGCTCTACGGACAATTCCTTCGACCTCATGGCTTGGTTTTTGCTCTGACATTTACTGTCAACTGTGGGACCTTATATAGACAGGTGTACTTGTGTAAATAAGGTATTTCCGTTTTTTTATTTTTATTAATTAGCAAAAATCTCTAAAAATCTCTGCTTTGTCATTATGGGGTATTGTGTGTAGATTGATGAGGGGGAAATTTTTTTAATCCATTTTGTAACGTAACAAAATGTGGAAAAAGGTCAAGGGGTCTGAATACATTCCGAATGCACTGTATAGTATGGTGAGTAGCCTAGATAGCTAGCTAATTTAGAAAAATGGGATTGTTTTTTTCTTCCCTTTTTAACATTTCAAGTAACAATGGAAATCAACAACTCTGTTTCTGACTCTGTCTTCATCCGTTTGTTTCTTGTAAGCATTTTCCCGTCCTGGAGTCTGAAAACTTGTGGGAATCGGTGGTAGAGAAGAAGAATGTATGACATTTTAGCATAGACTCTATACATTACCCCTAGTTATCATCGTCATGATTTCTATAGTTTAGGCATATACTGTTGCTAGCTAGGCCTAGCTAGTTGTTGTGTTATCCAGCTAGCAATAATAGTGTTGTTGTTGACACAAGTAGCTACATAGCTAACATTAACATGCTGGGAGTCTCATGTAATAACCTTGGGGTACAGATACCCTGAGAACAAGGTTCAGGGAAGATAAGACCATCGAGCCCAGCTAATGTTAGCTAGCGAGTAGCGACCATAGCATGTTTGCCAGCTTTAGGTAGATAGTTAGCTAGTCAAGGTTAGAAAATGATAGCTAATCCCAAAAAACTCAACAGATTGCATGGAAATTCTGTAGATCAGTGGTCACCAACCGGTCGATCGCGATCTCCAAGGTATTCCTAGTTGATCACCAAACATTTCTGTAAAAAACCCAACGATAAAGCCCTCGTTCCTATTTTTTTTATTTGTTTAGCGCTGTTGGAGGTAGGTGCACTTGATTCAGCAGCCCTAGGTCCAGGAAGGCAAAGTGTTCCCATTTTGAACCTTTTTCATGTGTCTGAAGCTAGAACTCTGCCTACCCGGCAGGCCCAGAGAGCAAATCAAGAGCACCTATAGCCCTACCACTGGCCAATCAGATCACCGTGTCTGCACAGTTTCCTCGAGCCATCGACTGTCCAAAGAAGCCTGTAACTCACAGCAAAATTGATGCCCTGAGATTTCAAAACTTTTAAAACCATGACTATAGAGAGACAACGAATACAGCGAAGAGGTGCTGTTTTTATGAGTAAGTTCATGTTTAAGTTGTTATTCAGCACTGTCAACACTTATAAAAGTGTTGAACATTCTCCCTACACCCACTCACGCTACAACCAGCACTGCAGCTGCAATTCATGAGCATAGCAAAGTGTTCCAATGAGCTTGCATTGTTATTATTAGTGACTTGTATCATTTTTAATATCGAGGAATATTTCACTTTCTCTGGTCATAGGAGTAACAACATGAATTGGTGCATGAGGCAGAACAACATGAATTGGTGCATCAGCTGGAAGACTGTGTCCCCTTTTCTCAATGGAGGGAGGAAGAGCGGAGGGATGATGAGTCGGGTGAGAGGCAGCCTTTTTTATATAATTTCAAAATTGTCTGAGAAGAACAACATTGGCAGGGCAATTCAAGTATAACCAATATGCAGTGATAATGTATTGGGCTACTGCACAAACCTCTTTGCTACAGAACTGTTTTTAATTGGTTAATGTTGCATAGGTTTACGTGTTTTAAGTTTAAAAAAAATCTGAGTGGTAGATCTTGGCTTGCATTTTGACTCAGAAATAAATCTTGACTCAGAAAAGGTTGAGGAGCACTGCTGTAGATAGTAACTCACTAGCTAGCCTAGTTGGTAGGTCTAACCAGCTAATGTTTGCTAGCTAGCTACAGTTAGCTAACGTTAGCTAGCCAACACTAGGCTAGCTAGCGAGCAAACGCTAGCTAACTACCTATACTAAATCATCCAGCAGAATTAATGCATTCAGAAAAGGAAAACATTTACATTTACATTTACGTCATTTAGCAGACGCTCTTATCCAGAGCGACTTACAAATAGGTGCATTCACCTTATAGCCAGTGGGATAACCACTTTACAATGTGTTGGAGTAAAGGGGGGGGGGGGGGTAGAAGGATTACTTTATCCTATCCCAGGTATTCCTTAAAGAGGTGGGGTTTCAAATGTCTCCGGAAGGTGGTGAGTGACTCCGCTGTCCTGGCGTCGTGAGGGAGCTTGTTCCACCATTGGGGTGCCAGAGCAGCGAACAGTTTTGACTGGGCTGAGCGGGAACTATGCTTCCGCAGAGGTAGGGGAGCCAGCAGGCCAGAGGTGGATGAACGCAGTGCCCTCGTTTGGGTGTAGGGACTGATCAGAGCCTGAAGGTACAGAGGTGCCGTTCCCCTCACAGCTCCGTAGGCAAGCACCATGGTCTTGTAGCAGAAGCGAGCTTCAACTGGAAGCCAGTGGAGTGTGCGGAGGAGCGGGGTGACGTGAGAGAACTTGGGAAGGTTGAACACCAGACGGGCTGTGGCATTCTGGATGAGTTGTAGGGGTTTAATGGCACAGGCAGGGAGCCCAGCCAACAGCGAGTTGCAGTAATCCAGACGGGAGATGACAAGTGCCTGGATTAGGACCTGTGCCGCTTCCTGTGTAAGGCAGGGTCGTACTCTCCGAATGTTGTAGAGCATGAACCTACAGGATCGGGTAACTGCCTTGATGTTAGCGGAGAACGACAGGGTGTTGTCCAGGGTCACACCAAGGCTCTTCGCACTCTGGGAGGAGGACACAACGGAGTTGTCAACCGTGATGGCGAGATCATGGAACGGGCAGTCCTTCCCCGGGAGGAAGAGCTGCTCCGTCTTGCCGAGGTTCAGCTTGAGGTGGTGATCCGTCATCCATACTGATATGTCTGCCAGACATGCAGAGATGCGATTCGCCACCTGGTTATCAGAAGGGGGAAAGGAGAAGATTAGTTGTGTGTCGTCAGCGTAGCAATGATAGGAGAGGCCATGTGAGGATATGACAGAGCCAAGTGACTTGGTGTATAGCGAGAATAGGAGAGGGCCTAGAACTGAGCCCTGGGGGACACCAGTGGTGAGAGCACGTAGTGCGGAGACAGCTTCTCGCCACGCCACTTGGTAGGAGCGACCGGTCAGGTAGGACGCAATCCAAGAGTAAGCCGCGCCGGAGATGCCCAGCTCGGAGAGGGTGGAGAGGAGGATCTGATGGTTCACAGTATCAAAGGCAGCAGACAGGTCTAGAAGGACAAGAGCAGAGGAGAGAGAGTTAGCTTTAGCAGTGCGGAAAGCCTCTGTGACACAGAGAAGAGCAGTCTCAGTTGAATGACCAGTCTTGAAACCTGACTGGTTTGGATCAAGAAGGTCATTCTGAGAGAGATAGCAAGAGAGTTGGCTAAAGACGGCACGCTCAATAGTTTTGGAGAGAAAAGAAAGAAGGGATACTGGTCTGTAGTTGTTGACATCAGAGGGATCGAGTGTTGGTTTTTTGAGAAGGGGTGCAACTCTCGCTCTCTTGAAGACGGAAGGGACATAGCCAGCGGTCAAGGATGAGTTGATCAGCGAGGTGAGGTAAGGGAGAAGGTCACCGGAGATGGTCTGGAGAAGAGAGGAGGGGATAGGGTCAAGCGGGCAGGTTGTTGGGCGGCCTGCCGTCACAAGTCGCAAGATTTTATTTGGAGAGAGAGGGGAGAAAGAAGTCAAAGCATAGGGTAGGGCAGTGTGAGCAGGACCAGCAGTGTCATTTGACTTAACAAATGAGGATCGGATGTCGTCAACCTTCTTTTCAAAATGGTTGACGAAGTCATCCACAGAGAGGGAGGGGGGGATTCAGCAGGGAGGAGAATGTGGCAAAGAGCTTCCTAGGGTTAGAGGCGGATGCTTGGAATTTAGAGTGGTAGAAAGTGGCCTTAGCAGCAGAAACAGATGAAGAAAATGTAGAGAGGAGGGAGTGAAAAGATGCCACGTCTGCAGGGAGTCTAGTTTTCTTCCATTTCCGCTCAGCTGCCCGGAGCTCTGTTCTGTGAGCTCGCAATGACTCATCAAGCCACGGAGCTGGAGGGGAGGACCGAGCCGGCCGGGAGGATAGGGGACATAGAGAGTCAAAGGATGCAGAAAGGGAGGAGAGGAGGGTTGAGGAGGCAGAATCAGGAGATTGGATGGAGAAGGTTTGAGCAGAGGGAAGAGATGATAGGATGGAAGAGGAGAGAGTAGCGGGAGAGAGAGAGCGAAGGTTGCGACGGCGCATTATCATCTGTGTAGGGGCAGAGTGAGTAGTGTTGGAGGAGAGGGAGAGAGAAAAGGATACAAAGTAGTGGTCGGAGACTTGGAGGGGAGTTGCAGTGAGATTAGTAGAAGAACAGCCTCTAGTAAAGATGAGGTCAAGCGTATTGCCTGCCTTGTGAGTAGGGGGGGACGGTGAGAGGGTGAGGTCAAAAGAGGAGAGGAGTGGAAAGAAGGAGGCAGAGAGAAATGAGTCAAATGTAGACGTAGGGAGGTTGAAATCCCCCAGAACTGTGAGGGGTGAGCCATCCTCAGGAAAGGAACTTATCAAGGCGTCAAGCTCATTGATGAACTCTCCAAGGGAACCTGGAGGGCGATAGATGACAAGGATATTAAGCTTAAATGGGCTAGTGACTGTGACAGCATGGAATTCAAATGAGGAGATAGACAGATGGGTCAGGGGAAAAATTGAGAATGTCCATTTGGGAGAGATGAGGATTCCTGTGCCACCACCCCGCTTACCAGATGCTCTCGGGGTATGCGAGAACACATGGTCAGACGAGGAGAGAGCAGCAGGAGTAGCAGTGTTTTCAGTGGTAATCCATGTTTCCGTCAGCGCCAAGAAGTCGAGGGACTGGAGGGTAGCATAGGCTGGGATGAAGTCTGCCTTGTTGGCAGCAGAACGGCAGTTCTTTTCTAGGAATAGACTAACCTAGTTTATTCAGCTAGCTAACTAGGTGCAGTATTATTCCGTGAAAAACGTCCGGGCACCTCGTCATAAGACGCCACAGCCAGCTAGCATGCCGGTCTCCAACAGCAGGGTTTAGCGCCAATACTCAGCCACAACAACCACCAGTGTATCAACATGCAAGCAGATTGTTCGTGTCCATGTCTAACGTTGTGGGTTAGTCCCGACAGCTTGAGCGAGTCCGTCATCAACTTATTCAGCCAGTTAGTTAGCTAGAATAGTTAGCAAACTAGCTAGCCATTGCTTTCAGACAAAGAAGAACCCCTCCTTTCACGGCACGAACACACAGAGAGAGCCAAACTAACGTTAACTAGTCACCCATGTCCCGAATTCCTTGAGCGACTCGGGCTATCAATATGTAAAAAACAAAACACAAGTGTAGGTTATGACTTACCCCTATCAGCTACTGTTAGCTAGCCAAGTGCAAAGCTAGCCACTGAATTGACTCAGCCAGTTCGCGTCTGTTCGCTCGGTCGTTCCAGCTATTGTTTACAAGTAGCTATCCAGGTTGCAACAAGCTTGCTAATTTTCAAGCACAGTAGCCACTTGCTACCTAACGTTAACGGTTCAGACAATGAGGTTAGAAAACAGCTGAATGGTAGGCAGTTATTGTATGTAATTATTGTAGGCAGCCAGCTGGCGTAATTACAGGCACTCTCAGGCGTGAAACAACTATACCGTTGCTAATAGCTACTCGCCAGCTAGTCCAGGTGGTGAGTTAGCTAGCTAGCTAGCTTCGTGCTACACCCGGCACCGCCGAATACAATACTAACCTACAATAATTACATACAATAACTACCTACAACAACCCACGATACCTACCTACAATACCTGACTACAATCTAAATACATAGTTTAAGCCTTACTCGACAAAGCCCAAGCTATGTATAAAGCCAAACTTACCCGACGCCAAGCTTTACTGTCTTTCGCGGCAATCTTTCATGTCTGGATTTTGCACACTGACCTTCTACTCGACCCAGTTCTTTTCGCGCTGTTACATGACATCAGTGTCAACACTTGGGGACGTTCGAGGTCGTAGATCTGCCCATCTACGCGTGTTGCGTAGATGGGCAGATCTTGACATGATGCCTTAATTCCTGTTAAAAATATATAATTGCACCAATGCATACCATACAAAAGTGAGAATGTTCCTCAACAGTGAAAACCTTTCAAGGGTACATGATGGAATAAGAGCTTGTCTTATTCTCATTACTTTTAAGTGCATTTATAAACCATTTTCCACCACGCTTGATAGGCGTACAATTTGGCAAGCACAAATGATTATCTCACAATTTGAACCATATCTGTTTATTAATGTGTCTAAAAATGTTTAATTGATGGTTAAAGTAATTGACCCATTGTAAAATACACCGTTAAATTATTATGACTATTTATATTATTTTTTGGGGTACTTTTTACCCCTTTTTCTCCCCAATTTCGTGATATCCAATTGGTAGTTACAGTCTTGTTCCATCGCTGCAACTCCCGTACGGACTCGGGAGAGGCTAAGGTCGAGAGCCATGCATCCTCCGAAACACAACCCCCCAAGCCGCACTGCTTCTTGACACTGCTCGCTTAACCCGGAAGCCAGCCGCACCAATGTGTCGGAGGAAACACCGTACAGCTGGCGACCGTAGTCAGTGTGCATGCGCCCGGCCCGCCACAAGGCGTCGCTAGAGCGCGATGGGACAAAGACATCCCGGCCGACCCTCCCCTAACCCGGACGACGCTGGAACAATTGTGCACCGCCTCATGGGTCTCCCAGTCGCGGCCGGCTGCGACACAGCCTGAGATCGAACCAGGGTCTGTAGTGATGCCTCTAGCACTGTGATGCAGTGCCTTAGACCGCTGCGCCACTCAGGAGGCCCACTGTTAAATTATTTACAAATATTTTATTTTATGTGAACTGTTTGTGAACCCGTTTTTGCCATTGGGCCTGGGCATCAGACTCCAGATCTTTATTGCAGAGTTGTGTCAATTAGGTGGTCGGTTTTCAGTTGGCTTACACTTATCACTTGGCTTGTGCAGGATGAAATATGGTGCGTTGGGATGCTATCGGAAACTTTAACATTTGTAACAAGCATGGTAACAAGCATTCGTTGTTACACCACTGTAATTACAGACTGCAATTACCACCAGGTACATGTTGTATTTACAGTGTATCTATGAATTGTTACAATTAATTACAATACTTGTTACAGTGTAATTCCATATGTAATTACACTCTAATAAGGACACCTTGAAATGAAGTGTTACCGCATATTCTCATGGACAGATGGTTTATAAGGGTTGCTTCCTGCAGTGGTTTCATCATCACAAGTGTAGGTGAAAAATAAGTAATTTGTAGCATGCTCAATAGCATAACATTTTAGGCTTATACTGATTTATAGTGTGCTCTTTGGAGATGCATTCAAACTATTTGCCTCAACTTTCTTTTAGATGTTTTACTCGGGCTAACATTTCATAATTGCTTTCATCTACTGTAGACTTTATCTGTATGTGTCCTTTCTCTGATCTCCCTTTGGTCCTTGAAGAATGAACGTAGGCCCACCTTACAAGCTCAGGGGCTATAGTAATCTGTTTACAATGGAGAAGAAATTGAAGAAACTGCCTATTTGTTGCAGAGGGACCAAGCATCACAGGGGAGCCAATGAAAAGGCAGCAGGTCATTTTTGTTAATGAACGGATTCATGTGAATATGTTTTATGGTGAAATTGATGTTGGTGCAAAGGAAAGAAATTGGCTGTGTGCTCCCTCACTGTGTTGCCTTCTTTGAAATGATAAGCTGTGCCTCCAATGGCAGAATGTGGACATTTGTGGAGAGAGCCTACAAATAAAAATCAAGACTGAAAGTAACTGTGTTTTCCAGATTTCTTTGAGATATGACCTATAATTATTATAATATGGGTGAAATCGTTTTTTGGTGATTAAGTATGTTATAGAGCAGCTTTTATGTGTGTGAATGGTGTGGGCGTACCCCAACAACAGAATGGTGTGGACTTATAATGGTCAATAAAAATATTGTTAACAGAATATGAGCTTTTAAAAGTGAGATTTTCACAGGACAGTTACTTAAAAATCCATACTGGTTCCTTCTGCTGCTGAACCTCAAAAGACTAAAAAATGTCTGTTGAAGGGAGGGCCACGATCCATCACTTCTGATACCATGTCTAGTACTGTAACAGCAGTATAACATGAATAAATACTGTGTTGTATACTAATCATTTGATCTAATTGTGTGGCTATAGCCTTCTGTATAGTGCATTTGATTGACATTTTAACTGACCTTTCGGTTACCATATTAAGCATTTCCCGCTTCCTTATTAATATAGAACATAATACATCCATAAAAGCATGCAGGCTTCCACAGTGGTATTACTCAAAGTGATTAGTAGTTAATAAACGGGTGCCAACCTGTGTTGTGGTAATGTATTCAATTGACTGATAGTGGGCCTGGTCCTCTTTGGGAAGGCAGCCAAAGGGGAAGTTTATTATTAAAGCCATATTAACAAGTTACAGGAAATTATTTTGGAAAGTACATCCCATTCATCATATTACCAAACTATGACAAGCGCAATATTGCTACAAAGACCTACAAGTAATCAAAATGTTAATTTATTTGGTAGTCATTTTCATTTCCCTACATACTGTTACTGTAGAGATCTTGCTGAAGACAAGGGGTGGTTGCAGGTCTGTGAAACTGCAGTACATGTTGTGGTTTGAGGAGTTGCTGTAAAAGGCCCTGTCCTCCCCCTCTGACCAGCAGATCTTGTTACCACTCTCTGAGTGGATACGGGTGAACCTGGGAGCTCGGGAAGTATTCATTGGCAATTTCAAGAGTAATTGCGTGTCCACCTTGGTTTGGGGGGAAAGCCAGTCAAACATTGGCTGACAAGGCCCATTTTGAAATAAAGTGTCCACAAGTGGAGAACCTGAAGATTATCGTTGTTAATGGCCTGACAGGCATCAGTTAACAAGGCGGAGGGTTTCACTGTATTTTCTTCCCTACATGGATTTAGCCCCATCCGACCATCAAGACAAACAGAGGCTTACGACTAGTTTATGTGAGGCTTTTCCTCATCCAGATGGATCTTTGATAACCTTCACTTAATAAAGTAATTCATTACTGCAGAAAGAAACATTAAGCATGTCTGGGGCACAAGTGCTTTTGTCTGGTCCATGACACTGTAGTCCTCTGTCTTCCTGTGGGTATCAATCTGCCACTGGATTGGTCCTGGGTATATTTATTAGCCTGTTGGTATACAGCACTACATAAATCATGATAGCAGACAGGGGTCAATGTTCACCAGCACAGGAATGAATCAAAATGGCTCTTCGTCAAAGAAGAAAGACTTAACAGCTTGCATTCAGTATATACAGTATACAACCAAATATGGACAAGAAAGGTGCTGTGTCATGGTCTGGCCATGGACAATTGCTCCAGTTAGATTTTCTGTGTTTGTTCCGCTTTTGTCCTTAGTTAACACTGATTTAAGTGCAGCATCTTAAATAACACACTAAGTGTCAAAATATGATATTTTGTAGCCTGGGAAGGCATTTCAAACATTATTTTTCAACTAATCTCAAGTCCCTGCCACTCTGCCAGGCACCATTCCACCGCAGGAAAGGCACGCTCTTCGACTTACTGACAGTTAATTTAATAAAGTGAGACAATAAAGACCTGGGCAGACACTGCCTGAGCCTTCCTTCCAACTGCAGGAGCAGTGTCCTCTTCTCAAGGACAGGGGAGTTGCCTATCAGAGGGCCCAGACTAATGCCCTGTCAAAGTATAAGAATGTTACTCTTCCTGACAACCACTATGCATCATTGCCCTCCACAAACTGTCAGGTCTAGTACACAGCTCATAGTATTTGCACATCAGGATAGCCAATATCAGGAAGAAAATAAAACACTCCCAAACTTTTAGGGGTTTACAAATAACAGATGACATACTGTCATGGGAATGATGCTCGGAATCTATTTCCTCTCATTCCTGTCATGGTGCGTTGATTTCCAATTGCATCGCCCCTAACAGCCAAATAAAGAGAATTGGGGAGGGCCCCTCTAACAGCCAAATAAAGAGAATTGGGGAGGGCCCCCCTAACAACCAAATAAATAGAATTGGGGAGGGCCCCTCTAACAACCAAATAAAGAGAATTGGGGAGGGCCCCCCTAACAACCAAATAAACAGAATTGGGGAGGGCCCCCTTAACAACCAAATAAAATAATTGGGGAGGATGGGCAATCGATAATCCAGATATGATACCTTTGGAAAAAGTACCTACAGTATTTACCACAAGGACAGTCCTGATGAGAATCTCACAGACGGACCTCCATGCTTTCTTTATTGGCCCCTAAAAGACAAACAGCACAAAGGAGAAGGCCCATCTATTTCCTGTCTGCTCCCCAGTGCACCGTTTAATTTGCTCTGTGACAGTGGACCCACACCTAGGGCCACGGGCCAGGGCCCGCTCATTTACTAGAGTGTGAAATGTCAATATATACTCACAACAAAGGTATGCCACCTCACGTCTACCCCTGTGGCTTCATTCATTTGGGCCTGATCCCCAGAACCATGGGCAGTCCGGAGCCAAAGATTCTCATTACCACAATCTGTTGTCCACTTATTCTTTGGGGGAAAGATAAAGAGCTCTGCCAATACAGAGGGAGCTAGATCGTGTCCTCACAGGGCCAGACTTCTGCTGGATTCAGTTATTTTCTTAACTGAGAAATTGGTTTTAGTCACTTTCTCTGAGTTCCAATGATGTTGAACCTAAGACTATCCACTGAGAAAAAAAGTCTGTATTGGAACAAGAGGATAATTGAATAATTTCATGAGGAAATATACATTTTTTATATTGGATTATTAAATGAAAATGAATAGTCTGCAGGGTTTGTGTATTTCCATTCCTATGCCAAGTGTGTAAAACTGCTTTAAAAATAACTCCCTGATAACTTTGGCCAACGGGTGACATTGTCTGCATCCCTTGAGTTCACAAAAGCTACCAATTAGCCATCACCGGTAGAACGGAAATCATACAGCCTCTCTGTGATTGCCTCCTTTGAATCATATACTATATCAGTAATGTATGATGTGCGTTCAGTCTTTTAGAAGGGAAAGGGAAGAGAAAGGAATAATCAAACATTTTCCACAACCAATGTCATTTGCTGACAATAAAGGTTGTGGATATTAAGTTAATAGGCTGACATGACACGATAAACTCAGAGAGAATAGAGGTAACTCAATAGCTCATTCATACAAAGTGTGCCGCTCTATTTAGTCATTTATTCGTTTTTTGTTTATTTGGATCCTGATTAGCTTTTGCAGAAGCATCAGCTACTCTTCCTGGGGTTCATGCTCACACTATCGTTGGTTTCTCATCTCTTTTGATGTTAGTGAGGTTGGCAAGTCGCTATACCTATTATGATCACTGCACTGGATTGGATTTAGCCCATCTCTTCTGGGATTCTCCTCTACCCCTATGCAAGCTAATGTGTTTGCCATGTTTAATGATGCACACAATCTTCCTGAGTAGAGGTTATTTATCTTTATCAGGGTTTCTCTCACAGTGCTCTGTCAGTTGGTTAACCACTGTATCAGCCATGCATAGACCCTCCAGGGCAACGCAGTACAAGACCAGCATAAAGACAAAGCAAGAGATGGCAATCATTAGCAAAGGATTCCCGCCAAACAAATATGGTACAGGGGTAATCAGGGGTTGGAACCGGTTCAGGGAACAGAACAGAAAACCAGAAAGAACGAAAGTGATCCATACTGTTCCGGAACAGAACCGTTATTTCTAAAAGCATGCAAACCGGTTAATAACGTTATTTTACGTTCCAGGCATTTTTTTCTAGTCCCATAAGAAAACGCAACAAAGGCCTATGCAAAGCCCTCACTCTGTCACTCAGAAACCTATTCCAGCATCTACCTGCAAGCTGAAAATCTTTGCCAGTGTTTGTGTGTGTTTAGGCTAAGTTGCTGTGGCACAGGCTACTGTGCTGACGTTAGAAGTTGACTTGCTAGCTCAAGCTTCTTAGCTAGCTAGCTCAAAGGACATTCAAAGTTCCTTCATAGAAGCCACTCCTCTTAGGCATAGTTCTGTGTACCTAATTCAGATAGTGCATGTGCTTAGCGCTTCAAGCCTGCTCCTCAAACTCTCTCGCTCTCTCTCCACCAGTAAAATTTCAGTCACATCCTGCGCCATAGGCTAACTTGTCTGTCCATCATGCATGTAAACAACTAGCTTGCCTGCTCTATCTGCACTGATTGGCGAAGTAATTTAATGAGCTAAATAAAAAAAAATTGATTTCACAGGTTAAAAAAGGAACAGAAAGGAACGATATAAACCAGTACTTTTTTGGGGTTGGAACCGGTTCAGAACTTTATTTTGCTGGTCGGAACAGTGGAACGGAATGAAAAAATGTTGGCTTCTGTTCAGAACGAAACAATTGGAAAATAATTTCCGTTCTAACCCCTGGTGGTAATAGATGAAAAAGATGGTTGACTATGAGGACATAAGTTACTTACGTATCCCATTTGTCCCGGGTGGGACATAAGGCCGCAACAATCTTCTGACTTCTACCACTGGAGTCGGTCTTTGGCCACAGTATGTGCATTGTCCCATGAGAGACCCATCTCTTCCAGCACAGCCACCACTGTCCATCGCCATGTCGTTTTTGGGCCTGCCTCACTTTTACTTTCCTGTTGGTGTCATAAGAAAGAGAAAAGAAAGTTGCTTTCAATTTACCATAATTAGATTAGGCTACATGACAGATTACTTACCATTTTTATTCTCATCACAGATACACATACTATTAATCAGTCCACCACTTTAGACCAGTGGTTCACAATGATTCCCACAATTTTGATCAACGCAAGACTTACAGTGGTTTGCCAAAGTATTCACCCCCCTTGGCATTTTTTCTGTTTTGTTGCCTTACAACCTGGAATTAAAATGGATTTCTTGGGGGCTTGTATCATTTGATTTACACAACATGCGCCACTTTGAAGATGCGAAATATTTTTTTTTTTGAAACAAACAAGAAATAAGACAAAAAAACAGAAAACTTGAGCGTACATAACTATTCCAAGACATTTAAATGTTTCCCCTTAAACCACTCAAGTGTTGCTTTAGCAGTATGCTTAGGGTCATTGTTCTGCTGGAAGGTGAACCTCCGCCCCAGTCTCAAATCTCTGGAAGACTGAAACAGGTTTCCCTCAAGAATTTCCCTGTATTTAGCACCATCCATCATTCCTTCAATTCTGACCAGTTTTCCAGTCCCTGCCGATGAAAAACATCCCCACAGCATGATGCTGTCACCACCATGCTTCACTGTAGGGATGGTGTTCTCGGGTGATGAGAGGTGTTGGGTTTGCGCCAGATATAGCATTTTCCTTGATGGCCAAAAAGCTCAATTTTAGTCTCATCTGACCAGAGTACCTTCTTCCATATGTTTGGGGAGTCTCCCACATGGCTTTTGGCGAACACCAAACGTGTTTGCTTATTTTTTTCTTTAAGCAATGGCATTTTTTCTGGCCACTTTTCCGTAAAGCCCAGCTCTGTGGAGTGTACGGCTTAAAGTGGTCCTATGGACAGATACTCCAATCTTGGTGGTGCCCCTTGCTTAGTGGTGTTGCAGACTCTGGGGCCTTTCAGAACAGGTGTATATATACTGAGATCATGTGACAGATCATGTGATTGCACACAGGTGGACTTTATTTAACTAATTATGTGACTTCTGAAGGTAATTGGTTGCACCAGATCTTATTTAGGGGCTTCATAGCAAAGGGGTGAATACATATGCACACACCACTTTTCCGTTATTTATTTTGTATACGTTTTAGAAAAAATATATTTTTTTCATTTCACTTCACCAATTTGGACTATTTTGTGTATGTCCATTACATGAAATCCAAATAAAAATCAATTTAAATTACAGGTTGTAATGTAGCAAAATAGGAAAAATGCCAAGGTGGATGAATACTTTTGCAAGGCACTGTAAAGGCTGGCTGACTGATTGAATAGTCGAGACCCCTCAAGCTTTGGAAAGCTGAGGTAACTGGCAAAAGATGCCATTGTTAGGATGCTGGATGATGGACTACACAGTGAGACTTGATATTGGCGCTTCTAGCTGTGTTATCATTCTTTCCTGCCACCAAGTTAAAATGGCAAGATCCTCCCAAACCTCCTCCACTTTGAACCACAGAACAAAAGGATTGTTTTGGTTTTTGCTGAGAGACATACAGTAATGATACAGTATGTGGCAGGATAATGTGAATCCTATCAATAGTTGTTCCAGGTTTTGGGGTTTGAAATTCGACCTTGTTTTGCAGCAGATATCCTATACAGACTAAATCCCCCAAAGCATGAGGATGTTTTGGATCATCATCATAGCAGAGCTAAACAATACTGGGGCGTATCGGCGGGGTACATCTGCTGTACACTCTTCAGCTAAACACTTTGGCAAGACGTCAATCTGAATCCCTATGCCCCAGATGGTATATAAACATACTGTAGAATATGTAATACCAAAGCTTTCTATCCATCTTATTGTTACCAAAATAGATTATTTGCTTTTGTATATTAGCATTTTGAGAGTATTGTATTTGTCACTCATCTACTCATCTTACTGTTAGTAAAACAATCACTGGGTCGTGTCTTGTGATGGCCTGCTGCTTTATGTCTAGCCTGCACTTCTTCCCTTAGTGGGCTGTGCATATTTTTCATAGGGATACAGGATTGAGTGGGCTACATCTATCATGGATGACAGACATCTTTTAATTACAATCTAAATAAATGTGTCACATTTCATGAACCATAACATCTCTCCATGATTCTATTTATCCTCTAGCTCCATAGAAACATGTACAGTATATAAGGCTTGTTAGGCATGCAGCCATCATTATCCTCATGCTCAGTCATTTCAAGTGTGAAGAAAATATGTGTTGCTTGAAAAACCCTCCCCTGCTTGGTCACCCTCACACTTGGGTTACAATTAAAAGTTGTTGAAGATGCACAGTTGTTCACACTTGACATAACACTACCTTGTATTCACTCAATGTGTTATATACCAATCTCATAGCACACACTGCACCACTTCTTTGACATTTGCTACATGAGTGCACATTGAATTCCAGCTAAATATTAATTGTTCACATTTCAAAATGTACATTGACTCGAAATGAAACCTAGATATGCCATACATTTCAGATTTGTAATGCAGAAGATGTCTTGTAGAAGAAGCAACCTCTCTGTGAGACTGGAATAGATTGCTGCTGTATGATTATTAAGCACCACTCTCTGACAATGACTAAAATACTTTGGGGCAGATGGCTTATCATGCTATTCCCTTTCATGTCTTCGGAATAAACGTATGACTGTAATGCTCTTTTCCAGATCTCACATTGAATCACATCCCCTCTGGCTTGTCGGGAAACTGAAGATGGAGATGAAAAGAGAAAGAGAATAAATACTATTTCTGATATGCAAGCCACCTTAATTAGCTGGAGAAAAACTGTCAAAGTTCACAGAAAGGCCAGGGCTTAACAGGAAGTAATCCAAACAGTAGCTTCCTCAACAGAATATATAGCACACATATAAGGTTGCTTAACTTTTAAGGTGACCACAAGATTATACCCTGTGTATTCTGTCAAATTCCTTATCAGTTGCCGCGTTCACGTGCTAGTCGGAACTCTGACATTTCCGACTTGCTAACTGGTTGTAGTTATACAGGTGCTGCGTTAAACCAGTTAGTAAGTCGAAAATGTCTGCGTTTCCTTGTTCCGACTAGCACGTGAACGCAGCAAGTGACGCAATAAACTGTCATGACATTTGATAATGACATGAACTTGATTTTCCAGGTAAAGGTTACTAAAAGCGTCACTCTGTTGATCTAAGTCTGTGCGTGCAAGTGGATGGAGTGGGATTTTTGGAATAGCGGACACCTTTTGGTAACATGATATGCCCACTGGTCCCACTCCCATTCACAAGGGGGCGATAGGAACAGTCACCTTCCCTTGCTAGTAGTAGCTTGCTGGCAGCCTGGCTCGTTGGCTTTAGCCTGGCAAAAAAAATAAAAAATAAGCTAGCTAGCCTTTTTAGCTTCCCACATCTCCATGTGAAATAATCAGATTTATACAAAAAAAATATGCCCTGGCAAATATCATTTTTGTAATTTAAAACATTATCCCAGTTTGATTTCCAGCTTGTGTATTCATTCCCATATCAGCTAAAAATATAACGTCATCATGTTAGAAAAAAAACACATGGCTAGCTAGTTGGCCTTCAGAAAGTATTCACACTCCTTTACTTTTTCCAAATTTTGTTGTGTTACAGTCTTAATTTAAAACGTATTAAATTGAGATTGTTTGTCACTGGCCTACACACAATACCTGTCACGCCCTGGCTCTGGGGACACTGTTATGTTGAGCCAGGGTGTGTAATTCTATGTTTGTATTTCTATGTTGGCCTGAGTGACTCCCAATCAGAGGCAACGAGTGTCAGCTGGTTGTCTCTGATTGGGAGCCATATTTAACTGTCTGTCTTTCACTTTGTGTTTGTGGTTTCTTGTTCTTATTTGGTTTGTTTATGTAACCAGAGACATCACGTTTTCGTCTGTTATTTTGATCGTGTGATCATACCCTAATAAATATAAATATCTTCACTTTCAACGCTGCGCATTGGTCTCTCCCTGACGATCGTGACAGAAGAAACCACCAAAACCGGACCAAGCAGCGTGTCCAGGAGCCATCACTAGCAGATCTCCGTGGCAACCTCGACTGGGTCAAGCCTAGTGAGGAGCAGAGAGGGTGGACTTGGGAACAGTTGAGGAAGAGCTTCGACTGGGTCAAGCCCATTGAGGAGCTGAATAGCGGGAGTTGGAGACAGAAGAGCGAGAGTTGGGCGAGAACGATAGAGGCCTGGCCCACGGGGAGGAGAGACCCCCAGAAAATTTTTAGGGGGGGGCTCACGACGTCGGGGCAGCAGGAGGCCGCGATAGAGCGGTCCAGCGGGTTGGCAGAGGAGGCCGCCAGGTTACGGGGGCCACTGGTCGAAGAGGGGATGGAAGGTAGAGAGGCACGGCGAGAGGTACTGGGGTGTGTTACCAGTCCGGTCCGGCCCGTTCCAGATCCCGATGTAGGGCCAGTGGTGGGTGTCCCCAGTACGGTCCGGTCTGTTCCTGCTCCCCGCACCAAGTCAGTGGTGCGCTTCGTCAGCCCGGCTCGGCCCGTTCCTGCTCCCCGCACCAAGTCAGTGGTGCGCTTCGTCAGCCCGGCTCGGCCCGTTCCTGCTCCCCGCACCAAGTCAGTGGTGCGCTTCGTCAGCCCGGCTCGGTCCGTTCCTGCTCCCCGCACCAAGTCAGTGGTGCGCTTCGTCAGCCCGGCTCGGCCCATTCCTGCTCCCCGCAGCAAGTCTGTGGTGCGTTTCGTCAGCCCTGTCCGGCCCGTTCCTGCTCTCCGCACCAAGTCTGTGGTGCGCGTCGCCAGCCCAGTCCGGCCCATTCCTGCTCCCCGCACCAAGTCTGTGGTGCGTTTCGTCAGCCCGGATCGGCCCATTCCTGCTCCCCGCACCAAGTCTACGGTGCGTGTCGCCAGCTCGGCCCGGCCTGCTCCCCGCACCAAGTCAGTGGTGCGTTTCGTCAGTCCTGTCCGGCCCGCTCCTGCTCCCCACACCAAGCCAGTGGTGTGCGTCGTCAGTCCAGCACGGCCCGTGCCTGTTCCCCACACCAAGCCAGTGGTGTGCGTCGTCGGTCCGGCACGGCCCGTGCCTGTTCCACTGGTGCCTGGTCCGGCACCGGTCAGATGCGTTATGCCGGAGCTAGAGCAATCCGCTCCATCAGTGTGCAGTCCAGCTCCGGCCAGCGGGGCCAGACCGGACCAGGGGTACTTTGGGGGGTTGGAGAGGGAGTGGGGATCAGGCCCGGAGCCGGATCCGCCGCCAAGGCGGAGTGCCCACCCGGTCCCTCCCCTGTGGTATTTAGTTGGCGCGGTCGGAGTCCGCGCCTTTAGGGGGGGGTACTGTCACGCCCTGGCTCTGGGGACACTGTTATGTTGAGCCAGGGTGTGTAATTCTATGTTTGTATTTCTATGTTGGCCTGAGTGACTCCCAATCAGAGGCAACGAGTGTCAGCTGGTTGTCTCTGATTGGGAGCCATATTTAACTGTCTGTCTTTCACTTTGTGTTTGTGGTTTCTTGTTCTTATTTGGTTTGTTTATGTAACCAGAGACATCACGTTTTCGTCTGTTATTTTGATCGTGTGATCAGACCCTAATAAATATAAATATGTTCACTTTCAACGCTGCGCATTGGTCTCTCCCTGACGATCGTGACAATACCCCTTAATGTCAAAGTGGAAAATGTTTTTAGACACATTTTTATAAACTAATAAAAAATGAAAAGCTGAAATGTCTTGAGTCAATAAGTATTCAACCAATTGTTATGGCAAGTCTAAATAAGTTCAGGAGTAAAAATGTGCTTAACAAGTCACATAATAAGTTGCATGGACTCCCTGTGTGCAATAATAGTGTTTAACATGATTTTTGAATGAATACCTAATCTCTGTAGCCCATACATCCAATTAATTGTAAGGTCCCTCAGTCGAGCAGTGAATTTCATACACAGATTCAACCACAAAGACCAGGGATGTTTTCCAATGCCTCGCAAAGAAAGGCACCTATTGTTAGATGGGTAAAAATAAAAAAGCAGACATTGAATTTCCCTTTGAGCATGGTCAAGTTATTAATGACACTTTGGATGGTGTATCAATACACCCAGTCACTACAAAGATACAGTTGAAGTCGGAAGTTTACATACACTTAGGTTGGAGTCATTAAAACTCGTTTTTCAACCACTCCACACATTTATTTTTAACAAACTATAGTTTTGTGCATGAAACAAGTAATTTTTCCAACAATTGTTTACGGACAGATTATTTCACTTATAATTCACTGTATCACAATTCCAGTGGGTCAGAAGTGTACATACACTAAATTGACTGTGCCTTTAAACAGCTTGGAAAATTCCAGAAAATGATGTCATGGCTTTAGAAGCTTCTGATAGGCTAATTTACATCATTTGAGTCAATTGGAGGTGTACCTGTGGATGTATTTCAAGGCCTACCTTCAAACTCAGTGCCACTTTGGTTGACATCATGGGAAAATCAAAAGATATCAGGCAAGACTAAAAATTGTAGACCTCCACAAGTCTGGTTCAAACTTGGGAGCAATTTCCAAACGCCTGAAGGTACCACGTTCATCTGTACAAACAATAGTATGCAAGTATAAACACCATGGGACCACGCAGCCGTCATACTGCTCAGGAAGGAGACGTGTTCTGTCTCCTAGAGATGAACATACTTTGGTGCGAAAAGTGCAAATCAATCCCAGAACAACAGCAAAGGACCTTGTGAAGATGCTGGAGGAAACAGGTACAAAAGTATCTATATCCACAGTAAAACAAGTCCTATATCGACATAACCTGAAAGGCCGCTCAGCAAGGAAGAAGCCACTACTCCAGAACCGCCATAAAAAAGCCAGACTATGGTTTGCAAATGCACATGGGGACAAAGATCGTACTTTTTGGAGAAATGTCCTCTGGTCTGATGAAACAAAAATAGAACTGTTTGGCCATAATGACCATCATTATGTTTGGAGGAAAAAGGGGGACGCTTGCAAGCTGAAGAACACCATCCCAACCGTGAAGCATGGGGGTGGCAGCATCGTGCTGTGGGGGTGCTTTGCTGCAGGAGGGACTGGTGCACTTCACAAAATAGATGGCATCGTGAGGAAGGAAAATTATGTGGATATATTGAAGCAACATCTCAAGACATCAGTCAGGAAGTTAAAGCTTGGTCGCAAATGGGTCTTCCAAATGGACAATGACCCCAGGCATACTTCCAAAGTTGTGGCAAAATGGCTTAAGGACAACAAAGTCAAGGTATTGGAGTGGCCATCACAAAGCTACACCAGCTCTGTCAGGAGGAATGGGCCAAAATTCACCCAACTTATTGTAGGAAGCTTGTGGAAGGCTACCCGAAACGTTCGACCCAAGTTAAACAATTTAAAGGCAATGCTACCAAATACTAATTGAGCGTATGTAAACTTCTGACCCACTGGGAATGTGATGAAAAAAATTAAAGCTGAAATAAATCATTCTCTCTACTATTATTCTGACATTTCACATTCTTAAAATAAAGTGGTGATCCTAACTAACCTAACACAGGGAATTTTTACTAGGATTAAATGTCAGGAATTGTGAAAAACTGAGTTTGGCTAAGGTGTATGTAAACTTCCGACTTCAACTGTACATGCGTCGTTCCCAACTCAGTTGAGGCCAATGGTGACTTTAAAACTGTCAATTAGGTTGGTATTGTGGAGTAACTAAAATGTTGTTGATCCATCCTCAGTTTTCTCCTATCACAGCCATTAAACTCTATAACTGAGTGAAAAGAAGGAAGCCTGCACAGAATAAAGATATTCCAAAACATGCATCCTTTTTGCAACAAGGCACTAAAGTAAGCAATTAACTTTTTGTCCTGAATACAAAGTGTTATGTTTGGGGCAAATCCAATACAAAACATTACTGAGTTCTACAGCTGCACCATCGAGAGCATCCTGGCTGGTTGCATCACCGCCTGGTATGGCAACTGCTCGGCCTCCGACCGCAAGGCACTTCAGAGGGTAGTGCGTACGGCCCAGTACATCACTGGGGCCAAGCTTCCTGCCATACAGGACCTCTATACCAGAGGAAGGCCCTAAAAATTGTCAAAGACTCAAGCCACCCTAGTCATAGACTGTTCTCTCTGCTATCGCACGGCAAGCGGTACCAGAGCACATAGTCTAGGTCCAAAAGGCTTCTCAACAGCTTCTACACCCAAGCCATAAGACTCCTGAACAGCTAATCATGGCTACCCAGACTATTTGCTTTCCACCAGACAGTGGGGGATTAATTCACCTTTCAGCAGGACAGTAACCTAAAACACAAGTCCAAATCTACACTGGAATTGCTTACCAAGAAGACAATGAATGTTCCTGAGTCGCCCAGTTAGAGTTTTGACTTAAATCTGTTTCAATATCTATGGCAAGACCTGAAAATGGTTGTCTAGCAATGATCAACAAACCAATTTGACAGAGTTTGAAGAATCTTTTAAAGAATAATGGGCACAATCCAGGTTTGGAAAGCTCTTAGAGACTTACCCAGAAAGACTCACAGCTGTAATCTCTGTCAAAGGTGAATCTAACATGTATTGACTCAGGGGGTTGAATACTTATCTTATCAAGATATATTAGTGTTTTATTTCTTCATGTTTTTATTTTTTATTTTTACAAATGTTAGAATTGTTCTTCCTCTTTGACATTACAGAGTATTTTGTGTAGATCGTTGACAAAAAAAGACAATTAAATCTATTTTAATCCCACTTTGTAACACAACAAAATGTGGAAAAAATCAAGGGGTGTGAATACTTTCTGAAGACACTGTAGCCTATAGATCAGATCAAGGAACCAAGCGACAACACTTCCCTCACAGCTGCGGAAGGAATGATTAATCATGTCTACATTTTCAGGTAGTAAAAATGTACGTGGAGTGCCTGAGCGTATTACAAGGAGCCACCCCTTTTGTGACGAAAAACGACATTGCAACACTCCGAATCTTGCGTCTGCATAGCTTAAGCTGTCTTCTCTCTTCTGCCTCTTGCACTTTGCAAACAAACAGGGAAGACATCTTTTGTTACTGTAGTTATTCCTCTTTTCCCCCCCCCAAAAAAAATGTAGTCATATGGACGAGTGATGGGAAGAAAATTGAAAAAGTGAGCCATCCATCCACATCATGGGAGACATCTTATGTCACAAAAGGGCTCCTTGTAATACGCTCAGGCACTCTACGTACATTTTTACTACCTGAAAATGTAGACACGCTGTATCATTCCTTCCGCAGCTGTGAGGGAAGTGTTGTCGCTTGGTTCCTTGGTTCCTTGATCTGATCTGATCATAGTGCCCTCAAAGCTCATCACTAAGCTAAGGATCCTGGGACTAAACACCTCCCTCTGCAACTGGATCCTGGACTTCCTGACGGGCTGCCCCCAGGTGGTAAGGGTAGGTAACAACACATCTGCCACACTGATCCTCAACACGGGGGCCCCTCAGGGGTGCGTGCTCAGTCCCCTCCTGTACTCCCTGTTCACCCATGACTGCATGGCCAGGCACGACTCCAACACCATCATTAAGTTTGCCGACGACACAACAGTGGTAGGCCTGATCACCGACAACGATGAGACAGCCTATAGGGAGGAGGTCAGAGACCTGGCCGTGTGGTGCCAGGATAACAACCTCTCCCTCAACGTGACCAAGACAAAGGAGATGATTGTGGACTACAGGAAAAAAAAGAGGACTGAGCATGCCCCCATTCTCATTGACGGGGCTGTAGTGGAACAGGTTGAGAGCTTCAAGTTCCTTGGTGTCCACATCACCAACGAACTATCATGGTCCAAACACACCAAGACAGTCATGAAGAGGGCACGACAAAGCCTATTCCCCCTCAGGAGACTGAAAAGATTCGGCATGGGTCCTCAGATCCTCAAAAAATTATACAGCTGCACCATCGAGAGCATCCTGACTGGTTGCATCACCGCCTGGTATGGTAACTGCTTGGCCTCCGACCGCAAGGCACTACAGAGGGTAGTGCGTACGACCCAGTACATCACTGGGGCCAAGCTTCCTGCCATCCAGGACCTCTATACCAGGCGGTGTCAGAGGAAGGCCCTCAAAATTGTCAAAGACTCCAGCCACCCTAGTCATAGACTGTTCTCTCTGCTACCGCACGGCAAGCGGTACCGGAGTGTCAAGTCTAGGTCCAAAAGACTTCTCAACAGCTTCTACCCCCAAGCCATAAGACTCCTGAACAGCTAATCATGGCTACCCGGACTATTTGCACTGCCCCCCCACCCCATCTTTTTACGCTGCTGCTACTCTGCTAATTATTTATGCATAGTCACTTTAACTCTACCCACATGTACATATAACTACCTCAACTAGCCGGTGCCCCCGCACATTGACTCTGCACCAGTACCCCCCTGTATATATAGCCTCCCTACTGTTATTTTATTTTACTTCTGCTCTTTTTTTCTCAACACTTTTTTGTTGTTGTTTTATTTTACTTTTTTATTAAAAATAAATGCACTGTTGGTTAAGGGCTGTAAGTAAGCATTTCACTGTAATGTCTGCACCTGTTATATTCGGCGCATGTGGCCAATAAAATTTGATTTGATTTGATCTATAGGCTACAGTGTCTTCAGAAAGTATTCACACCCCTTGATTTTTTCCACATTTTGAGATTCAAACTCGCAACCTTTTGGTTGCTAGACGTTTGCTTTATACGCCCACACATCCAACCTGACCAACCACCCATCCACCCTACTTTCATTTTTGCCTTAAGTAACCATCTGTCTTATGTAACCATATCAAACATAACATATCATACTAATTTGAGTTATGTTTACTATGTTACGTCTAGTCTATGAGACCAGGCTGCAGTCCCAGGCCAGGTTGCTATGATTTCACGTTTTCCACATAAGAAAGGGACCCTGCTCTCTGTACCTGCCATGTTTTGGTGGTCTGATCCCTGATTTGATGAGGTCATGCATCTGTCTGGCTCACAACACACTAAACAATGGCTTCAAGCTGAAACCAACGTCAAGGTCCATTGACGTGGAGAGCAGGATCGGAAAGTCATAAAGCTGGAGAACTGTTTCTGCGTTAACGCAATCTCGTGTGGGTCTCTCTCTCTCTCTCTCTCTCTCTCTCTCTCTCTCTCTCTCTCTCTCTCTCTCTGCACATCTGATAGTTCCAGTTCTGTTACATCGAGGGCTGGAGCTGCCAATTCCCTCCCATGCGGCTGGAACTGAAATGCCAATACCAGGTGAAAACGGCAGAAGTTTCCCATTAATCCTCACAGTGGGCCTGTCTGGGCTGGGGAGGCTGGGGGCGCTGGGCCTCGTCGGCTTCAAGCGCTCTGCCAGGCCTCCCCTGGTCCCCTGATAGACTGAGGACACAGGACTGGGTCACCTCCACAGGCACGGCTGGGTTCCTGTTACTACCTCAGGACTGGGACTTGACTGGAACGCTACTGTGTCCAGGGAGAAAGGCTGGCCCAATTAGTTAACCAAACCACCTCTAGAATGAGCCAAGTGTGAGAGGAGAACCGCTTCATTACCCCATAAGGAAGAGATTGAATGTACTTCATGTGAAGGCAAAAGTGTGCGTTAATAGATTTGGTTAATAGGTTGTTGTTTAAGTGCTTGAATGAACAGTAGAGACAGAAGCAAACACGTCTCATGAGTGATGACTTTCTCATGGATTGGATTATTCAGGATGGATTACAACCTTTGAGACTATAATGGTTGCCCAATCAAAACACTATATATAATACTGTTGATTTGAACCTTTAATCCTGATATAAAGAGCATAACTAATCTTACTACCATAAAAATTGCACATCTGATCTGAAATCTCCCCTGTTAGATAACTGTGGTATCAGTAATTATCTTTTTAATATGGCTTCACGGCCCTCAAGAGTGGTGGGTAAAGGCAATTCATAGTCCCACTTTAAACGAAGTACAACCTTTAAAGGCTTTATATAACATACATAAAGGCTTCATAAGCACTACATAAATGCTTCACAAATGATCTATAAGCATATTTCATACTTTATAAATGGTGTATAAGGGTGACATAACAATTTCCACAGTAGGGTGAATTGCAAACATGACATAACACACTATGTATGTTTATACACCATTTATAGAGTATGACATACGCTTATTCATTATTTGTAACGCATTTATGTAGTGCTTATGAAGCCTTTATGCATGCTATATAAAGCCTTTATAAGTTGTACTTTATTTAAAGTGGGACCAGCAATTCACAGTCCCAGGCTTGGAAATCCAGCTAGAAATAAGAAATAAGACTGGATGCAGCTCCTTTCTGGATTTATTCCTGCTTGTCACATTCAGGGTTGTGAAAAGAGGATGAGTCTTGTCAGAAAAGCAATATTTTAGTTATTATAATGATCATCCAGTTTAAGGTCTCAGTTTTAGTTTTAGACACATTTTGTGTAGCTAAGGGCAAAGTTATGTCTGGAAAATCAATAATGCTTGCACAGATTACAAATTAATTAATCAGAGACATGGGCTTGCTCACTCATATATAATCAAGGGACAAATCCTGGAACAGCCTGGAACCAGAACAAGAGCAACAAAAAACACCTAAGTCAGTTGCAATTTACAGATCAATCAAAAGGCTTTTATGGAAACGCTCAAAAAAGGGAAAGATGCTGAAATCGACCTGTGATGAATACACTTGTGTAGGAGTGTGTGGGGGAATCGATGGCAGAGGATTCATTTCTGGGGTCATAATGGCAGTGAGCTGGCACCCCAGGGAGTCGCAACCTTTCATTTGCAAGCAATCCTGTGTGTGTTCGATCCCCCCCTCTCCTCCACCCCTCCCTCACCCCTGGGAAACCACCACAATACACCCCCTTGACTGGTGACACACAATGTATGATGAAATAAATAAAGGTTGTTAACACAAAACGACTACTATTTTCAACACCCATATAAATCACCCAATCAAGTTCACAATGGTGAGTATTATGGAAACATTAGGTGTCAATGTCTTTCTCTAAATTAGAGAACAGTCACAGCAGTCTGCCTTTGATTAGGCCTACATCGAAGAAAGCAACCCTGATCCACATAACAGCCACTTTGAGCCTGTGGTCAGTGGTGACCGTGTGTCCAAAGTTCAAACTGAACTGGACTGGAGGGTCTCAAAGGCAGAGAGATGGAAAGAAATTCAGTCAGTTCTGGCAGGAGATACTAAATTGCTGTACCATAATTATCTTCACTCTGGGGCTTGTCGCCTTAACATTCTACAAAGCACTCATTAATCCACTGTAAAGTGTGGTTACTAGTCTCTCTCCCTCTCTGCCACTCTCTCTCTCGCTGGTTGCTTTTCATCCCTCTCTCCCTGGGCTCTGTGGGGATGTGTGTCTCTCTCTCTTTCCCTCTCTCTAGTTGTGGTCTCTTTCCTCTCTCCCTGGGCTCTGAGTGGGATGTGTGGTGTGTTACTTCTTTCCTGGTGTGTGGGACTGAGCTCTCCTGCAGGCCGGTCACAGTCAGACCACATAATTGAACAGCTCTGCTCCTGAACTCAATTTTATTCAAAGTGAAATAAGGCTGTGCTCCTGGGATAGCTTCTAAAGGAGCAGGGCTGGGCCAAGGCATGATTCTGCAGGTCTGCTGGGTGGTGGACGGGTAGGGGGGGTAGGAGGGGTGGTGTAACATCCACCTGGAGCATGGAGGGAAATCTGGACAGGCACCATGCTTAAATCAAAGGTGAAATGTCAGCGGAGTCGAGGCCTTTGAATTGGTTTGCTTTATATCTAATATCCAGTAGCTATGGACTTTTTTGGAGAGGGACCTTTTTAGAGAGAAAATATTCCCTTAGAATAAATGGGTCAGTGTACAAGGTCATTTCCATGTAAAAGGACACATGAGCAGCAACATGTGAAGTTCATACGAGCATGTCAAGTTGGGTGTCAAATGAAAGCTGAATCTATATTTTTGAGAAATTAAGGCACATTTTTCAGCCATTTTCCATCCTAAAAATTTTGAATAAGCAAACGCTTTGATTTCTCGTCAAACAGATGGGAAAGGGGTCTTAGAAAACACCTATCAGAAAAAGTCTTAAAAGGTATTAGAAAGACATCAAAACATAATAATGTTGAAGTAAAGTCCCCTGCCAACTAATATCAACACTTATATTTAGTTTTTGATACATTTTCTGCCTTCTGTAAGTTTAAGAAACATTAACTTTTGCCTTTAAATTCTGTTACCAAAACCCTCATATCTTTAAGATATTTTCTAATTTCTGTCTCTCATGAGGAGGGAGGATAATGAAAGTTCACAGAAGTAGCAAGTAAAGGTAGTGTCAAGAGTTGCTGTAGGTAGGTGTGGTGTGGAATCAGGCGCAGGACGCAGAAGTAAAGTCCAACAAAATACTTTAGTAGATCACAACAAAATAATCCAACAAACCAGCCCGGAGGCGAAAAAGCGCGCACAGGCGTACACACACGGGCGCACTAAACAAGTGCGTAATCTTCTCCTAAAATACAACACAAGGAGGTAAGCTACAAAATAGCGCACCAAAAATACAGGTAGCGCCGCAACATGACAAGGAACAATTACACACAACACCTAACTAACAACAAGGAACTAAATAGGGTGCTTAATGAGACATAACACAAAACAGGTGTGACAAACAGACAAAACCAATCAAACAAGAAACATAGAACGGTGGCAGCTAGTACTCCGGAGACGACGACCGCCGAAACCTGCCCGAACAAGGAGGAGGGGCCGCCTCGGCCGAAACCGTGACAGTACCCCCCCTTGACGCGCGGCTCCAGCCGTGCGCCGCCCCCGGCCTCGGGGACGACCAGGAGGACGCGGAGCAGGGCGCGTAGGATGACCACGATGGAATTCGGTCAGTAGGGACGGATCCAGAATGTCCCTCCTCGGCACCCAGCATCGCTCCTCCGGACCGTACCCCTCCCACTCCACGAGATATTGAAGACCCCCCATCCGGCGTCTCGAATCCAGGATGGTCGAGGAGGGACATTACCCCCCCCTTGACGCCGGAGCCCCCTCGATGTCCAACGGGGGCGGAGGAGTCTCCTCAATCTCAAAGTCCTGGAGTGGACCAGCTACCACCGGCCTGAGGAGAGACACATGGAACGAGGGGTTAATATTCTTGTAATCAATGGGCAGTTGTAACCTGTAACACACCTCGTTCAATCTCCTCAGGACTTTAAAAGGCCCCACAAACCGCCGACCCAGCTTCCGGCAGGGCAGGCAGAGGGGCAGGTTTCTGGTTGAGAGCCAGACTCGATCTCCAGGTGCGTACACTGGCCCCTCACTGCGGTGTAGGTCGGCGCTCGTCTTCTGTCGACGGATGGCTCGCTGCAGATGGACGTGTGCAGCGTTCCACGTCTCCTCCGAGCGCCGCACCCACTCATCCACAGCAGGGGCCTCGATCTGGCTCTCATGCCAAGGTGCCAGAACCGGCTGGTACCCTAACACACACTGGAAAGGGGTTAGTCTAGTGGAGGAGTGGCGGAGAGAGTTCTGTGCCATCTCGGCCCAGGGCACATATCTCGCCCACTCCTCCGGCCGGCCCTGACAATATGACCTCAGAAACCTACCCACATCCTGGTTGACTCGTTCGACCTGCCCATTACTCTCCGGGTGGTAACCCGAGGTAAGGCTCACCGAGACCCCCAACCGTTCCATAAAGGCTCTCCAGACTCTGGAGGTAAACTGGGGGCCTCGATCGGACACTATATCCTCGGGTACCCCGTAATGCCGGAAGACGTGAGTAAAGAGAGCCTCAGCGGTCTGTAGGGCAGTAGGAAGACCCGGCATGGGAAGGAGACGACAGGCCTTCGAGAACCGATCCACAACGACCAGGATGGTGGTATTCCCTTGTGAGGAGGGAAGGTCGGTAACAAAATCCACCGAGAGGTGAGACCAGGGTCGTTGTGGAACAGGCAGGGGTTGTAATTTACCCCTGGGCAAGTGTCTGGGCGCCTTACACTGGGCACACACTGAGCAGGAGGAGACATAAACCCTCACATCCCTGGCTAACGTTGGCCACCAGTACTTCGTACTAAGGCAGTGCACTGTCCAGCCAATACCTGGATGTCCAGAGGAGGGTGACGTGTGAGCCCAATAAATCAGCTGATCCCGGACCTCGAGCGGGACATACGTCCGACCCTCCGGACACTGTGGAGGGCTAGGGTCGGTGCGTAATGCCCGCTCGATCTCCGCATCGACCTCCCACACCACCGGTGCCACCAGACAAGACTCCGGTAGTATGGGAATGGGCTCCACGCACCTCTCCTCCGTGTCATACCTCCGGGACAGGGCATCTGCCTTCCCGTTCTGGGACCCAGGGATGTAAGTGATCTTGAACACAAACCGGGCGAGAAACATAGTCCATCGAGCCTGGCGAGGATTCAGTCTCCTAGCTGCCCGAATGTATTCCAGGTTACGGTGGTCGGTCAGAATGAGGGAAGGGTGTTGAGCCCCCTCAAGCCAATGCCTCCACACCTTTAGGGCCTGTACTACGGCTAACAGCTCCCTGTCCCCTACGTCATAATTCCGCTCCGCCGGACTGAGCTTCTTAGAATAAAAAGCACAGGGGCGGAGCTTAGGTGGTGTGCCGGACCGTTGTGAAAGAACTGCCCCGATACCGGCCTCAGACGCGTCCACCTCTACTTGGAAGGGTAAAGCGGGATCCGGGTGCGCCAGCACCGGAGCCGAGGTAAACAGGTCCTTCAGTCTCCCAAAAGCCCTGTCCGCCTCAGCCGACCACTGCAAGCGCACCGGACCCCCCTTCAGAAGAGACGTTATGGGAGCTGCCACCTGTCCAAAACCCCGGATAAACCTCCGGTAGTAATTCGCAAAACCCAAGAACCGCTGCACCTCTTTAACCGTAGTTGGGGTTTGCCAATTACGCACGGCAGACACTCGGTCCACCTCCATTCTCACCCCTGACGCAGACAACTGGTAACCCAAAAAGGAGACTGACTCCTGAAAGAACAGACATTTCTCGGCTTTGACATACAGGTCATGCTCCAACAGTCTCCTCAATACCCTGCGCACCAGGGCTACATGCTCGGCCCGAGTAGAACTGTACACAAGAATATCATCTATGTACACCACTACTCCCTGCGCCTGCATGTCCCGGAAAATCTCATCTACAAACGATTGGAAGACTGATGGAGCATTCATTAACCCATATGGCATGACGAGATACTCGTAATGGCCGGAGGTAGTACTAAATGCTGTCTTCCACTCATCGCCCTCCCTAATGCGCACCAAGTTATATGCGCTCCTGAGGTCCAATTTTGTGAAGAACCGTGCCCCGTGTAATGACTCCGTCATGGTCGCAATCAGCGGGAGTGGATAACTATATTTCACAGTCACCTGATTGAAACCGCGGTAATCAATACACGGACGCAAACCTCCATCCTTTTTCTTCACAAAAAAGAAGCTCGAGGACACGGGAGAAGTGGAGGGCCGTATGTATCCCTGTCTCAGAGACTCAGCAATGTAAGTCTCCATTGCCCTTTTCTCCTCCTGTGACAAAGGATACACATGGCTCCGCGGGAGCGCAGCTCCTGTCTGGAGGTCTATCGCACAATCCCCCTGTCTATGAGGCGGCAACCGTGCCGCTCTGGTCTTACTAAACACGAGTGCCAAATCCTCATACTCAGGCGGAATGTGCAGTGCTGGCATCTGGTTCGGGCTCTCCACCGAGGTCGCCCCTACGGAAACACCCAGACATAGCCCCTCACACTGAGCAGACCACCCTTTAAGAGCCTTCTCTCGCCACGAAATCGTAGGATCATGGGTAATCAACCAGGGAAGCCCCAGTAACACCGGATACGCAGGAGAGTCGATCAGATAGAGTTGAATCGTCTCCTCATGACCCCCCTGCGTCATCATCCTAAGTGGCGCCGTGACCTCCCTAATCAACCCAGATCCTAACGGACGACTATCTAAGGCATGTACAGGGAAGGGCTTATCGACTGGAAGGAGGGGAATCCCTAACTCAACACAGAATTTACGATCTACAAAATTCCCAGCTGCGCCTGAATCGACTAGCGCCTTATGCTGGGAACGAGGTGCAACCTGTGGGAAATAAACAGGTAATGTAATGTGTACGACAGAAAGCTCTGGGTAAGTAGGGCGCCTACTCACCTGGGAGGACTCCCCAATGTGTGACCTGCCATCTCCCTCACCAGGGGACCCTCCCCAGCACCTAGCCGCGGTGTGCCCTCCGCGGCCACAGTTGGTGCAGGAGACTGCCCCCCTCGGGCTCCTTCCTCTCCTCCGTCTAGCGCCAGCACCTCCAAGCTCCATCGGGCTCGGCTCGGAGGCGCTGGAGGGTGGAATGGGAGGCCCCCACCTGGGACGTCCGCGGGTCGCGAGCAGGGTGTCCAGCCGAATGGCCATGTCCACCAACTGGTCAAATGTTAGTGTAGTATCCCTGCACGCTAACTCTCTACGGACGTCCTCCCGAAGGCTACATCTAAAGTGGTCTATGAGGGCCCTCTCATTCCACCCTGCATCTGCCGCTAGAGTCCGGAACTCCAGCGCAAACTCTTGAGCGCTCCTCATCCCCTGTCGGAGGTAGAATAGACTCTCCCCCGCCGCCTTCCCCTCTGGTGGATGGTCGAAGACAGCACGGAAGCGGCGGGAGAACTCCGCATAGGTGACTGTGGCGGCGTCTATTCCCCTCCATTCGGCGTTGGCCCACTCCAACGCCTTGCCGGTGAGACAGGAGATGAGAGCGGAAACGCTCTCGTATCCCGAGGGCGCCGGGTGTATGGTGGCAAGATAGAGCTCCACTTGTAATAGGAACCCCTGACACCCGGTAGCGGTGCCGTCGTACGCCCTCGGGAGCGAGAGCCGAATCCCACTGGGTTCCGGTAGTTGGACGGGCGGGCTGTCCGATGGTGATGGTACGATAGGTGGGGGTGTGGGTACCCCGCTGGTCTCCCATCGATGGAGGGTGTTCATGACGCGGTCCAAGGCGTGCCCGATCTGGTTGATACGATCCTCTTGACCACGAAGACGCTCCTCCATGATGTCGGTGGGTGCTCCTGCTGATTCCATAAAAGGTGTGTAATTCTGTCAAGAATTGCTGTAGGTAGGTGTGGTGTGGAATCAGGCGCAGGACGCAGAAGTAAAGTCCAACAAAATACTTTAGTAGATCACAACAAAATAATCCAACAAACCAGTCCGGAGGCGAAAAAGCGCGCACAGGCGTACACACACGGGCGCACTAAACAAGTGCGTAATCTTCTCCTAAAATACAACACAAGGAGGTAAGCTACAAAATAGCGCACCAAAAATACAGGTAGCGCCGCAACATGACAAGGAACAATTACACACAACACCTAACTAACAACAAGGAACTAAATAGGGTGCTTAATGAGACATAACACAAAACAGGTGTGACAAACAGACAAAACCAATCAAACAAGAAACATAGAACGGTGGCAGCTAGTACTCCGGAGACGACGACCGCCGAAACCTGCCCGAACAAGGAGGAGGGGCCGCCTCGGCCGAAACCGTGACAGGTAGGCCTATCAATTAGTTATAATGTTTTTACTGGTATCAATTTTATTTATGAATTATTAAGTGATTAAAATTCGAAAAAAATAGAAATTAAATGTTTTAAGGAACTCAGTCCGACTTTAAACTTACTTCAAAGTTGTAATAGTAGAATGCACAAGGTGCAATTTCTAAATTGGGTAGTGCATCATCAGTTCCTCTTGTCATGTTAATCATTGCATACCTTAGAGAGCTATTTATAACTTGTCAACTAGCCCAAGTCAGCTAACGTTTTTTATTTAGTTTTATTTGCCCATAGATATTGTTGTAATTTTTTTGTCACTCAAATATCACATGAATACCCATTAGACATGACAAAATGTGTAGAATTAGATTTAAAACTGCAACATTTTCTTTGAAACTCATGACAAAATGTGTAGAATTGCAGGAAATAAGCTTTAAACCTGCAAAATGCTCTCCACCAACAAGAGGGGTGTGAACAGTTTGTGTCATGAATAGTGCTGGTGTCTGTAGAAATAGACGTGGCGCGTGCACACGCGCGCAGGGGTGGCGTGGGATGTTTCCCAATGCTGAAAGGTGGCCCAGAGTGAAGAAGTTTGGGAATCCTTGCAGTAGGGCACACTAGAGTTGAGTACACTATAATGTATTGTATTGTTCTGTACTGTATAAAACTCTACGGTAATATACTGTACTGAACTTTACTGTGCTCTACTGCACTGTACTCTACCATACTGAACTCTACTGTAATGTTCTGTACTGTGCTGAACTCTACTGTACTCTACTCTACTGCACTGTACTCTACTGTACTCTACTGTACTGTACTGTACTGTACTGAACTCTACTCTACTGTGATGTGCTGTGCTGTGCTGTACTGTAATCTACTGTACTCTACTGAGTTCTACTGTGCTGTACTTTGATGTCCGAACTTGTGAAATATAGACGTCTATGATTGGCTCAGATTTTGTCTGATCCTGATCAACCAAATTTGGTCTTGTTTGAGGGTAGAGCTAATTAAAATAATAGCCAGTGTGTAGAATACTACCCAAATGTGCAAAGGAGGATATTGCATATTTATAACTTTGTGTACCTACAGTATTTAGGATACATCTCCATGAAGAGAATGACTTTCATATCCATAATTATGTATTTCTGCGTCGGACAGATCAGGGAGCCATGATGAAATTACGTTAACGCAATTCCTTTACAGGGTGTAAATCCACTTCACTTACTGTAGTTCAATAACCAAAGTAGAATTATTTTGTTTCTAAGTCAGTGTGGCATGTTATAGCTGACACCCCATTCTTTCTGCAGGCATCGTTGAATCTTAATTCAGAGCAGATATTTAAGTCTTTGGAAAATGTGGACACTTAAAAAACTGAGGGAGATTTTAAAAAAATTGTGTTACCAATGTTTGCATCTGCACAGTTCTTCCAGTAAATGTTTTTGTAAAATGTTCTATGTAAATTGTTAAAAGTAGTCCTTGTGCATAGAGTTGTATCGTTTGTAAAACTTTGAAATCAGTGGTTTTTGTTTGGCATACATTTTAAGTGAAAAATCGGAGTCTCAGCGCAATTACGTTATCGTGGAATTGCCCACAAACAACCCCCTTAGAATAAATGGTTCAGTGTACACTCTCAACCCCCTTAGCAAATTATGTGGATGATTCTGTGTATTATCGCTTGGTTATTACTCTGGCACTTAAAACAATTGGATTTCAAACATACAGATGACATATAACCAAGATATCTTCTCTCATTGCCTCTCGCTGACAAAGTAGCTCATTGAATTCAGAACTCCTAAGTTTCGTGATATTGCTTTGTTGAGATCTCATTCTGGGTGCTAGATGGCTTTTTTCCTGTGTTTGCGAGTGCTGAAATGAGCACAGGGTTTAAATGGCTTTCTGTGCCCGGGGAGGTCCGATACAATTGTATCCTGACAAACATTTTGTTGTTTCTTTACCGGTGAAGCTGATGTGGAATGCTTTACTGTAGCTCTCCAAACACCTGAGCAAGGCACCGTGAATACAAATACATCACTACACCTCATCTGCCTTCCCAATGTCTGCAAGAAACACTATCTGCTTAATGCGATCGTAAATTCAATGAAGTACCCAAATGCTCTTATCCCCGTCTAACATTATTGTGAAATGTATACAGTATGGTGCAAATGTACCTGTGTTCAAGATCTCCTCCTGTAGCATTACAAGCCATGCTCATTTAATTAGGTCTCAAATATTATCTGGGTGTAGACTGTAGAACAGCACTGAGTTCATCTGTTTGTGATAACTTTTGCAAAACCTTAAACTGGTCTTACTTTGATTTTTCTGTGCCATGGTGTCCATGTTTATCACTTCAGCCTCTCTCTGTCTCCATCCCATTCCCTCTGCATCTTGCCAATAAGTGAAGCAGTAACTGTAAGATTACAATGGAGCAGAGTGTGTATATTTCTATTACAGAGCTAAATTCCCCTGCCTGTGGCTTCAAGGCCCTCCTTAGTCTCTGTCACCTCCGTCTAGACTCATAATACAGGAGTGTGCGGGAAGCCTGATGGCCATCTTGGAGGTGAGGGGCTCTTCAGGCGTATTGATGATCCCTCTGAGTCCCTGGACACTCCCGGCTAGCATCTTGTCCCCTCAAGCTACAACTCAACAGCGGCAGGAAGAGACCTTCCCATATCGAGGCCACGTGTAGCCACGAGCGATGTGTTGGCGACAGGTTGGAAAACATGTACTTTACCGCAAGCCTGTTTGGTTGCTGGTTTGTTTGCGGCAGTGAATTAGAATCCCTTGAGGTTTGGCTTGATGTGTGGCTTGGGATGGGGGGGGATGAACCAGAGATCCTAGGCAAATAGAATGGGGGAAAAGAGAGGATACCGCTGAGCCAGATGTTGACTCCAGTCAGTGGACGGGCTAGGGGGATATTAAAGGAGCTGGCTAATTGTGGAGTCCAATCTTAAATCTGTGATAATTACAAGTGATCTGGGGTGAATTATAACAACCAGCAAGCACCCCCCGTAGGAAAATGGAGGTGGCTATATTTCATGTGAAAACCCGGTGTGACAACTAGCCAGCCCTGCACTGAGCACAGCGTCACAGCAGTGGGCTTAATAAGGAAATATTAAGCAAATTACCTGTGAAAATGGACAGTCATTTCCATGCCCTGGGCAGGCATTTTTTAATCCCTTTAGACCTTTCGAGTCATTCATCCGTGTGCAAATGATTATTCTCTGGTCTGACAGATCAATGGAGGTTTTGAGGAAAGATTATATTAGATTTTTTTTTATAAGGTCACATCGTAAATGACAGGGTTATGAAACAGGGGATAACATGGATGCATGTTTTCCCTTTCTAATCAACCTTAGGTGACTCTTGTCCTCCCTCCAGCCTCATCTGTCTCACCTACCTCAATATCTCTCTCACGCTTTCTTCCCCTTCTCTCTATCCCTCTATCGCTCTCTCTCTCACACACACACAAATACCAGCCTGATCTCACACACGCACACACACACACACACACACACTTAAACACACACACAGACACACAGCCGAGCACACAGAAGCAGCAGAGTGCTGTAACAGAATGCAGTCATTAGCAAACGGCCATATCATCCATTTTGTCAGCTCTGACAAATCATTTAATGGGATGTGGTCTGGTCATGGACCCATAGAGTGATACCTCCTATTTACTGTCCCCATTGCAAGCTCCATTGCTCTGCCCCTAAATATGAATCAAACAGAGGTGAGTCCCAATAGATGAGAAAGAGGGACAGAGTATCTCAGATATGTATATATATATTCCGCTTTTATCTTTTCAGCTCTGTAATTCTCTCCTCTCCTTTCTTCCTTGTTCATAGTGTGCCCCCTATAGGGAAGCAGGTGTATTGCTGCTCCCTTTATTCGATATCAAGCCTGCTATTTTATAATATTGGCTCCACACATTACAGCAGTGCCCGATCCTAAAATTGACGTTCACCTTGAGTCGGGTCCTCTTTTTATTTGTGTGGTTCACACAGAGAGAGGCAATACTTTTCTCAAAATAATCAGAGAATGAGAGTGAAACATATAAGACATGTTCTATCTTAGTCTCGTAAACCCGACCTAGGCAACAGCAGTGACTAGGGTCTGTTATAAATGATAGGCTCACTTGGTAACTTCGATAAGAAAAACATTTTCCGGGATTAGGGTTCCCAACAAATCACGAGGCAGACATGCCAGAACGGCGCGATTCAAAACCAAAGTTTGCAGGCAAAACCTTTTCAGTGGTTTTAGTGAAGATAGTTGTTGCAAACTAACCACTTGCGAAATGCACTCACTAAAAATAGCCTCTGTGATCTCCATCTTGCTAGCTACTATTTTGTATTTTATTCAAGCTGGTAAGGCAGTGATGTAGGCAGTGACGTAGTTTCTCTATACCAAACTGACGTTCTATTACGTACTGACGTGTTATGCCGGAACATTGTAACATTGGAACATTGGAACTTTGGAACATTGGAATATTGGAACATTGTGGGAGGCAACCCTGATGTCTAGAGAGTCTAGGTTACACTCACAATATTATTTCACATGTCAATACAGTAAATCAAAACTCTTCCATTTAACACACCATTTCAAATCAGTAGCCTATGCTTTAAGAGCAAATAATTATTTTCAACTAAATAATAACTGGGGACTGTATATAAATAATGGTTAGTTGGCAATGGCTTACAGTTGAGAAAGTGTCTTTGTTCAGGGTGGAAATAACAAGAAATGCCATGAGAGAAATATTCTAGCTCTTCCTGGTGTAATTGGTGTTGCCTTCTCTTGATCTGTCTACTGACACTGCAATGTATGGACTGTACATGGCCAGGTTGATGTGCTGTCATACTGCAGGCTACAGTGCCTTGCAAAAGCATTCATCCCCCTTGGCGTTTTTCCTATTTTGTTGCATTACAACCTGTAATTTAAATGGATTTTTATTTGGATTTCATGTAATGGACATACACAAAATAGTCCAACATTGGTGAAGTTGAATGAAAAAAAAAACTTAACTTAACTTAAAAAATAAATAACGGAAATGTGGTGCGTGCATATGTATTCACCCCCTTTGATATGAAGCCCCTAAATAAGATGTTGTGCAACCAATTACCTTCAGAAGTCACATAATTAGTTAAATAAAGTCCACCTGTGTGCAATCTAAGTGTCACATGATCTGTCACATGATCTCAGTATATATACACCTGTTCTGAAAGACCCCATTGTCTGCAACACCACTAAGCAAGGGGCACCACCAAGCAAGCGGCACCATGAAGACCAAGGAGCTTTCCAAACAGGTCAGTGTCACGCCCTGACCTTTAAATGCCTGTTGTTTCTTGTTGGTTTGGTCAGGGTGTGCATTTCTGTGTGTATATCTATGTGGTGTATTTCTATGTTGGCCGGGTGTGGTTCCCAATCAGAGGCAGCTGTCGATATTTGTCTCTGATTGGGGATCATACCTAGGTAGCCATTTTGCCTACCTATGTTGTGGGATCTTGACTCTTGTTTGGCTTGTTTGTGTGTAGCCATTGTGAGCTTCACGTTATGTTGCTTTTGTTGTTTTGTCGTGTGTTAACTTAGTGAATAAACATGTATGCATTCCACGCTGCACCTTGGTCCAATCCTGTACTCAACGAACGTGACAGAAGATCCCACCACCAACGGACCAAGCAGCGTGCCAAGGAGGAGCAAACCCCCTTTACACAGCGGGAGGCTACATTTGTAGTTACGGTGAGGTAATGGAGGAGGGCTGGAGTCCGGATCAACGGCGACGCCAAGGGTGCCGACGACGAATGAAGCCCGAGAGACAGCCCCAAGAAAAATGTTTGGGGGGGCACACGGGGTGGTCGACTAAGCAGCAGGAGGCCGTGAAAGGGCTGAGTGTGGAGGAGGAGGCCGCTATTGTAGAGGTCCTCCAAGACCTGCGGATCAGCAGTATGAGAGAGGAGGCCACCACATTACGTGGGCTGATAGCGAGGATAGATCAGGAGAGCTCCCTTCAAAAGGAGGCGCTGCAGGAGGCCCTTAGGGAGAAGGAATTAGTGGATGCACGGAGAGAGGAGCTGGCCAGGCAACAGGAGGAGCTGAGAGAGGAGTTAACCCTCCAGCAGCAGAGAGCTCGGGCCTTAGAGCAGAGGCTGACGGAGCCAGGTTTAGCAGAGCCAACTCCCTGCACTCGCTTTGAGGAGAGTGTGTCCGTGCAGGCACCAGGCTATGCGCTGGCTTTACGCACTGTGCCGCCAGTGCGCCTTCATAGACCGGTATGGCCCATGCCTGCTCCTCGCACCAAACCAGTGGTGCGTGTCTCCAATCCGGTACGGCACGTGCCTACTCCTCGCACCAAACCAGTGGTGCGTGTCTCCAGTCCGGCACGGCCCGTCCCTGTTCCTCGCACCAAACCAGTGGTGCATGTCTCCAGTCCGGCACGGCCCGTGCCTGCTCCTCACACCAAACCAGTGGTGCGTGTATCTAGCCCAGTACGGCCCATACCTGCTCCCTGCACCAAACCAGTGGTGTGTGTCGCCAGCCCGGTACGCCCCGTGCCTGCTCCCTGCACCAAACCAGTGGTGCGTGTATCCAGTCCTGTACGGCCCGTACCTGCTCCCCGCACCAGACCAGTGGTGCGTGTTCCCAGCCCGGTGCGGCCCATGCCTGTTCCTCGCACGAGACCAATGGTGCGTGTCCCCAGCCCGGTACGGCTGGGGACACACTAATAAAAAAGTGGTCAGATGACGCAGATGCTAAGCTACAGGACTGTTTTGCTAGCACAGACTGGAACATGTTCCGGGATTCTTCAGATAGCATTGAGGAGTACACCACATCAGTCACCGGCTTCATCAATAAGTGCATCGATGATGTCGTCCCCACAGTGACCGTACGTACATACCCCAACCAGAAGCCATGGATTACAGGAAACATCCGCACTGAGCTAAAGAGTAGAGCTGCCGCTTTCAAGGAACGGGACTCTAACCCGGACGCTTATAAGAAATCCCGCTATGCCCTCCGACGAACCATCAAACAGGCAAAGAGTCAATACAGGACTAAGATTGAATCGTACTACACTGGCTCTGACGCTCGTCGGATGTGGCAGGGCTTGAAAACTATTACAGACTACAAAGGGAAGCACAGCCGCGAGCTGCCCAGTGACACAAGCCTACCAGACGAGCTAAACCACTTCTATGCTCGCTTCGAGGCAAGCAACACTGAAGCATGCATGAGAGCACCAGCTGTTCTGGATGACTATGTGATCACGCTCTCCGTAGCCGATGTGACTAAGACTTTTAAGCAGGTCAACATTCACAAGGCCACAGGGCCAGACGGATTACCAGGACGTGTACTCCGAGCATGTGCTGACCAACTGGCAAGTGTCTTCACTGACATTTTCAACATGTCCCTGACTGAGTCTGTAATACCAAAATGTTTCAAGCAGACCACCATAGTCCCCGTGCCCAAGGACTCTAAGATAACCTGCCTAAATGACTACCGACCCGTAGCACTGACGTCTGTAGCCATGAAGTGCTTTGAAAGGCTGGTCATGGCCCACATCAACAGCATTATCCCAGAAACCCTAGACCCACTCCAATTTGCATACCGCCCCAACAGATCCACAGATGATGCAATCTCTATTGCACTCCACACTGCCCTTTCCCATCTGGACAAGAGGAACACCTACGTGAGATTGCTATTCATTGACTACAGCTCAGCATTCAACACCATAGTGCCCTCTAAGCTCATCACTAAGCTAAGGATCCTGGGACTAAACACCTCCCTCTGCAACTGGATCCTGGACTTCCTGACGGGCCTCCCCCAGGTGGTAAGGGTAGGTAACAACACATCTGCCACACTGATCCTCAACACGGGGGCCCCTCAGGGGTGCGTGCTCAGTCCCCTCCTGAACTCTCTGTTCACCCATGACTGCATGGCCAGGCACGACTCCAACACCATCATTAAGTTTGCCGACGACACAACAGTGGTAGGCCTGATCACCGACAACGATGAGACAGCCTATAGGGAGGAGGTCAGAGACCTGGCCGTGTGGTGCCAGGACAACAACCTCTCCCTCAACGTGACAAAGACAAAGGAGATGATTGTGGACTACAGGAAAAAAAAGAGGACTGAGCACGCCCCCATTCTCATCGACAGGGCTGTAGTGGAACAGGTTGAGAGCTTCAAGTTCCTTGGTGTCCACATCACCAACGAACTATCATGGTCCAAACACACCAAGACAGTCGTGAAGAGGGCACGACAAAGCCTATTCCCCCTCAGGAGACTGAAAAGATTTGGCATGGGTCCTCAGATCCTCAAAAAATTATACAGCTGCACCATCGAGAGCATCCTGACTGGTTGCATCACCGCCTGGTATGGCAACTGCTTGGCCTCCGACGGCAAGGCACTACAGAGGGTAGTGCGTACGGCCCAGTACATCACTGGGGCCAAGCTTCCTGCCATCCAGGACCTCTATACCAGGCGGTGTCAGAGGAAGGCCCTCAAAATTGTCAAAGACTCCAGCCACCCCTTTTTTTTCTCAACACTTTTTTTGTTGTTTTATTTTTACTTTTTTTGTTAAAAATATATGCACTGTTGGTTAAGGGCTGTAAGTAAGCATTTCACTGTAATGTCTGCACCTGTTGTATTCGGCGCATGTGACCAATAAAATTTGATTTGATTTGATTTGAGATCAGGGTTGGGTTATAAAAAAATATCTGAAACTTTTAACATCCCACGGAGCACCATTAAATCCATTATTAAATAATGGAAAGAATATAGCACCACAACAAACCTGCCAAGAGATGGCTGCCCACCAAAACTCACAGACCAGGCAAGGAGGGCATTAATCAGAGAGGCAACAAAGAGACCAAAGATAACCCTGAAGGAGCTGCAAAGCTCCACAGCGGAGATTGGAGTATCTGTCCATAGGACCACTTTAAGCCGTACACTCCACAGAGCTGGGCTTTACGGAAGAGTGGCCAGAAAAAAAGCCATTGCTTAAAGAAAAAAATAAGCAAACACGTTTGGTGTTCGCCAAAAGGCATGTGGGAGACTCCCCAAACATATGGAAGAAGGTACTCTGGTCAGATGAGACTAAAATTGAGCTTTTTGTCTATCAACGAAAACGCTATGTCTGGCGCAAACCCAACACCTCTCATCACCCCGAGAACACCATCCCCACAGTGAAGCATGGTGGTGGCAGCATCATGCTGTGGGGATGTTTTTCATCGGCAGGGACTGGGAAACTGGTCAGAATTGAAGGAATGATGGATGGCGCTAAATACAGAGAAATTCTTGAGGGAAACCTGATTCAGTCTTTCAGAGATTTGAGACTGGGGCGGCGGTTCACCTTCCAGCAGGACAATGACCCTAAGCATACTGCTAAAGCAACACTCGAGTGGTTTAAGGGGAAACATTTAAGTGTCTTGGAATGGCCTAGTCAAAGCCCAGACCTCAATCCAATTGAGAATCTGTGGTATGACATAAAGATTGCTGTACACCAGCGGAACCCATCCAACTTGAAGGAGCTTGAGCAGTTTTGCCTTGAAGAATGGGCAAAACTCCCAGTTGCTAGATGTGCCAAGCTTATAGAGACATACCCCAAGAGACTTGCAGCTATAATAGCTGCAAAAGGTGTCTCTACAACATATTGACTTTGGGGGGGTGAATAGTTATGCACACTCAAGTTTACTGTTTTTTTGTCTTATTTCTTGTTTGTTTCACAAAAAAAGATGTTGCATCTTCAAAAGTGTAGGCATGTTGTGTAAATGAAATGATACAAACCCCCATAAAATCAATTTATATTCCAGGTTGTAAGTCAACAAAATAGGAAAAATTCCAAGGGGGGTGAATACTTTCGCAAGCCACTATACCTCCACTGCCAGTGTCACCATCTTATGTTTCAAACTTTAATAGGCGTACCACTAAATGGTTTCTCCCATAGAAATATAATCTACTGCCTCAGTCTGCTTCTCATTGCCTAACATACACCTTTAGGAAAAAGGGTTCCAAAAGGGTTCTTCGGCTGTCCCATAGGAGAACCCTTTTTAGTTCCATGTAGAACCCTTTTTGGCTCCAGGTAGAACCCTTTTGGGTTCCATGTAGAACCCGTTAAGAACCAAAAAGGGTTCTTCAAAAGGTTCTCCTCTGGAGACAGCCAAATAACCCTTTTAGATTCTAGATAGTACCTTTTTTTCTAAGACTGTAGGAAGAGCTCAGAACCATAGTGGTGGCTATTTGAAACAGACTCCTGTACAGAGCTTCAGACGAGAGAATGTTTTCTTTAACTTCTCCTTCGAAGACTGCCACATTCATTCCTAACTACCCTGAAGCAGGACTATTATAGTATTACATTACGACTTAACAGAAAACACTGCATGTTCAAGCTTGTAGGACTGGCCGGCCCATCTTATTCACACATCCCTTTACTTGCAACACTAAATTCATTTGAGCAGCTAAAATGCCGCATTCCTCCACACACAGAGGGAAAGTTTTCAAACCACCTGTATTTAAAGCGGGTGGGTCCTATAGTACTCCAGTACAGTAAGTGATCTTCAACCCGTTTGCCGTATCCGTATGATGAAGAGCATTGGCACGCCTTCTCAGCCACCGAATCCATCATTTAGTACATTCAAAGATTCATCAGTGCCCTGAGTGGCTCTGTGGGCACACAATGAACTGAACCGACAGAGTAGAAATACCCTCCGTGTGACAGACCCATATACATGCTTCATAAAGTAATAGCTGCAGAAAGTGATTGTGCAGTGAATATGCTAAATCTTACATAAAATGAAGTATTTTGGATGCACCCTCTTTCCCCTAAGTGCTTTATATTAAATTCAGTTCAGCAACTCAGGAGGATCCTTGGCTGAGGGCCCTCAATGCTATATGAGACAATAGACAATACATTTTAGTGGGAAGGTGAGAGTTAGCCACCATCAGCCACCAGCACATGAGGCTTTCTAAAGATCAATTGCTTCAGACTTCTTTCTATTTGAGTGTCTGGACAACCAGGGCATCCCATGGTATCAAGATTCCCTTTTAATTATTTCCAGTACAGGGAAACTCTGGTTTAAATGTTCTGAACTGAGCACAATGGGCGCAGCAGGCCTCTTGCTAAGCCTGTTTCCAAATGAGAGCCACTTGTCAAGGTCAGACTCCAAATCCGTTATTAATTTGTCCCCTGACAATAACTTCCTGGGGTATTCCCAGCCATCTTTCATCAGAACAACCCAATCGTCTGGCCTTAAGTATTTACAGACATCGACAGCAACAGTGGCCCGCAGGCTACCAATTGAATCTCTCACCCCCTACATCTTTTCAAATGACCATGTAATATCACTGATGTTACACAGACCTGATCAGGAACAAATCAATGAGACAGTAACTAGGGAAGCTACAGTGGAGGGGAGCTGGATAACCCCCATTACACTCTTTAAAAACCCTTCATAGTGAGGAGAATTTCTGAGGAATATGCTGGGCCTGCATGTAGAGACCATATATTGAATGTGTTATGAATTCCTTATAGCATACCCTGCAAACAATAATGAGTCATTAGGACGTCCCCGGGACGTCACAAAATGGTCACCTAGTCATCAGGACGTTGTGTCATGGTCCCCTGGAGGTTTTGTTGTGCAAAACTGAAAGCGCGAACCACCGCATTTAACCACGGCAAGGTGACTGGGAATATGGTTGAGTACAAACATTCCAGTTACAGTATGCCCTCCGCAAGGCACTCAAACAGGCAAAACGTCAGTACAAAGACAAAGTGGAGTTGCAATTCAATGGCTCAGGCACAAAACGTATGTGGCAGGGACTACAGACAATCACGGATTATAAAGGGAAAACCAGCCACGTCGCGGACACCGACGTCTTACTCCCGGACAAGCTAAACACCATCTTCGTCCGCTTCGAGGGAAGTGTGCTGCCGCCGACCACCGCTCCCGTGGACTGTGAGCTCTCATTCTCTGTGGCTGATGTAAGACATTTAAGCGCGTTAACCCTCGCAAGGCTGCTGGCCCAGACGGCAACGCTAGCCGCGTCCTCAGAGCATGTGCAGACCAGCTGGCTGGAGTCTTTACGGACATATTCAATCTCTCCCTATCCCAGTCTGTTGTCCCCACATGCTTAAAGATGTCCACCATTGTTCCTGTACCCAAGAATGCGAAGGTAACTGAACTAAATTACTATCGCCCCGTAGCACACACTTCTGTCATCATGAAGTGCTTTGAAAGGCTAGTTAAGGATCATATCACCTATATCTACCTTACCCGACACCCTAGACCAACTTAATTTGCATACCATCCCAATAGATCCATGGATGATGCAATCGCCATCGCACTGCACACTGCCCTATCCCATCTGGACAAGAGGATGCTGAATGATGTTCATTGACTACAGCTCAGCCTTCAAAGCCATAGTACCCTCCAAGCTCATCATTAAGCTCGGGGCCCTGGGTCTGAACCCCGCCCTCTGCAACTGCGTCCTGGACTTCCTGACAGGCCGCCCCGAGGTGGTGAAGGTAGGAAACAACACCTCAACAATGCTGATCCTCAACACAGGGGCCCCACAAGGGTGCGTAATCAGCTTCCTCCTGTACTCCCTGTTCACCAATGACTGCGTGGCCACGCACGTCTCCAACTCAATCATCAGGTTTGCAGATGACATAACAGTGGTAGGCCTGATTACCAACAACGACGAGACAGCCTACAGGGAGGAGGTGAGGGCCCTGGCGGAGTGGTGCCAGGAAAATAACCTCTCCCTCAACGTCAACAAAACGAAGGAGCTGATCGTGGACTTCAGGAGACAGCAGAGGGAGCACGCTCCCATCCACAACAATGGGGACACAGTGTAGAGGGTTCCTCGGTGTACACATCACTAACAATCTGAAATGGCCCACCCACACAGACAGTGTGGCGAAGAAGGGGCAACAGCGCCTCTTCAACCTCAGGAGGCTGAAGAAATTTGGCTTGGACCCTAAGACCCTCACAAAACTTTTACAGATGCACCATTGAGAGCATCCTGTCGGGCTGTATCACCGCCTGGTACGGCAACTGTACCGTCCGCAACCGCAGGGCTCTCCAGAGGGTGGTGCCCAATGCATCACCCGGGGCACACCGCCTGCCCTCCAGGACATCTACAGCATCCGGTGTCACAGAAAGGTCAAGAAGATCATCAAGGACCTCAGCCACCCGAGACACGGCCTGTTCACCCTGCTACCATCCAGAAGGCGAGGTCAGTACAGGTGCATCAAAGCTGGGACCAAGAGACTGAAAAACAGCTTCTATCTCAAGGCCAACAGACTGTTAAAAAGTGACCACTAGCCGGCCCCCTCCCAGTACCCTGCTCTGAACTTCAGACACTGTCACTAGCCGACTACCACCCGGTTACTCTACCATGCACCTTAGAGGCTGCTGCCCTGTGTACATAGTCATGGAACACTGGTCACATTAATAATGTTTACATACTGTTTCACCCATTTCATATATATATACTGTCAAGGCCTATCCTATTTAACTATTGCTGTACATAGACTATTCTTCAGATATACTACATATTCTATCCATATACTGTCCATATTGTCTATATATCCAATCACATCATATATATATATATACAGTACCAGTCAAAAGTTTGGACTCATTCAAGGGTTTTTCCTTATTTTTTACTATTTTCTACATTGTAGAATAATAGTGAAGACATCAAAACTATGAAATAACACATATGGAATCATGTAGTAAACAAAAAAGTGTTAAACAAAAAAAATAGATTTTAGATTTTAGATTCTTTGAAGTAGCCAGGCTTTGCCTTGATGACATCTTTGCACACTCTATATGATCACAGTTCACACCTAAATCTAAATGAATGCATCAAACCACCCCACCACAGCTGTCATCAAACACAGTTGGCAGGCTGCGATATCGCCACTTTGTCCTCTCTTTGAGCTCTCCCAGCTTGCATTCACTTGCTGCCTGTCAGAACCAATAATGCCACCTCACACCTTTAGTAGTCCTGATGTCTTGGTGAACCACATCCATCAATGCTAAAGTCCAGCTTTTGGTGTTGGAGGGGAGCCAGTGGGTGGGCTGGAGGGAGTTAGGTGGGGGGAGGGAAGTTGACCTCTGTCTGTATGTGTTTTCTCCCCGGTTGGTCTCCAGACTAAAACCTGGAACCTAAAATAATTATTTGGCTGTCCCTATAGGAGAACCATTTGAAGAACCCTTTTTGGTTCCAGGTAGAAAGATCCCTTTTGGGTTCCATGTAAGACCCTTTCCACAGAGGGTTCTACATGGAACCTAAAAGGGTTCTCCCATTGGGACACCCTTTTGGAACACTTTTTTCAAAGAGTGTAGAAACAAATGAAGTCTTATGGGATAGTTAACATACTGTAGCTGAGGGTGAGGTTGGGAATAGGACATGAAAGGGAGGGAGAAATGAGAGGCTCATAAACTCAACACTGTGCTGTAGTGAATAATGCAGCTACAGGCTCGGAGGGGGAATGCTCATTCCGGTTAAGACATCACCAGAGACCAACACAGCAAAGGACACACAGACAGCAAAGGACACACAGATAGGCCCACAGCAAAGACACAGACCCACAGCGAAGGCTGGTATTAGACATTGAAGGACAAGGAGACACAGTTTTTTCCACGTGCGATAACACCTTAAGAAGAACCACTTGACAGCAGACTGCGGAGTAGCTCCTTTTAAGAATTTCTATATTGAGGTCTGACAGAGTGTATAGATTATCTTACACATTTATGAGGCAAATCTCTGCAGGGTTGAAGGCAAGAGCAGGAAACGACTTTATTAGCCCACCACCGTTGGGATTCAGCAGCTCTCTATGGGCCTCTCAGCTGCACTGGGTAAGACAGTGAAAGACAGATACTTAACAAGCACTGGCAAAAATGACATTACATTGACAGTGTGCTACCCAACATGCTACTCTGGTCGAAACACAGATGCATGAGATTTGGTTCTGGGTGCCAAGATGACCTTCACTCAGAAAGACAATGTTTCCAACCTGTCACAATATGATCTGCTCTCATGCATGCATTCAAGCATTCCAACTCAATAGACTATTGTAACAAATTACAATAATTCCAGATTTTTTGTTGTTGTTGTTGATAAATAGACCTCTAACTTTTATACAGCACTTTATGTTAATTCATTAATTGGTGTTCCTGTAGTGTACTATTGAAGGATTGGCCCAGGGGAGAATGGGGTGTGAAAACACCAGTTTGTTTGTTCATTGATTACCGCTCAGACCCTTCAGCTGGAACCAGACCTGATGCTTATCTGCTGCTGAGTTTGCCTCTGCACTGCTGTTTACTAGTCCAGAGAAAGGGTTACAACCACATAAAAGTCAGGGAAGAGTGAGGGATTGGCGATGCCTTTGAACCCAATGCCTGGACGAGTCTACGCATCACAGCACTGACAGGTGTTTCAGCACTTTAGGCATTTAGCACTGGGCTTGAGTGTGGCAGGGGACTCATCAAAGCTAAATGGAGAACCAGTTTTTTGGCCTTTGTTATGAGATGCCAATGAGAGAGCTATGTATTCAGAGAAGCTTGGAAAATACATTTAATGAATTCCCATATTCGGTTGACCATAGGAAGAGAACCAAACAGGAGAATAACTGCAACTGGAAAGTGAGTGGTTGAAATCGAGATAAATTAATGGAGCAATTAAGTACCTTTGAAGCACATGAATGGATTTTATCTCTAAAACATGAGCTGTAATCTAAATATTCTGGAACAATTTATTTGGATAGTCTCAAATAGATAATATCATTACAAACTGTTCAACTAATTCTTCCCTAACTCTAATGTGTGATATACTTTTACTATCTATTGGAGCCAAATAAAGTATTTAGACTTGTAGCCTATACCAATAACACATCATATAACACTGGTTATTACCTGCTTATAGCTAAAAGTTATCAATGGCAGGCAGGATTTGGCCAAAAGGGATTGAGAGACATAGACTGGTGGATATGAAACAGAGATATGTTAATTCTAACTGATGGCTTCATGGAGGGAATGTGGCTCCTCCTACATGCTGTCAGCCAGGTGAGACTACTGCCTATATTTCATATACTGGATGTAGGTGTGGCATTGGCTTCTAATTGACATTTCACCAATCTACTATCAACATGTAGCTTACTTGCTACAGTATACTGGATGGGTGTAACTGTCCAACAGGTCCTCCACACACAGCAGATGGTAGGAGTGTTTTTGTTTTTACACAGCTGGGGAATCCTGTGGTGAGAATGGAACGGGCACAGCTGTGATAGAGATAGAAGTGCTTGTTGCCTTGGTAAGAAAATATGAATGCTAAGCAGTTGTGATGTTTCTTCTTATTTTCTCATGGGTAATTAAATCGCCAGACTGTTTTTCTACAGTTGTGTTAGCATGGTACGGTATCACTGCAAATGTACTGAAATCCTTTGAACAGGCCTACATCCCCAAACTGCTGTAGAGAAAGAAATGATGGTGAAATACAAGAAAATGATTCCCTGATTATGCATTTACCGATGGTGTACCACATTCACTCACTCATACAATTATTTTGTGCCTATTGTCAACGTTTGTAGGGCTGTTATCAACGTAATTGAGAACATAACCAGGCATTATTACAGAATGTGTAAGTCTGCAATCTCAAAAGTCTAACAGAGAAATCATGTAAAAGAATACTTCACATAAGGTTCACTTCATGACATATTGATATTGAAGTTAATTTATGATTCATCATCTACTGGACAGGACGCCTGTGTCATCAAACTGTCACCAGCCTCACTCAGCTGCCAATATGTTAAAGGGAAACTCCACCCAAAAACTATCTTTTGGTATTTGTTTCATTAGTCCATTGTTGATATAGTACCAAAATGTTTTGCATGTCAGCAATCAAGTTTTCAAGATATAAAACATTCAAAATACAGAAATACAGCCAGTATGTCTCCGTTATGAGCCTCTTTGCTGTTGGACCCTCACGTGTTATAGAGTATAATAAAGCAGCTTCATCCACATATCAAGAAGTGCCCTCAGTGAAACGTGTCTCATGAGATGGGAGAGCTCCAGTGGTTAATGAGATAATTCTCTTCGAAAAGCACCTCTTTTATTGAATGTAGCGACTTGAACGACATTTCTTTCACAAGCGGCAGAACCTCCCCGTCTTAGGCAGGTTCAGTGCTAGAGGCCATACCTGCCCTTCCTTCTGTCCTTCCTGTCTGCAACCTCCTCTCTGTGTTATAACTTGAATTAAGCTCTTCACCACCCAGATAGAGTACCTGGACAACTATAGGCGGAATTTAACACAAGGCACAGTGTCCATATTAGGACAGCTGCATATAGACTAGAGGTTCTTCTGAAAGACAAGGAAAACGATACTGCCACTAATAGCAGCATGATGTAAATAGAAGTTTCCAGGCCTAATAGAGAATGAATGTAAAAGCCAAAGTGTCATTAATGGGAGCTGTGTTCCTCTGAGTCTAATGTGGTGTGAGGATCTAATGTTATGGTTATTAGACTGCTCTCCCTCTCTCTCCCTCCCTCTCTCGCTAACTAACCAACATATCTGATGTGACACCACACTGAATCCCCATGCATCCTCCTGACATCTTAATTCAACTGCTCCTGGGCAGGTTTTACCCCTCTGTAAATCTGTTTGAGGGGATTATATCCTCACCTTATTTTCGGGGTCTTTGGGGGGTTTGAAATCGCCATATTTTGGTTTATGGCTAAGTCTAAATCATTTTTGATTCAGTTAGCTACATATGTATTTGTCTGCACTGTCATCCACTCTACATCAGGAGAAGCAGATACGGTGGAACCTATCTTGGTTATATAAGCATATTTGACTAATTTAACCACTTTTGAAGGAAGCGTTAAAAATAGAAAGTGTATAAAGAGCAACAACAACAGTACTGTATCCTGCCATTCCGTCAAACCACGTATTACCCAGATGTCACAGCGACAGAGGTTGAACCATGACAATGCTTTACCTCATCTATCCATTTATAGGGCTGCATGCTGTTCTGCTTTTCTGCAGACTCGTTCAGGCGGCAAGTAGTTGGCTGCAACCAGCGAACTCATAAGGGGAAGTACCTGCACTGCCTCCTGGGTGCGGGCACGATTGAGCAACTCTGGGAGTTATAACAACACACTCTGCCGAGGTAGCAGGGCTGGTCTGGCCTCACCACACTGTCTAATCACAAAGGAAGCGGCTCCCAAAGTGATGAGCGAGCATTTCTTCCTCATTATTTTTTCAGCTCGACACCAGTTGTCACTTTAGCTCTGCAGAGTCAAAAATACAATTCCTGATATTTTCCAGAGACTCTCTCTCTGTAGTTTCTGGCTCTCCAGACATCTTCATTACTTGCTGGTGGATTGCTTTGCCTGAACATAGAGTTACCTTTTCTGACAGTCCTGGGACTTGGTCCCGAGAGATGTATTCAATTGATATATAATACAAATAAATAAAGTGAAACATCCCATCATCAATACCAACCTATTATTCAAGTAAAAAATGTACCTTTTCCCAAAAACCACTTCAGTACTAACTTTTAGTTCAGGTCATCACAACACTCCTGTGGGACTATGCTCATCAACGCAAACAAAAGTTACACTTTCACAGAAGGTATACCTATTATCAGTTCACAAAAAGCTCTGAAAAGCACTGCCTAAGCGACTAGACGTGACTGTTTAATGTTTATCTGGTGGAATCAATGCTTTAGCAGGTGAGCAGGCAGCTTTGTGGGCACAGAGGGAGGTTGTAGCTAGGTCCCTAGACAGAACTGAAATTTTAATTAGCATTGCTAGCGGTTTGGGTCACCAACACAGACATTCATCTGAGAGTGCTCAATATTTAATTAAATGGCTCTTGCTTTACCCATTTATTCTCCCAGCAACACCTTTTATCCGGCCTCCCAATTAATCAGTGCAAGATAATTAATGAGAAATAGCTCAGTCAAAGCCAGCCCTCAATCCTCCACAAATACTGTGTCAGTGGTTCAATTCAAAAGTATTTTAGCACAGACTTTGTGACGATTGAACAGACAGAACTACCCCGAATGTTGAATACGAGATCAGTAAAGCTGCCAAAAATAGGATTCATTTTGTCAAATTGTTTCGGCAGGTGCCGAAACAGGGGAGGATCATGCTGTAGCACCAACTGTTCATTTGGTCTCCAATCCGCCAATACCCATGTTGCCAGTCTCGCCACATTAATAAAACCTGTCAACGACTGCTGCATGACTTCTGCCCATCACCAATTCTACAGAATTATACATTTTTCCGTCAGAGTTGGATCAAACAGTGTCAACACCCTTTGAAGATCCTTGTCTAAACATTGAGTTTGTTCTGAGCGTAACTCTTCAGTAATTTATTTTACTTGATCACAGGTATTATTTGGTAGGTTGACTCTGCTAAGTTCTATTTCACTCTCTCATTGAACTTTTTTGCATTTAAATGACTTTTTGTAATTGCCTGGGTGAATCATGAAATAACAAACACACTTCTCCTCCTCCATGTTGTCATCCTCCCTCTCCACTCTCAATAACAAGCAAACACAAAGTGTTCCAGATCCCTGTCAGGAATTTAGCTCACTGCAAGTTACTCATGTCACTGTTGGTCGTCTGACTTTGATTCATTTCTCTGTGACACACAGCAATTGAAGTCGGCTAGCCCCTACATCAAGTAAAATATTTACCAATTATTCACACAACCCTTGGGAGTAGGCCTTAAGAAGCACACGGTGTTAGCATGCTGCTCATGAGCTTGCACAGAAGTGTGTGTGGGATGGTGGTGGGGGTATGGTGTGTGTGGGATGGTGGTGGGGCTATGGTGTGTGTGGGGTGGAGGTGTGGGTATGGTGTGTGTGGGATGGTGGTGGGGGTATGGTGTGTGTGGGATGGTGGTGGGGGTATGGTGTGAGTGGGATGGTGGTGGGGGTATGGTGTGTGTGGGGTGGAGGTGGGGGTATGGTGTGTGTGGGATGGTGGTGGGGGTATGGTGTGTGTGAGATGGTGGTGGGGGTATGGTGTGAGTGGGATGGTGGTGGGGGTATGGTGTGTGTGGGATGGTGGTGGGGGTATGGTGTGTGTGGGATGGTGGTGGGGGTATGGTGTGTGTGGGATGGTGGTGGGGGTATGGTGTGTGTGGGGTGGTGGTGGGGGTATGGTGTGTGTGGGATGGTGGTGGGGGTATGGTGTGTGTGGGATGGTGGTGGGGGTATGGTGTGTGTGGGATGGTGGTGGGGCTATGGTGTGTGTGGGATGGTGGTGGGGGTATGGTGTGTGTGGGATGGTGGTGGGGGTATGGTGTGTGTAGGTTGGAGGTGGGGGTATGGTGTGTGTGGGATGGTGGTGGGGGTATGGTGTGTGTGGGATGGTGGTGGGGGTATGGTGTGTGTGGGATGGTGGTGGGGGTATGGTGTGTGTGGGGTGGTGGTGGGGGTATGGTTTGTGTGGGATGGTGGTGGGGGTATGGTGTGTGGGGGGGTTGCAGATAGTTGCTGGCCTTTACGAGTCATCCTGCCTTTGAGTTCCTTATCTTGTATATCCACAAGGACATTCACAGTGTTGGGTCGGGGCATGGCTTCATATTCAATCCTGGAGCCTGAGCACCGGAATGCTATTACAGTTCAATTGGGTGAAGATACACATACGTATGGCTAGATAGGGATCAATGTACAGCAGCACTAAAGGCTTTCTCTTCACAGTACCGCATCATATAGGGATGAATAAAACAACAACCGCAACAACTGACAATGAACACTAAAGGACATTACCATTTATTATGATGACAATTTGCAGAATTCACATTTGTGAACAAAGTTATAAGTTAATACATTTGCCATTAGATATGACCTGCTGAAACAGCAAAAACAATTATCTCTTCAAAGAAAGAATAAGTCACGGAAAATGAACAACGATCCCAGGATATTATTCTCTAATAGAAATGTATTAAATCTTCAAGGAGGTAGAGTTTCAAATAATGCACTGCTTGCATGGAGTATAATAGGCAAAGGGAATGGAGCGGCGATTAAAGCGTTTTACAGGCCCTATGGGTACATTTCACCTTAAATCAGAGCTTTCTAGAGAACACAAAGCCTCTGTTACAATGTCCCTGTGGATTAAAGTGGCATCAAACACTTTCAAAATGGTTTCTGCAGTCCAATGATAAGACGGCAGGCAGTAGCTATGTAAATAGAGTTAACATCAGGCACTTGGCATAAGCTAGTGGAGGGGAAGAGGGCTCTCTCTGTGACGTACATTACAACACTGTGAGAGCGACACACTCTGTGACCGTAATTCTGAAGCCTGCAACATGAATGCAAAGGCCTCTGTGTGTCATAGCAATTATAGGGAAGTATTTAATGAGCCCAGATGTCCTCAGACACTTTGGTATTCAACACCTTAATGATTTTCAGATCACTTTATTAACACAGAAATATAATATTATACTAGTAGTTATACAGTACTGTATAATAACATACAGTATCTGCCATCGGCAGTGATGCCAACTTAGCAATTTTGTTGCTAGGATTAGCAACTTTTCAGACTACACTGGCAACTTTTTTTTCAAACAGCACCTAGCAACAAATTTAGCTACTTTTAAAAATGTATTTGGAACTTATAGCAACTTTTGAAAAGTGACTCAAACGCTAAAATGCACGCACTTTCCCTCTAAATGACACAAAAACTGTCACACACTCAGTCACAACACACGTGCCTGGCTGCAAAAGTGCTTTGTGATTGACGTCAGCAGCAGGCGCTCAGCTCATGCACAGGCAGCAGCAGGCCAGCCAAGCAGCACAACAATCTGGAGAGAGCTGGAGAGCTGGAGAGTTAAGTTGCTTGTTCAATAAGACAGCATTACACCTTGTTATTAGCTTGTACCTATAATTGTTGATCAGTTAGGTAGCATGTTGACTAACTACCAATACACTGCTTAAAACTATAATTGTTCAGAATGTGTAGGTTTACTAGTTAATAGGAACATAAATAAAATGTAATTGTTCAATAATGTGTAATGTGTAATTGTTCAATAATTCAATGGTTTGTGTTTAAAAATAAAAATATCTGATCATATAAAATGTGTTGTGTTTATATTACCTTTACAAATAAAATTATGTGATAATAAGCAAACAAATCTAAACTAACAAATGTCAAATCATATTTGTCGTTGAGATGGCCAGTCAATTTGAGTAATGTTATTGTGTATTCTACGTAATGACGCAGTTTTACGTTATTACGTAATGACGTCATCACGCAATGACATCACAACGTCATTTAGCAACTTTAAGCAACAAATCGACCTGCCTCTAGCAACTTTCCCTGAAAATTAGTTGGCAACACTTGCCATCGGATCCTAGATCTCCATATCTGAATTGTGAAAATAGATTATTTTCATGTAATTTAGCAGACACTCTTATCCAGAGCGATTTACAGTTAGTGCATTCATCTTAACCCTCCCGTTGTCCTAGGGTCAAAATGACCTGCCACTGTGTTGAATCAACTTTATTTAATTTTAATTTTTTGGGGATCATTTGTGAGAAGGAGGCAGTGATACTTTCTTTAAAGCCTCCTTCTCACAAATAATCCAAAAAATATAAAAATTAAATAAAGTTGGTTCAACACAGTGGCGGGTCATTTTGACCCTAGGACAACGGGAGGGTTAAGATAGCTAGGTGAGACAACTGTCACGGTTTCGGCCGAGGCTGCTCCTCCTCCTTGTTCGGGCAGGTTTCGGCGGTCGTCGTCCCCGGAGTACTAGCTGCCACCAATCTATGTTTCATGTTCGTTTGGTTTTGTCTTGATGTTGTACACCTGTGTCTAGTTAGTCCTCATTAGTGTCCTATTTAGTTCTCGTTGTGTGTGTCAGGTGTTGTGTGTGATTGCTCTTCTGTTTGGTGTTCTGAGCTACGTGTTTCCCTCCGTTGTTTTGGAGAGGTTTTCGCACATGTTAGTGCGCCTATTGTTTGACGCCTGTGTGCGCCTTTATTTCGCCTCCGGGCTTGTTGTGCTCGTGTACTACGTGAATATTTCACTAAAGTCTTTTGGACTTAGTTTCTGCGTCCTGCGCTTGATTCCTGCACCACACCCACCTTCAGCACCCCTGACAGAATCACACACCTTTATGAATGGAATCAGCAGGAGCAACAGTCACGCCTGAGTCGCTGGAGGAGCATGTCCGCGGCCAGGATGACCAGATCAGACAACTGGGGACCGCTCTACAGGACGTCAACAACACCCTGCACCGATGGGAGTCCAGAGGGGTACCCACACCTCCACCTACCTTGCCACCCCCATCGGCCGGTCCACCAGTCCCAGGTCCGGAACCCAGTGGGATTCGGCTCTCGCTCCCGAGGGCGTATGACGGCACAGCTGCCGGGTGTCAGGGGTTCCTCCTGCAGGTGGAGCTCTACCTGGCCACTGTACACCCGGTGCCCTCGGGACACGAGAGCGTTTCCGCCCTCATCTCCTGTCTCACGGGCAAGGCGTTGGAATGGGCCAACGCCGAGTGGAGGAGGATGGACGCCACCACCATCTCCTACGCCGAGTTCTCCCGTCGCTTCAAGGCCGTGTTCGACCATCCACCTGAGGGCAAAGCGGCGAGGGAGCGTCTATTCCACCTGAGACAGGGGAGGAGGAGCGCACAGGCGTTCGCACTGGAGTTCCGGACTCTAGCGGCAGACGCAGGGTGGAATGAACGGGCCCTCATCGACCATTTTCGATGTAGCCTACGGGAGGACGTTCAACGTGAGTTGGCCTGCAGGGACACCAATTTCACCTTCGACCAGTTGGTCGACATGTCCATCCGTCTGGACACCCTGCTGGCCACCCGTGGACGTCCCGAGTGGGGTCCGTCCATTCCACCCTCCGGCACCTCCGAGCCGAGCCCTATGGAGCTCGGGGGTGCTGGCGCTAGAGAAAGGAAGAGGAGGAGCCCGAGGGGGCCTGTCCCCTGCACCAATTGCGGTCGTGGAGGGCACACTGCGGCCAGGTGCTGGGGAGGGTTCCCCGAGGGAGGAGACAACAGGCCACGCACTGGGGAGCCTTCCCAGGTGAGTAGACGCCCCACTTACCCAGAGCTCTCTGTTGCGCACTTTTGTATACCTGTTTGTTTTCCACAGGTTGCACCTCATTCCCAGCATAAGGCGCTAGTAGATTCAGGCGCAGCTGGGAATTTTGTTGATCAGAAGTTTTGTTTAGATTTAGGGATCCCTCTCCTGCCTGTCGACACGCCTTTTCCCGTTCATGCTTTAGATAGCCGCCCGTTGGGGTCGGGGTTGATTAGGGAATACACAGCGCCACTTAGGATGTGTGCGCAGGGGGGTCATGAGGAGACTATACAGCTGTATCTGATCGACTCTCCTGCGTACCGGTGGTGCTGGGAATTCCCTGGTTAAGTACCCATAACCCTGCTATTTCGTGGCAACAGAGGGCTCTCAATGGGTGGTCTGCTCAGTGTGAGGGGCGATGTCTGGGTGTTTCCGTAGGGGCGACCTCGGTGGAAAGTCCAAACCAAGTGCCCGCACTGCACATTCCGCCTGAATATGGGGATTTGGCTCTCGTGTTTAGTAAAGCTAGGGTGACGCAGTTGCCTCCTCATAGACAGGGGGATTGTGCGATTGATCTCCAGGCAGGAGCAGCGCTCCCACGGAGCCACGTGTATCCTTTGTCTCAAGAGGAGAGAAAAGCTATGGAAACTTACATAGCCGAATCTTTGAGACAGGGATACATACGGCCCTCCACTTCTCCCGCCTCCTCGAGCTTCTTTTTTGTGAAGAAAAAAGATGGAGGGTTGCGCCCGTGCATCGATTACCGTGGTCTCAATCAGATTACTGTGAAATACAGTTATCCACTCCCTCTGATTGCGACCATGACGGAGTCGTTGCACGGAGCGCGGTTTTTCACAAAACTGGATCTCAGGAGCGCGTATAACTTGGTGCGCATTAGGGAGGGCGACGAATGGAAAACAGCGTTTAGTACCACGTCAGGTCATTTCGAGTATCTCGTCATGCCATACGGGTTGATGAATGCTCCATCAGTCTTCCAATCCTTTGTGGATGAGATTTCCCGGGATATGCAGGGGCAAGGGGTGGTCGTGTACATTGATGACATTCTAGTGTACTCGTCTACCAGAGCCGAGCATATAGCCCTGGTGCGTCGTGTATTGAGGAGGCTGTTGGAGCACGACCTGTATGTCAAGGCAGAGAAATGTCTGTTTTTCCAGGAGTCGGTCTCCTTTTTGGGTTATCGGTTGTCCGCGTCAGGGGTGAGAATGGAGGTGGATCGTGTGTCAGCCGTGCGTAATTGGCAAACCCCAACCACTGTCAATGAGGTGCAGCAGTTCTTGGGCTTTGCGAATTACTACCGGAGGTTTATCCGGGGTTTTGGACAGGTGGCAGCTCCCATCACTTCCCTTCTGAAAGGGGGTCCGGTGCGCCTGCAGTGGTCAGCTGATGCGGACAGGGCCTTTAGGAGACTGAAGGACCTGTTTACGTCGGCTCCGGTGCTGGCGCATCCGGACCCCGCATTACCCTTTCAGGTCGAGGTGGACGCGTCTGAGGCCGGTATAGGGGCCGTACTCTCTCAACGGTCCGGCACGCCACCTAAACTCCGCCCCTGTGCTTTTTACTCTAAAAAGCTCAGCCCGGCGGAGCGAAATTATGACGTCGGGGACAGGGAGCTGTTAGCTGTAGTTCAGGCCCTTAAGGTGTGGAGGCATTGGCTTGAGGGGGCTCAACACCCTTTCCTCATTTTGACTGACCATCGGAACCTGGAGTACATCCGGGCAGCGAGGAGACTGAACCCTCGCCAGGCTCGATGGAGTATGTTTCTCGCCAGGTTCGTATTTAAAATCACGTACATCCCTGGGTCCCAGAACGGTAAGGCAGATGCGCTGTCCCGGCGGTATGACATGGAGGAGAGGTCCGTTGAGCCTACTCCCATTCTACCGGCGTCTTGTCTTGTGGCACCGGTGGTGTGGGAGGTCGATGCTGAAATCGAGCGGGCGTTGCGTACCGACCCCAGCCCTCCACAGTGTCCTGTGGGTCGGAAGTACGTTCCGCTCGAGATTCGGGATCGACTCATTTACTGGGCTCACACGTCACCCTCCTCTGGACATCCGGGTATTGGCCGGACAGTGCATTGTCTTAGCACTAAATACTGGTGGCCCACGTTAGCCAGGGATGTGAGGGTTTATGTCTCCTCCTGCTCGGTGTGCGCCCAGTGTAAGGCGCCCAGACACCTGCCCAGGGGTAAGTTACAACCCCTGCCCGTTCCACAACGACCATGGTCCCACCTCTCAGTGGATTTTGTGACAGACCTTCCCCTCTCTCAGGGGAATACCACCATCCTGGTCGTTGTGGACCGGTTCTCTAAGGCCTGTCGTCTTCTCCCTATGGCGGGTCTTCCTACTGCCCTACAAACCGCAGAGGCACTATTTACCCACGTCTTCCGGCATTACGGGGTACCCGAGGATATAGTGTCTGATCGAGGCCCCCAGTTTACCTCCCGAGTATGGAGAGCGTTCATGGAGCGTTTGGGGGTCTCGGTGAGCCTTACCTCAGGGTACCACCCGGAGAGTAATGGGCAGGTAGAACGAGTCAACCAGGATGTGGGTAGGTTTCTGAGGTCGTATTGCCAGGACCGGCCTGAGGAGTGGGCTCGGTACATTCCCTGGGCCGAGATGGCCCAGAACTCTCTCCGCCACTCCTCTACCAACCTAACCCCCTTCCAATGTGTGTTAGGTTACCAGCCGGTTCTGGCACCTTGGCAGCAGAGCCAGATCGAGGCCCCTGCGGTGGATGATTGGATGAGGCGCTCGGAGGAGACGTGGAACGCTGCACAGGTCCACCTGCAGCGGGCCATCCGTCGACACAAGGCGAGCGCCGATCTCCACCGCAGTGAGGGGCCGGTGTACGCACCCGGAGATCGAGTCTGGCGCTCTACCAGAAACCTACCCCTCCGCCTGCCCTGCCGGAAGCTGGGTCGGCGGTTTGTGGGGCCTTTTAAAGTCCTGAGAAGATTGAACGAGGTGTGTTATAGGTTACATCTGCCTGTTGAATATAAGAATATTAACCCCTCGTTCCATGTGTCTCTTCTCAGGCCGGTGGTAGCTGGTCCACTCCAGGAAGGTGAGATAGGAGAGACTCCTCCGCCCCCACTGGACATCGAGGGGGCTCCGGCGTACACCGTTCGGTCCATCTTGGACTCAAGACGCCGGATGGGGGGTCTCCAGTATCTCGTGGAGTGGGAGGGGTACGGCCTGGCGGTGCTGGGTGCCGCGGAGGGACATCCTAGACCCGTCTCTCCTGTCGGAGTTCCACCGGGACCATCCCGCGAGCCCTGCTCCGCGCCCTCCTGGTCGTCCCCGAGGCCGGGGTCGGTGCACGGCTGGAGCCGCGCATCAAGGGGGGGGTACTGTCACGGTTTCGGCCGAGGCTGCTCCTCCTCCTTGTTCGGGCAGGTTTCGGCGGTCGTCGTCCCCGGAGTACTAGCTGCCACCGATCTATGTTTCATGTTCGTTTGGTTTTGTCTTGATGTTGTACACCTGTGTCTAGTTAGTCCTCATTAGTGTCCTATTTAGTTCTTGTTGTGTGTGTCAGGTGTTGTGTGTGATTGCTCTTCTGTTTGGTGTTCTGAGCTACGTGTTTCCCTCCGTTGTTTTGGAGAGGTTTTCGCACATGTTAGTGCGCCTATTGTTTGACGCCTGTGTGCGCCTTTATTTCGCCTCCGGGCTTGTTGTGCTCGTGTACTACGTGAATATTTCACTAAAGTCTTTTGGACTTAGTTTCTGCGTCCTGCGCTTGATTCCTGCACCACACCCACCTTCAGCACCCCTGACAACAACCACATATCACAGTCATAGTACATTCTTCCTAAATAAAGTAGTTATCAGCAAAGTGCAAGTGTTAGTGTAAAGAAGGCAATGGTGTTGGTGTTTATCTTTTTCTTTCTCATTTCTTTTGTATACATCTTTCTACAATTCTGCCCGGTTTCTTATACATTTTCTATAGGTTGCTACACAGATTAACAAAACAATTTTAACAATTGTATCATCTTTAACATTGTTATACAGTAGATCAATCTATTGAATATACCCAATAACCCACCAAATATCCCCTCCAGCCCCATCTCTCCACTCACTCCTTCCCTGTTTCAAATTTCAAGTTTTAATGTCACATGCACAAGTACAGTGAAATGCCTTTCATGCAAACTCAAAATCCAACAATGCAATAATCAATAACAATGTATTACTAGAAAAAAACATACAAGAAATAAGAATGTGAAATATGAAATACACAATAAAGTAAGTAAATTAGCATACTATATACAATTCCAATACCATATATACAATGTGCAGGGATACTGGAGTGATGTAGGTAGATATGTATAGGGGTAAAGGGACAAGGCAACAGGATGTAAGATAAACAGAGTAGCAGCAGCTTGTATGTGAGTGGGTGTGCAGAGTCAATATAAATGTATGTGCATATTATGTGTAAGTGAGCAGATGATGGAGTGAGTGTTTGTGTGTGTGTTGGAGTGACAGTGTGTGTGAGTGTGTAGGGCCCTGTGAGTGTGCAGAGATTGAAATAAAAGGTCAATAAAGATACAAGGTAAACTCAGGTAGTCCGTGTAGCTATTTATCAGTCGTGTTGCTGGGGGATAGAAGCTGCTCAAGAGCCTGTTGGTGTCAGACTTGATGCACCGGTACCACTTGCCGTGCGGCATCAGACAAAATAGTCTATGGTTTTGGGTTGTTGGAGTCTTTGACGATTTTCCGGGTCTTCTTTTCACACCGCCTGATATAGAGGTCCTGGATGGCAGGGAGCTCGGGCCCAATGATGTACTGGGCTGTCCGCACAACCCTCTGTAGCACCATGCGATCGAAGGCGGTGCTATTGACATAGCAAGCAGTGATGCAGCCAGTCAATATGCTCTCAATGGTACAGCTGTAGAACCTTTTGAGGATTTGAGGGCCCATGCCAAACTTTTTCAACCTCCTGAGGGGGAAGAGGCACTGTCGAGCCCTCTTCACGACTGTGCGTGTGTGTTTGGACCATTTTAAGTCTTTATTCACAGAGAGCTACTTCCCTGAAGCTGTCTATGTTACAAGCCATGTGGAAACAAGTCTTCTCGCTGTTCTCCTGCAGCAGTTCCTCACTTTCCACTGAATTAAATCGTTTCAAATGAGAGCTGCCAGCGCCTCTCCAATCCTCCTCCCTTTTGAATACAAGTCATAAAAAACTAAGGTGACTCAAGGGACTTGTGTGGGAAACCTCAACAAGCTGAGGGTGAGCCAAGTCAACAGGAGGAGTTTGACAAAGGGGGTAAGAGAAAATAAAATGTGACTCATGTAATGTTGACGCAGGCTTTCTTTTAGTGACTGTGGGCTTCCATTTATGAGCTTTGATAAACCATCCCTGAAGTGGAAAAATTTCCTTCCCTTCAATTTACTTGTAACCTCACCACAGTGCTTTATGCAATAAACATCCACACTTAGATTCAGGAGAGTGGGGATATGAAGCATATAACTGAGCACATCTCCTTAATTTCATTACTCAAAACCATACAGTTAATGATAATCGTATGTATGTAATAATCAGATACCAGCATCAGGTCACCTATTGAATGAGACACCTGGACATCCAGATCAAGTCCCTCGAACAGAATTACTTGGCTGCCTTCTGTCACAATGAGCTCCTCTAATGTTAGCTGTTTGATGCCACACAAGCTGAATAGAGCTGGGTCGGAGCAATGAAGACTGACAGACAGGGACGAGGAGAAGTGAGGAGAGGAGTGCTGTCGCCTCATACTCAATTACTGTGAATTCATTTGGCTGAGATGGAGGAAGTCTAATCAGTTTCGCAGGATCTCCTGTGGCTCCTGCTCTATTCACAACAGTAACATCTGCTCCATCCAGCTAGCGCAGTCAGACAGACGCATGGCACTTGCTAGCCTTCTGCTTTAACGTCGGAACAAAAAACTATTTCTGCCATATTTTCCTTCTCTTCTGTCAAAACACTATGTAATTACTGTATGGTGAAAGCAAGTCCCATTTGCAGAAAAGAGGCCGGTGTTTGTTGCCGTCTTTCTAGCCCCAGCTGTACTAGTAATGTTTTTTGTAAAACTTCAGAATTACATTACTTTGAAAACTTCTATCCAGTAAAGACCAAACTCTAGTAGCCCTTTGAATTTTGTCTCAGATGTTTATAAAGAGTTCTATAAGGAATAGCTTTCACTTTTAATGATAACCCAAACTAAAACACTACCTACATATCAACTGAGGGAATATCATCTTAGTATTGCAGCATTGTAGATTTCCATCCAAGAATCTCTTGCATCATAATCAGAATAATAACCTGGTTGAAAATCTCTTCTTCGATAAAAACACTATTAAAACCTTTTACTGCAGTGGGCTAAACACTTTATATACTGTCCATCACAGAAGACTGAAATATAACAAAACTGTTTGACATAGAAACACCGGATGTTTGTCAGATTTTTTAAATAGCCTTTATTAATTATGAAATTATAAAAAATATTAATAGCAATCCACCCACGAGGCCAAAGAGTGCGCTTTTGTTCATTGACTGCAGGAAAGGGTTATATTAGGAATAGGTACCTCACCATGGGTGGGCATACCTGTTGTTTCAATTCAAAACCTCTATATGGGTACACTCATGTCACGTTTCATATCAAAGTCTGGTTGGACACCGTTTTCAATTTTCTCGTCCGAGACATCTTTTTCTCTGCTGGCTGTCTGTTGTACAGTATGATGGACACAGTGGATCGTTGCAGTCAGAGTATTTGAGAATTACCAAAGCTGGGCAAGTAGATTTCCCCCAGAAAACGTGGCCAATCATCTTGTGTGGACCCATGTTATTTTTCACAGAGATAGTGTTTTCATTTCCCGGGGCGAAAATAGTATTATTTACTCCAAAATTGCTTGGCTTGATCCCCATTGGGTGAACTGTGCAAGCTCAGACTAAATATGTCTCCTCTCCATGGCTTCTCACATTGCCTACACCACTTTCAGGTGAGGCTCCATTTTCTACTACATTGCGGCACTCAGTAGCGGAGCAGCACAGCGGTCTTTAAGGCTAAAGAACTGGAGCTCAACCACCTCTCAAACAGATGGTTATATCAAGGAGCTCTCTGGGAATGCTCAGGAACAGCAGGGGTTTAACTACTATGTCTCCTCAAATGAGCTCTTTACATTGGGATGGAACAGGAATGCAATGGTTCATTGCTTCTCATGACTGACCGGCAGTGAGGAAATATACTGCTTTCAAGTGCATATTTTGCCTGGCAACAGACAGATACAGAATTTCATTCCGATTGTTCTTTGCCTCCATCAGAATAACTTTTGTAATCACCAGGCAGAGAAATAAGGCTCCATATTGGTTGATTGCACTTGGAGTGGGAATTTATGAAGGTGTTGCAGTTGGATAATAGGTGTGGGATAAATCATACTGTAGATAATATGGAAGACAGTTTAATAAGACACACAGCGATAACACATCCTGGAATAACTGATAGTGCATCGAAATGTCAAATGCGGTTGGGCGGGCGCACTGGCACATGGCACACACAGACACATTGTTAACCTGTTATATGCACACAAAAGGTTTGCAAGAGGATAGACATAATGACAGCAATGCGCATTTCGTTTCAGTTCGATTAGAGAAAGCCTCAATTCTAGTCAGACTTTATATGAGGGTCACTGCAAGCAGCGCCTGCATTTGCCAGTGTTTTCCTACATTTTTCCTGGCTGTCTCCAAACCTATCATCACTATCCTGTATTATGCCTTTACTGAAGCGCTCTTCTCTTCCCATGACTGAAAACCAAATGGAAGCAATAGGATTCAATATCAGAGTTATTTTTCACAACAGATTACACATAACTTGTTTTGTAGTCAATAATGACACAAAGATGTGGAACCATTACACTACTGAAGCTAAAATAAAACATTATAAAGCAAGTAGCTTGAAAACATCCAACAGTTGGGTCACCATTCACTGAAACAGTTTTAGATATGAAAATATAAAAGTCTGCTTCAAAATGTCTTGACAAAAGACATTCACAAAGCAATTGGCCCGCAATTAGGAACCGTTTAGATGAAATGAAACTGCTGGGGAGACAGTCGCATAAAGTCATTTGTGGAGGATATGACCATAATTTAAGAACAGTACAGCACAAATTGCCTCGGTACACTGTCTGTCGAGGCTCATTTCCTGACGTGCTACCTATGTTAAAACTTGAATTCCTCTGAAAGGTAGTATTGCATTTGTATTTAACTATTCATAGGCATAAACCCTCATACGATTGAATACCAATTAGCTAAGAAATAAATTAAACTCACTTTAAACCAGGACGATATTGAGCAATACAGAGATTTGAATTTATATGTAATTACCTTTCCAGCAATGCAAATATCAAGCATCTTCCGTGTGGGAGAAACAGCACTGAATCTCCAATGACAAAGCATTAACTGTAAATAAGCAATGTCAGAGGTCATGTCAGAGATAAGCTATAACCATCAACTCAACCTCTTTAATAATCAATGCCAATAAACCAGGCCAATACCCCTTATTCCATACTTAATAGGTTGAACACTTCTTCTCCTTTTTAACATTCCACCCTTGGAAATCAAATGGTAATTCATTCATAATATGTGTTAGAAATGGCCTAATTGCTTCATATGCCCGGTTCTCTCAGTCAGCCACCAGTCGCTTGTAGCAGCTAGGGGATGAATGAGGCGTTAATGATGCTCGGTACACTACAGTGATGCTTGCTGTTGTAGCCCAGCCCAGGCAGTGTTCCTCTAATTAAATGCTGCATACTGTATGCCATCATTACTGCTGGGAGAGGGAGCTAGTTCATCTGCTCCCACTGAGGGCCCTGAGATCAGGACAGCAGGGACGTTCTCCACTCCTCTAACTTTCAACTAGGTACTTCACACAGAACACTGAACACAAGCCACAACAATCATCTTTCTGTCTTCTAACAGCTCGAAAGCACTATTAGTGTCTAATGGTTTGAAATGTGCTGCTTGTTAAGCTTCTTTAGGATATCATGACCACAGATCAGATATTAACTATTGGATGATTGCTGGCCGCCCGGTCCTTTAGGGGTAATTGTTTATTTTTGTCTGATAGTCCTCCGTAGTTTTCTGAACCTTACTTATGTGCTTCAGACAGACGTTGTCTGGAACATCACGAGTCAAGATCCACAGATCCTATTTTTTCCCATTTGGCCTATCATCATCTCCATCTCTGTATAAAATATCAGTGACACCTGGGGAATGAGAAGCAGACAAAATAGATAATATTATTCATGAGGAGTTGCTGCCCTCTGAGCTACATCGTTTATGAGAGAAAAGGGACGCTCGTTCTTGATGGTGCACTTCAATGAACATCAGAAATCCTCTAGGCCAATTGTCCTAATGCAGGGGAAAGAGTGGGAGGATTATTTTCTCTCATTCTCTCATCATGATGGCCGCCTCACACGGCTGTCATTGGTGTTCTTCTTATTAAAGACTAACAGGATTGTGTCCCTGGCGGTGTACACAGGTTGCCTCTTATGACTGTTCCAGATGAATCCCAGGCTGTGTCATTGTGTTCCTTTCACGTTCCCCGAGACCAAAAGCCTGGATAGGACCCACTGGCTCCGTCTCCCTCACTCTCCCTGTCATTCCCTTTGTGGCTAGATAATGAAAAGTGTCTCAGCGCTGTGAAATATGAGATGTAACAAACTAAGTCGCCGGGTCTCCTTTTTTGGCACTATCTCCTTCAGCCCTAAGAGGATAAAAAGGGAGGATTAACGTTTTAAAAGATTTAAACAGCAGTGTTTCTTCTCAGCCATATTTGATCTAATCCCCCGTTTGAGTATCAGTTTCAGCCTTGCTCGTCAAGTCATTATTTTCAGACCAACAGCACATGCTGAAACTTTCTTTCACTCCTTCTCTCTCACTCCCTCTCTCACTCCCTCTCTCTCACTCCTTCTCTCTCACTCCCTCTCTCTCACTCCCTCTCTCTCACTCCTTCTCTCTCACTTCCTCTCTCACTCCCTCCCTCTCTCTCACTCCTTCTCTCTCACTCCCTCTCTCACTCCCTCTCTCTCACTCCTTCTCTCTCACTCCGTCTCTCACTCCCTCTCTCTCACTCCCTCTCTCTCACTCCTTCTCTCTCACTCCCTCTCTCACTCCCTCTCTCTCACTCCTTTTCTCTCACTCGCTCTCTCACTCCCTCTCTCTAACCATCTTTCAATCCCTGAATGAAGTTGATGTTGGTGCTCTAAAATGGTTAGGTTTTTTTTGTAAAACTAGAAATGCAGAGTTCTTTTTCACAGCCAAACTAATAAAACTGCCAATGTCAACCTTGTCACAGTGACTTGAAGGTAAATTGCTCCTCCTTCGCATTGGCATGAAAGGAAGGCGCATATGTCTTGATAATGCTTGTTTTTCACAGCACTCTGGGATATAACAACAGCAACTCAGCTGGCAACTTTCACAAATAAACACATCTAAAATGCTGGGAGGAACATGTTTTCACATTGACTATGACAGCACATTAATAGCATTGACATGCAAATATGTCAATGACATCGTTCTGCTGGTTGCCAGTGGGCATATTTCAATTGCTATTCACTGTCTGAGATGGTGTATGTTTTACATAGGGATGAGACACGGGTTGGTCCGTTATACTACATCTATCCAACCATATCACATAACATAAATCGTTTCAGATAGTCTCATTATGGAAATGCCCATGTAGTAAAACAGATGATAATGTTACATTTAAAGTCTGGGAGAGAGGCTCCATAGAAACACTATGTCTCCTGCCCTAAGAACTGTCACTTTAACAGACCAATAAAGACCCTCCAAGCAGAGAGGGAGAAGGCATTCGGCCAGGCAACTGCTTGTCAGCCGACACCTACAGTATGTGGCATTCAGGAAATTGACAAACACTGATTTACATAGTCTCCATTTCTCAACCTGGGCCCGGGAATAATTTGAGAAAAAGTTTCCTGTGCACACCCATGGAGGGCCTGCTCTGTGGTGTTCCCAAACCACTGTCTGACAGCTACGGAGCTAGTATTAAAAACACAAGTGGCCCATCTGAAAGAGACACTCAGTCGGGTGGGTTGATGGATACGCTAGCCGCACCCTGAAAATGCTCTGGAGAGAATAATTTAGCCCAGCTAGCTGTGAATTGTGCTGCGGCACATTTCTATCCAAATGTAGTGAATTGTGAGTGGCTGTGCTAGATTGCCTTGGATATAATGTCTCTGCTGTGTTTGAAGGCTCCAGAACATGGGCTGATGGAGAGACAGGTCCCTGTTCTAGACCCTGTGGTGCATTGATTAGGAGGGTACAGTCAGGCATTCCACCACCACGACTCAGGCTCCCTGTGCTGGACCATTCTATGGTAGATTCTCAATTGCGTACTCCTCACGTCCTCTCTCCTCTCTCCTCACCTCCTTCAAAAAACCCATTGGATGAGAACATGACCTTCTCCTCCAATGGGGTTTGAGAAGTAGGAGAGAGTAGAGAGGATGCAAGGAGTATGCAATTGAGATTCTCCCAAGGTGATCACATCTTGAAAGCATCTCAAAATCAATCAATTAATCAAGTATTCAATCAAGGAGCTGATGACATGAGCTCAGATGTGCCATGCATATCAATTCCAATAGTTAAGAGGGAAGGAGGTACTGCACTTTTGAAGGCTTAGTTACCACTGTTCACAAAATGTATAATTCAATGGACATCACGATGACACTCATGATGACTTTCATGCATCAACATAATTTGTCACTTAAAAGGTTTTATACTGATTCAAACAATCAGCCTCCAGAAGACAAGCACACAAGTCATGTTTTGCTGGAACGAGAATCCATCTGGGATAATTGACATTTATTCCATCTGAGCACCAGGGCGTCAGTTCTTGTTGGTGGAGGACCATATTGTGCCAATGGTGTGTGGAGATAACGGCTGTCTGCTTTGTGTGTGCGTGTGTGTGTTTGTGTGTGTGTGTGTGTGTGTGTGTGTGTTTGTGTGTTTGTTTGTGTGTGTGTGTGTTTGTGTGTGTGTGTGTGCATGCGCGCGTGCGCGCGTGTGTGTGTGTTTGTGTGTGTGTGTGTGTGTGTGTGTGTGTGTGTGTGTGTGTGTGTGTGTGTGTGTGCATCAATGTGAGCATGCAGCATAGGACTTTGGGGAGTAGAGCACCACAACTCCTCTCGTTCCAAATTAGATTCCTAGCTCTAATTGAATCCCAAAACAGCTTTTTTGACCGAATTACTCTGTCCTTATTCTCAAAACAATTGTAAGTTGGATCTACGGGAGTCCCACTAGCAGTGAACTAGCCACACTAGCCATTTGGAACACAGTCCCATGAGGTTCATGAAAAATGGGAATCCACATCGATGTCAGAGGATCTGAAAGACATACTATAAGCCCAAATAGCCAAAGAAAACGTCCATTAGATGGGGCATTATGACAAATGATACATCACAATACTCACTAGGTTCAATTGATTTGATATTTGCTTAGCTATCACAGAGTTGTTTTCCCATGATGACACTGTGGGTTGGAATTCTACCAGCTGCATATTGACTGACAAGGCCTGACAGGTCATCTTAAAACAGCTGATTTGTTGCTTTTACATGTGGAAAAGATGTATGCTGCCAACACTGACTGCATCGTAGGCAAATCTGGAAAATTAGCCATTTTGAACTTGGCTAGGGCCCTCCATAGAGGAACTGGCTGTATGTGACCTCTGCTTGACAGTTTTGATGATGTGCCTGCTGAGGTTGGCATGTATAAATGAATCTCAATTTCCTTTATTAATTTTAAGTGTCACTATAAATCTGTTTCTAAGTGGACGTGTCCTGGCATTTAAGCTTGCTGCAGTACATTGGGATGTCCATACTTCATTCTCAATCGCACGGCAGCATACACAACATTTTCTAAATGACATTGCCGATATTCACCTTTAACCCATAGCATTGTAGTAGCTGCAAATAAATGCCGATCTTTAAACATCAAGTTGGAATTACACAACTAATTTCACTTTTACATACAGACTTTGCAAGACCTTAACTTTTCAAACAATATATAGCAATGGGAGGTAAATGAACCCTCTGTCTGAGGACAGAGCCTTAGCTAATAAACAATCTTAGCATCCATGTAATTTTTACAGACACCTCGCCACCCATTCCCATCCTTATTTTATTTATTATTTCAAAATAAACAAAAACTGGATCTCAGAATAGCTTCCCAAGTGGCAGCCACCGGCATGCATATATTCTGGCTGTCAGAGTCTGTATTCTAAAAGGAGAGCAGGGGAATAACTTTATCTGAGATATGATGGCATCTGTCTCTCAGGCAGCAGACTCCTCATTACAGGCAGTTACTTTGACTGGTTGTTCAGACATCAGCTGTCACAGTTCATCAACCATGCCAAGGTAAGGGCAAAATAAACAGCTGCCAGAAGAATGGTCAGTAGCACTGGAGCTGCAGACAGGTGAACACCGAGGCACTGTTATTTAGAAAATTATTAAAACGCCTGACTATTATGTAATAAGATACTGTTTCAATTTAGGATTATTTTGCACCATACTGTTGGGAAATATGTTGGAAACCAGTAAATAAAATTAATACAAAGAATAAAGAGGCATACAATGACCAGAATCTTTATGTAAATCCCTACCTCAAGCACAGTAGTAGTGAGACCTGAGACCTGAAGACCACCAGATGGCCCAACATAGGCCTTTAAAGGTCCAATGCAGCCGTTTCTATCTCAATGTCAAATCATTTCTGGGTAACAATTATGTACATTACTGTGATTGGTCAAAAATAAACAAAAAATAGCTTCTTAGCAAGAGCAATTTCTCAAGCAAGAATTTTGCTAGGACAGTCTGGGAGTGGTCTGAGCTGAAAACTAGCTGTTATTGGCAGAGAGGTTTGGAACGCTTTCTTATTGGTCTATTAACTCATTTACTGCCGGGTGATGTCACCAAAACTCCATCCCAACAAAACAGGCTGAAATTACAGACAGTCTTTTCAAACAGCTCTTACACTAAAAGGGCATTATCATCATATTCACAATTTCACAGTATTATTCCAACATCATTGTGTGAAAAAAATATACAAAACAGAGGAAAATCACGTTTTTGACTGCACTGGGCATTTAAAGCTGAAATCTGCACGAGATGAAACAGTGTCACTGGCCGCCCCAGGCGCATTTGTTATTGTTTTTGTTTTGTTTTTGAAACGGGGCAGAGGGGCATCCTGCATCGTGGTAAAAAAAATAATCATAGTACATACTCTTCTGTTGTATTGCGTGTACAATGAAGTGCAATGATGTCCAATGATGTGCAATGGTGTTTGTTGTTTGAAGTAACGTCTTTGTTGTTGTAATATTGCAAACGGGCGTGGCAGTTTCACCTCTACAAATTCCAACTTTAATAAATACTGTAAATAGCAAAAACATTTCATGAAACATATGACCTGCCAAGGGCAAGTGGGCGTGTAGATGGTGGTGGGAGGGGCATGTAGAGGGTGGTGGGAGGGGCATGTAGAGCGCGAACCACCGCATTTAACCATGGCAAGGTGACTGGGAATATGGCAGAATACAAACAGTGTAGCTACTCACTCCGCAAGGCAATTAAACTGGCAAAACATCAGTATAGAGACAAAGTGGAGTCGCAATTCAACGGCTCAGACACAAGACGTATGTGGCAGGGTCTACAGACAATCGTGGCCCAGACGGCATCCCTAGCCGCGTCCTCAGAGCATGCGCAGACCAGCTGGCTGGCGTGTTTACAGACATATTCAATCTCTCCCTTTCCCAGTCTGCTGTTCCCACATGCTTCAAGATGGCCACCATTGTTCCTGTACCCAAGAAAGCAAAGGTAACGGAACTAAATGACTATCGCCCTGTAGTACTCACCTCTGTCATCATGAAGTGCTTTGAGAGACTAGTCAAGGATCATATCACCTCTACCTTACCTGTCACCCTAGACCCACTCCAATTTGCATACCGCCCCAATAGATCCTCAGACGATGCAATCGCCATCACACTGCACACTACCCTATCCCATCTGGACAAGAGGAATACCTATGTAAGAATGCTATTCATTGACTATAGCTCAGCATTCAACACCATAGTACCCTCCAAGCTCATCATTAAGCTCGAGGCCCTGGGTCTGAAACCCGCCCTGTGCAACTGGGTCCTGGACTTCCTGACGGGCCGCCCCCAGGTGGTGAAGGTAGGAAACAACATCTCCACTTCGCTGATCTTCAACACTGGGGCCCCACAAGGGTGCGTGCTCAGCCCCCTCCTGTACTCCCTGTTCACCCATGACTGCGTGGCCAAGCACGCCTCCAACTCAATCATCAAGTTTGCAGACAACACAACAGTCGTAAGCTTGATTACCAACAATGACGAGACCGCCTACAGGGAGGAGGTGAGGGCTCTGGGAGTGTGGTGCCAGGAAAATAACTTCTCACTCAACATTAACAAAACAAAGGAGATGATCGTGGACTTCAGGAATCAGCAGAGGGTGCACCCCCCTATCCTCATCGACGGGACCGCTGTGGAGAAGGTGGAAAGCTTCAAGTTCCTTGGCGTACACATCACCGACAAACTGAAATGGTCCACCCATGCAGACAGTGTGGTGAAGAAGGCACAACAGAGCCTCTTCAACCTCAGGAGGCTGAAGAAATGTGGCTTAGCACCTAAAACCCTCACAAACTTTTACAGATGCACAATTGAGAGCATCCTGTCAGAATGTATCACCCCCTGGTACGGCAACTGCACTGTCCACAACCGCAGGGCTCTCCAGAGGGTGGTGCGGTCTGCCGAATGCATTACCGGGGGCAAACTACCCGCCCTCCAAGACACATACATTTACATTTGAGTCATTTAGCAGACGCTCTTATCCAGAGCGACTTACAGGAGCAATTAGGGTTAAGTGGCTTGCTCAAGGGCACATCGACAGATTTTTCACCTAGTCGGCTCAGGGATTAGAACCAGCGACCTTTCGGTTACTGGCACAACGCTCTTAACCACTAAGCTACCTGCCGCCCCTATACATACAGCACCTGATGTCACAGGAAGGCCAAAAATATCATCAAGGACATCAACCACCCGAGCCACTGCCTGTTCACCCCGCTATCATCCAGAAGGCGAGGTCAGTACAGGTGCATCAAAGCTGGGACCGAGAGAATGAAAAACAGCTTCTATCTCAAGGCCATCAGACTGTTAAATAGCCATCACTAGCACATTAGAGGCTGCTTCTATCTATTGAAATCATTAGTCACTTTAATAATGTTTACAAATCTTGCACTACTCATCTCATATGTATATACTGCATTCTATTCTATAATATTCTACTGCATCGTAGTCCATTCCGCTCTGTCATTGCTTGTCCATATGTATATATTCTTTAAATCCCATTCCTTACTAGTTTTGTGTGTATTGGGTATATGTTGTGAAATTGTTAGATATTACTTGTTAGATATTACTGCACTGTCAGAGCTAGAAGCACAAGCATTTCGCTACACCCGCTATAACATCTGCTAAACACGTGTATGTGACAAATAACATTTGATTTGATTTGATTTAGAGTGGGGTGGTGGGTGGTGGGTGGTGGGAGGGGCGTGTAAAGGGTGATGGGAGGGGCCTGTAGAGGGTGGTAGGAGGGGCCTGAAAAGGGTGGTGAGAGGGGTAGCCTTTATTTAAGAGGTGCTGTGAAAAGGTACAATACCCTGGCAGGTAGTGAGACCTAGCAGTCTGCCATGTCCTCCTGTCTGACTCCACTCTGCCTATATCTTAGGGCCAATCTGATACAGCCCTCATCTCTGCAGGGCTTTCCTATTCTTCCATCCTATCACCGTGGAGCATGGCGGTTCCCCCCCCCCCCACACTCCAAACGCTTCCCAGTGATCCCACAGCCACATTCCGAGAGTGCGGAAAGGGAAAAAGCTGAGGCTTTGCTCAGACCGCTGTCATTAAAGTCAGTGGTCAGATGGAGAGCTGGTGCTAAGGGGTGGTCATAATCCTCCTAAATCCCTGGGAGCTTGTATACCTGACCCGATGACACTGAAAATAAATTAGTTCCCTACGCTGTACAGTTCCAACTTGGCCATGAGCCGCTCTCTAAGAGTCTTTTTACTTTTCAGGCTTTTTCTTATCACTTCAAAAAGGGATTGCTGCAGACACTCAGAGGAATCATCACAAATAACAAGGATGTCCTTTATCCCTGCCTGACCACCCTCTGGAGGCTGGCCATGTGTCAAGACACCCTCTGGAGGCTGACCGTGTGTCTGACACACTCTGGAGGCTGGCCGTGTGTCTGACACACTCTGGAGGCTGGCCGTGTGTCTGACACCCTCTGGAGGCTGGCCGTGTGTCTGACACCCTCTGGAGGCTGGCCGTGTGTCTGCACACTCTGGAGGCTGGCCGTGTGTCTGACACCCTCTGGAGGTTGGCTGTGTGTCTGACACCCTCTGGAGACTGGCCGTGTGTCTGACACCCTCTGGAGGCTGGCCGTGTGTCTGACACCCTCTGGAGGCTGACCATGTGTCTGACACACTCTGGAGGCTGGCCATGTGTCTCACACACTCTGGAGGCTGGCCGTGTGTCTGACACCCTCTGGAGGCTGCCCGTGTGTCTGACACCCTCTGGAGGCTGCCCGTGTGTCTGACACCCTCTGGAGGCTGGCCGTGTGTCTGACACACTCTGGAGGCTGGCCGTGTGTCTGACACACTCTGGAGGCTGGCCGTGTGTCTGATACCCTCTGGAGGCTGGCCGTGTGTCTGACACCCTCTGGAGGCTGGCCGTGTGTCTGACACACTCTGGAGGCTGGCCGTGTGTCTGACACACTCTGGAGGCTGGCCGTGTGTCTGACACCCTCTGGAGGCTGGCCGTGTGTCTGACACACTCTGGAGGCTGGCCGTGTGTCTGACACACTCTGGAGGCTGGCCGTGTGTCTGACACCCTCTGGAGGCTGGCCGTGTGTCTGACACACTCTGGAGGCTGGCCGTGTGTCTGACACACTCTGGAGGCTGGCCGTGTGTCTGACACCCTCTGGAGGCTGGCCGTGTGTCTGACACCCTCTGGAGGCTGGCCGTGTGTCTGACACCCTCTGGAGGCTGGCCGTGTGTCTGCACACTCTGGAGGCTGGCCGTGTGTCTGACACCCTCTGGAGGTTGGCTGTGTGTCTGACACCCTCTGGAGACTGGCCGTGTGTCTGACACCCTCTGGAGGCTGGCCGTGTGTCTGACACCCTCTGGAGGCTGCCCGTGTGTCTGACACCCTCTGGAGGCTGCCCGTGTGTCTGACACCCTCTGGAGGCTGGCCGTGTGTCTGACACACTCTGGAGGCTGGCCGTGTGTCTGACACACTCTGGAGGCTGGCCGTGTGTCTGATACCCTCTGGAGGCTGGCCGTGTGTCTGACACCCTCTGGAGGCTGGCCGTGTGTCTGACACACTCTGGAGGCTGGCCGTGTGTCTGACACACTCTGGAGGCTGGCCGTGTGTCTGACACCCTCTGGAGGCTGGCCGTGTGTCTGACACACTCTGGAGGCTGGCCGTGTGTCTGACACACTCTGGAGGCTGGCCGTGTGTCTGACACCCTCTGGAGGCTGGCCGTGTGTCTGACACACTCTGGAGGCTGGCCGTGTGTCTGACACCCTCTGGAGGCTGGCCGTGTGTCTGACACCCTCTGGAGGCTGGCCGTGTGTCTGACACCCTCTGGAGGCTGGCCGTGTGTCTGACACCCTCTGGAGGCTGGCCGTGTGTCTGACACACTCTGGAGGCTGGCCGTGTGTCTGACACCCTCTGGAGGCTGGCCGTGTGTCTGACACACTCTGTCCCTCTGTATTCTAGCGGTGAGACTGTCCGCCTCCTCCAACACTGGCATAGGTGAGACTGTCCGCCTCCTCCAACACTGGCGTAGGTGAGACTGTCCGCCTTATCCCAGTCCTCCAACACTGGCGTAGCACACACCCCCGCAATCCCCGTAAGGCGGAGGGGCCCACGAGCTTTGGAGGTTGGGCCCCCCAGATAACATATGAACATGTAATATGCCATAAAATAAATGTTTAGAATTACAGGAAATGTTCTCTAAGCCTCATGGCAAAATGTGTAGAATAGCAGAGATTCTTGAAAGTCGTGACAATCCTTGTCCGGCAGTGAAACTTTATTTTTATAATTGAAAATAATGGATTTTGTTGCATTAATTGAGCTTAAAATGTACATTTAGGGGAATTTGATAAGGGAAATGTATTTGTTTTGGGAATTTTCTAAATACTTCAATATTATTAATTTCCATGTCAGCTGGAAGATTTGTATTACATATTTGAGTAATCTAATGTTAGAATTAAACAATCAAGGCCTTTTCTGCAGTCAAATGACCTAGTGGCCTCATGGGTAGAATGTTATTCATGTTTTTCATCATTTCATAATATTCATTTAAAAAGATTTAACACAGAAAATCTGTTGTTTCTATGTCAAACGGTTTTGTTATATTTCAGTCTTCTGTGATGTATATAAAGTGCAATTTTGGGATGCAAACACAAAATGGAATACATTTCAACTCTACATCTGACATGGTACAGGTGTCTTCTTTTTTTAAAGCCCATAACCATGTGTGTGAGGTGTACCGTATACCTTCATTTCAAAGTAGATTTATTTAAGACTACCAAGCAACACTCTGTGTGACCCTGATTTAGCCCACTGCAGTAAAAGGTTAAACACTTGTCGGACAATAATTGTACAAATTAAATTCCTTTTATGGTGTCTGACAAAGTTAACATAAATCCAGTTAGTTGCGGGGGCCCCTCTGTCCTCCAGGCATCTGACACAACACTGAAATGTCTGAGGTTGTGTCCCAAATGGCACCCTATTCCTTTATAGTGCACTACTTTTGACCAGAGTCCTATAAGTAGTGCACTATATAAGGAGTAGGGTGCCATTTGGGATGCGACCTATGTGTATCTTCGAAACCTCAGAAAAGCCACAGCGATAGTTCCAAAAGGAAAATTCTCATGAAATGAAAAACCAGTATATCTTATTCAGAGCGCATATATTCATGCAATTCTTGGAAATAGACAAGTCAACAAATATGTGATAAATTGCTCTTTATCAGAGGCTCTGGAAATGTAATCTTGATCTCATCTCATGACTCAATTATACACAATTATTTCAGGCAATGAAATCAACGAGGCCTGAAAGAACTGCACCGTACATTTCCAATGAAAACACAAAGCATGGATTCTGAACCAGTATTCCACATTGAAGGTAATGAGTAATTTGTTTCAGTTATCATCACATATATAGCCTAAATAAAAATCACAGAGATATGTTGACCTGCATGGCTCCGAATGAAATGGCGGTTTACTGAGATGGGTCCCAGGGGAGAATTTTAGAAAGCTAATCTACAACTCCTGACACTATCAATCAATCTGAAATCACTTTAAACATGATTGATTCTCTTTGAAATCAGATATATGTACTCTGAACTAAACAGAGGAAATAAGCAAGAAAATAAGCAAATTATTTCACAAAGACCAGTGCACCATGCATAGATATTCAACAGGCGCATGTTTCCTACATGTGGCTGATAATGGTGATACCCAGACTGTTGGAATCTGGGCACTAATGTGGTTTCCTTAACATGGTAACAGAGCGCATTCTTCCTAGTCTACATTCTATTCTATAATTTCTCCTGTGGTATTACATTCCAATAAATCGTTAACATTCTGTGAGCAGAAACAGTGAGCTAGATTTTTGTCTATTACCTCGTAACATGCCTCCATGGATAGGCCTAACTCAAAAGCCAAGCACTTTTCAATCAAAACCTACAACCACATTTTTTTAGTGAAGTGAAGAAAAATTAAACTTTTTTCTTGAGCTGCAAGACTGTGCTTATGCCATTTGGATTAATGTGGTAAACGACAACACAATGCTTACTGAGTGAATCATGAAACAAAACAGTAGGCCTATACTACTTCAAACATGCTGTGAAGGAAACTGAAGTGGTATGGATTTAATATAGAGAACGACGACTACAATGACACATATTTCCCTCATCAAAAAATGAATTTTCCCAACTTGTCAGAGGATAAACAATTAGCCGCGTGTCGGAGGCCCTCTCCTCTCTGAGAGATGAGGCCGTGTCCAAAAAGTCAATGTCACTTGCGTCAAAATGATAAAGGTCACTCGCTCCCGTCAGTTCTAACCTCTTTAAGCCTGAGCTGAGGCATTATCACAGAGAGACAATGGATGGAGGCCTTATCACCGGGATCGGGGAGGTGGCGGCATGACGTGGGGTGGTGCAGAGAGAATAGAGGCTGCTGCTGCGCTGCTCCCTCAGCCCACACGCTCAGCACCACCACTTATCAAGTGTGATGTATCTGAGCCTGCATGGAACAATCGGGAAAGGTCACTCTCAGCTGGTCCCCTGTGCACAGCAGTCAATCTGTGAGGAAGAAACAGCAGTCACCAGCTGTGCAGGGGGAGAGCAGCTTTGTCACTTGTCGGCCAGGAGGGCCTACCAGTCTGATTCAAATCAGCTCGCTGAACGAGAATGGAGGGCAGGCACTTTAAATAACATGGTCTACGATGCCGGCTTCAAATAAAACCCTGAAGTTACCTATAAGTATAGACCATATTATTCCCTGGCCCATTCTTTAACCTGCTTTAATCAAACATCTCCACTCACTGGTCTAGACTACAGCTTTAGGCTCCCATTCAGGAGGTCCTCTGACTCACAGAGGCTACTATTCTAGTAGGGGTTCAGTCACTGCAAACTGCAGGCAGACTACCTCAGACTAATAATAATTAGGCTGCAGGATTATTTTTCAGCTGATTTATTTAGTCTGTCACATAAATTCAGCGTAAATGACTGGAGCGTTTAGATCAAGTTAAAATGATTTAGCAAAATGACTGCATAGTGGTCCCTGGTGCCAGCACTGTTTACTTGTCGGGGTGCAGCCCTGGGAATTGCTCTACTTACACAAAATGATTAGTGGGAATATTTGCAAAGAGTGGTCTTTTTTTCTCACCACTCTAATTAAACAATGTAAGTTCTTATTTAGGACATAGATATTCGTAATGCCAACCTAGGAGAGCTGGTGGCAACTAAAAGCCATAAACATAAGACAAATGTTCATCAGCTGCAAGAGTGTTATGTCATCAGTCTTATGACTTTATTAATGAACAATATTAATGAAGGCCTTCTAATTGTATAAGATATATTCTTATACACAAATGCTTGAAATATGTTGTCCTTTTCTTCACTGATAACGCCATAAAGGGAGTAGCACATCACCCTCAGCAAAGACCCAGGAGAGACCAAGGCCTCCTCTCAGAAGTACACCAGCATCACCCTGTGGTGATGAGAAAACCACATGACACCAACCACAGGAGCTCCACCACAATGCCTTCTGAAGGATTCCCAAGTGCATATCGTAAGTCCATGACCTTTTCGCTTCAGTTGAATTCATGCTCCATGATCATGAATGCTATGCCTAATTAGCATCAGCAAGACAGCAAGACAATAATGCTCCAAAAAGTGATACCAACTCAAGGGCAGACCTTTCAAAAGGGCCAAATTCAACATGATTAAATACCTCATAAACTCTACAAATATAAACTAATTGACTGTGATGGATGACTAAATGTGATAAGTTAATATAGTTGGTCAACCTTTACAGGTATGCTACAGAGAGCAAACAAACCTGCTAGATTTTGAAGAGCACAGATCCCCAGCTATATGGAAATGTTGGTAGTCTCACATAACACACATTTGCATACTTCCAGTTCAGTATACAACAAATAATGTATGCTCTTTATAGTGAGTTATGGTGGCCTTGTGGTTGTGGTGTACCAAGCTTCCTGTGGGAACTCCTTTTATTACTTTGTCCTCCCGAGTGGCGCAGTGGTCTAAATTACTCTTTGTGCCACCAGAGATCCTGGTTCGAATCCAGGCTCTGTCGTAGCCGGCCGCGACCGGGAGACCCAAGGGGCGGCACACAATTGGCCCAGCGTCGTCCAGGGTAGGGGAGGGAATGGCCGGCAGGGATGTAGCTCAGTTGGTAGAGTGTGGCATTTGCAACGCCAGGGTTGTGGGTTCGATGTGCCACTAGAGATCCTGGTTCGAATCCAGGCTCTGTCGTAGCCGGCCGCGACCAGGAGACCCAAGGGGCGGCACACAATTGGCCCAGCGTCGTCCAGGGTAGGGGAGGGAATGGCCGGCAGGGATGTAGCTCAGTTGGTAGAGTGTGGCATTTGCAACGCCAGGGTTGTGGGTTCGATTCCAGTATGAAAAATAAATAAAAATGTATGCACTCACTAACTGTAAGTCGCTCTGGATAAGAGCGTCTGCTAAATGACGTAAATGTAAATTACTCTTTGTAAATAGGGAATGTGTTACTGTTTCATCATGCACTGTGTTTCTTATAATACATTGCCTAATTTATTTTTTACAAAGTGTTGCTGCTCAAATTCATATTAAAGCAGAGTTAGGATATTGGTTGTTAAAACGTTAGTACAATGTTATCTATATTACTTCTATGAAATATTGTTCTTATGGAGAAGCACTGATTCACTTATATGTGGAAAGTATTCTCGTGACCTGTACTGCTGTCTGCCTCAGCTGATAAAGTAGTTGGAAGGGACATCAGCTGAATCCTTTTTCAGACTTGCATTTGTTCTCATGGTCCTTCTGAAAGTGACATGGAGAACATCTGTTGGTTGGCCCACTTACTAGTAGATGTACTATAGATATTAGATAGATATCAGAATAGTATGTTAAAAAGCAGTCTCTTTCAAAGGAACTCCTATCGATGCTTCACCGATATTGAAATAAACAGTGTATTGTATTGAGTGTATTGTAGTGGCTCACTACATTCAGTGGTTAGCCCTGAACGTTTAAGCAAACACAGCAGTTAATCCAACCAATATAATAGTATTATACATTTGGGTTAAGGACTTGAGCATCTGATACATTCCAATCCTAGACTCAATCTGTAGTGGATTTACCCTTTCTTTCACTTTTTGAATCCCTGACACACACAGAGATCTTGGTTGAATATAAAACATCTGTCTTCCCCTTCCCCAAATTAGAGCTTAAATCAGACCTTATGTCAGAGAAGACAAAACATAGTGTTATGACGCTGATTGCTGATCAACAGTCTACTGAAGTTTGTGCCCCTCACCACTAAAGTAAGATGACAAACTTGATCAAAAATAGGTTTGATATACAGTACCAGTCAAAAGTTTGGACACACCTACTCATTCCAGGGTTTTTCTTTATTTTTACTATTTTCTACATTGTAGAATAATAACTGGCTCTCATGAGGACCACCACAGGAAAGGAAGACCCAGAGTTACCTCTGCTGCAGAGGATAAGGTCATTAGAGTTAACTGCACCTCAGATTGCAGCCTAAATAAATGCTTCAAGTAACATACACATCTCAACATCAACTGTTCAGAGGGGATTGTGTGAATCAGGCCTTCATGGTCGAATTGCTGCAAAGAAACCACTACTAAAGGACACCAATAATAAGAAGAGACCTGCTTGGACCAAGAAACACAAGCAATGGACATTAGACCAGTGGACATTTGTCCTTTGGTCTGGAATCCAAATTTGAGATTTTTGATTCCAACCGCCATGTATTTGTGAGACGCCGTGTGGGTGAACGGATGATCTCCGCATGTGTATTTCCCACCGTAAAGCATGGAGGAGGAGGTGTGATGGTGTGGGGGTGCTTTGCTGGTGACACTGTCTGTGATTTATTTAGAATTCAAGGCACACTTAACCAGCATGGCTACCACAGCATTATACAGCGATACGCCATCCTATCTGGTTTGGGCTTAGTGGGACTATTATTTGTTTTTCAACAGGACAATGACCCAACACACCTCCAGGCTGTGTAAGGGCTATTTGACCAAGAAGGAGGGTGATGGAGTGCTGCATCAGATGACCTGAACTCCACAATCCCCTGAGCTCAACCCAATTGAGATGGTTTGGGATGAGTCGGACGGCTGAGTGAAGGAAAAGCAGCCAACAAGTGCTCAGCATATGTGGGAACTTGCTTACTACATGATTCCATATGTGTTATTTAATTGTTTTGATTTCTTCACTATTATTCTACAATGTAAAAAAATGTAAAAAAACAAAACAAAACTTGAATGAGTAGGTGTGTCCAAACTTTTGGGGTGGAAACATCATGCTTTGGGGCTGTTTTTCTGCAAAGGGACCAGGACGACTGATCCGTGTAAAGGAAAGAATGAATGGGGCCATGTATCGTGAGATTTTGAGTGAAAACCTCCTTCCATCAGCAAGGGCATTGAAGATGAAACGTGGCTGGGTCTTTCAGCATGACAATGATCCCAAACACACCGCCCGGGCAACGAAGGAGTGGCTTCGTAAGAAGCATTTCAAGGTCCTGGAGTGGCCTAGCCAGTCTCCAGATCTCAACCCCATAGAAAATCTTTGGAGGGAGTTGAAAGTCCGTGTTGCCCAGCGACAGCCCCAAAACATCACTGCTCTAGAGGAGATCTGCATGGAGGAATGGGCCAAAATACCAGCAACAGTGTGTGAAAACCTTGTGAAGACTTACAGAAAACGTTTGACCTGTGTCATTGCCAACAAAGGGTATATAACTAAGTATTGAGAAACTTTTGTTATTGACCAAATACTTATTTTCCACCATAATTTGCAAATAAATTCATTAAAAATCCTACAATGTGATTTTCTGGATTTTTTTTTCTCATTTTGTCTGTCATAGTTGACGTGTACCTATGATGAAAATCACAGACCTCTCTCATCTTTTTAAGTGGGAGAACTTGCACAATTGGTGGCTGACTAAATACTTTTTCCCCCCACTGTAGACCAGACCCAGCTGCTATTGCTTTGGTGTCTATGGGAGACTGACCCCGTTAAGTAGTCCAGAACTGACATTGTTTTTCAATGGTAAAGTGCCTGAGTGAACTATCTTCATTTACCCACCATCTTTGGCGCTTTTATACCTTTTGAACTATTCGCGCCCTAATTAGGCTCCCCTGCGAAATGCTGACCAAAACTATGGTTCCTACTCTGTCACACTTGTTTCGAGGATGAAGAGGGAATTTACAGATTTAAATGACATATGGGCAACAGGTGAATTATATTTTCTCCAGACTACCAGACAAACCATGATTGATGGATCATGATTGATGGTCCATTTGATAAATGGACAATTTTATTTTGAAACACTAAAGCACTAAAATGAATAGCATTTTATTATACCTGTGTTAGTCTAATTAACAAAGTTTACATTCAGTCAGTCACAGTCACTTACGTTTTTCAACTGTAGGCTACCAGTGGTGTGAAAAGTACCCAATTGTCATACTTGAATAAAAGTAAAGATAGGCCTACCTTAATAGAAAATGACTCAAGCAAAAGTGAAAGTCACCCAGTAAAATACTACTTAAGTAAAAGTCTAAAAGTATTTGGTTTTAAATATACTTAAGTATCAAAGTTAATTGTAATTGCAAAGTATACTAAAGTATCAAAAGTAAAATTAAAAATATTAATAATTTCAATTTGCTTTATTAAGCAAACCAGAAGGCACACTTTCTTGTTTTTTTACTTAACGGATAGCCAGGGGCACACTTCAGCATTTGTGTTTAGTGAGTCTGCCAGATCAGAGACAGTAGGGATGACCAGGGATGTTATCTTGATAAGTGCATGAATTAGATAATTTTCCTGTCCTGCTAAGCATTTAAAATGTAACGAGTAGCCTACTTTTGGGTGTCAGGGAAAATGTTGGGAGTAAAAAGTGCATAATTTTCTTTAAGAATGTAGTGAAGTAAAAGTAAAAGTTTTCAAAAATATAAATAGTAAAGTGCATATACCCCCAAAAACGACTTAAGTAGTAGACATACTACTTTAAATTATTTTTAGTTAAGTACTTTACACTGTAGGCTACGTATACTATTGACATATAAGAGGCTAATAACGTTACTTATAAGCACACACTTATGCATGCATTTATTGTAATGATATAGTTAACAATAACCTCGCATCCTTTTTATTATAGCGTCTTTATTTACGAAGTTGCATCTGCATGCCATTCCGGGCACAAAGCTGGTGGGGCAGAATTCAGGGGAGCACACACTTTCTGGAGCTGCTGCCTGCAACAACTGCGGAAAAAAACAAAAGTCGTATATAATGGAAGCAAAGTCGTAATTATAAAGTGATGTACGCGTGTCAGATGTTTAGATAAACGCATGGCAAAACGGTGGACACTTTTCTTTGATTATTTTGAGTTTGAAATGTTAAGGAAATCAATCACCCCATGTCTTGAGCCACTACGCCGGTTGTGCACAGTCTACGGCGGCGAAGGGCTGGCGTAATTAGGCCAGCAATTGGCCTAGTCAAGTGCATCCCAAAGTGTCAGATATAGCTTGCTGAATTACTTTTGTCAACAAACGTCGTTGACGTCCCTGATATGGCAATTGAAAGTTGCTGTTTGCAAATTGTGGCTACTACTAGCCATTGTTACTCATCGACTTTTTAGCTAACGTTAGCAAACTGCCTTACTAGCTGGCTAGCTAGCTCAGCTACCATCTGGCTATGTTGGACTGAGCTAGCTAGCTAGCCAGCTAACACAGCTTGCGAGTTTCAGTTTTTAAACTATATTTATTAACGTTTTAGGTCCGCCAGTGTCTTGGCAAGTTGTGTCATGTAATAATATTTTTATGATTCTTTGAGTGCGCGTGTCTAGCATGTTTTAGCGATTTTTTTATTTTATTTTAACATCTTGGTTTTAATGAATAGCTAGTTAGCCAGTTAGCAATGTCTCTGCCATCCGCCGATATGATCGAAACTCCCCCTGGATATCCCTTTGAAGAAATAGATTATGTGGATATTGAAGTTGAGGAGGTAAGTAACAAGCTAGCTATCTCAACATTCCATTTGATTGGAACATGAGGGATCCTCTGATATTAGTGTCATGACGCAGAAGTTGCCACAGTACGTGATATCTCAATTGTCATGCTAGTTAGCTCTACCATGCATTGAATGTTTGTTTATTATGGTTTTGAAAAGGCCTGGGAATTAAAAGTTACCATAACTATGTCACTAATAGCTATGCCATTCATCAATGATTTTAGACGTTATAGAGAATGGTCAGTTAGCTATTCTCCAAATCTATTAGGCAGTTCTTGTTTTGATTGTAGCTAGCTAACTAGATGCAGTTCTCACAGGTGGGACATCAGACCCCTCTCCATCAGATCAGATGACGTTGACTGTCTGTACACAGTTTGATTGATATGCTGGATTGTGTAATGGAACTTGCCCACAACAAATAACAACAACAGTGTTAGCTTGGCTAAGTCCTAAAATACCCAGATGGAAAGTGGCTTTAGTAGGGTCATGATAATAAAGGACGAATAACTATGCATCCAACACACTTGGCTTATGTCGTCTACCTGTTCTCTTTCAGGTCGTGGGGAGAGGTGCATTTGGTGTTGTCTGCAAGGCCAAATGGAAAGGCAAAGACGTCGCAATCAAGACAATAGAGAGTGAATCTGAAAGGAAAGCGTTCATAGTTGAGGTATTGTTATATTGTACTGGGATACTAGTAGAGATCAAATCACATGTTATTTGTCACATGCGCCGAATACAACAGCTGTAGGTAGACCTTACTGTGAAATGCTTACTTACAAGCCCTTAACCAACAATGCAGTTTTAAGAAAATAGAGTTAAGAAAATATTTACTAAACAAACTAGAGTAAAACATATATATATACAGTACCAGTCAAAGGTTTGGACACACCTACTAATTCCAGGGTTTTTATTAATTTTTACTATTTTCTACATTGTAGAATAATAGTGAAGACATCAAAACTATGAAATAACACATATGGAATCATGTAGTAACCAAAAAAGTGTTAAACAAATCAAAATATATTTTATATTTCAGATTCTTCAAAGTAGCCACCCTTTGTCTTGATGACAGCTTTGCACGCTCTTGGCATTCTCTCAACCAGCTTCATGATGTAGTCACCTGGAATGCATTTTGTTAAAAGTTAATTTGTGGAATTTCTTTCCTTCTTAATGCATTTGAGCAAAACAGTTGGGTTCTGACAAGGTAGGGGTGGTATACAGAAGATAGCCCCATTTGGTAAAAGGCCAAGTCCATATTATGACAAGAAGAGTTCAAATAAGCAAAGAGAAACGACAGTCCATCATTACTTTAAGACATGAAGGTTAGTAAATCCGGAAAATGTAAAGAACTTTGAACGTTTCTTCAAGTGCAGTCGCAAAACCATCAAGCGCTATGATGAAACTGGCTCATGAGGACCGCCACAGGAAAGGAAGACCCAGAGTTACTGTCATTTGTTTTACAACAGGACAATGACCCAAAACACACCTCCAGGCTGTGTAAGGGCTATTTGACCAAGAAGGAGAGTGATGGAGTGCTGCATCAGATGACTTGGCCTCCACAATCCCCCGACCTCAACCCAATTGAGATGGTTTGGGATGAGTTGGACCGCAGAGTGAAGGAAAAGCAGCCAACAAGTGCTCAGCATATGTGGGAACTCCTTCAAGACTGTTGGAAAAGCATTCCTCATGAAGCTGGTTGAGAGAATGCCAAGAGTGTGCAAAGCTGTCATCAAGGCAAATGGTGGCTACTTTGAAGAATATAAAATATATTTTAATTTCTTTAACACTTTTTTTGGTTACTACATGATTCCATATGTGTTATTTCATAGTTTTGATGTCTTCACTATTATTCTACAATGTAGAAAATAGTAAAAAATTAAGAAAAACCCATAAATGAGTATGTGTGTCCAAACTTTTGACTGGTACTGTGTATATATACACTACTGTTCAAAAGTTTGGGGTCACTTAGAAGTCCTTGTTTTTCAAAATAAAATCTTTTTTTTTTTAAATAACATCAAATTGATCAGAAATACAGTGTAGACATTGTTAATGTTGTAAATGGTTATTGTAGCTGGAAACGGATGATTTTTTATGGAATATCTACATAGGCCCATTATCAGCAACCATCAGTCCTGTGTTCCAATGGTACGTTGTGTTTGCTAATCCAAGTTTATCATTTTAAAAGGCTAATTGATCATTAGAAAACCCTTTGCAATTATGTTAGCACAGCTGAAAACTGTTGTGCTGATTAAAGAAGCAATAAAACTGGCCTTCTTGAGACTAGTTGAGTATCTGGAGCATCAGCAATTGTGGGTTCGATTACAGGATCAAAATGCACAGAAACAAATAACTTTCTTCTGAAACTCGTCGGTCTATTCTTGTTCTGAGAAATGAAGGCTATTCCATGTGAGAAATTGCCAAGAAACTGAAGATCTCGTACAACAGTGTGTACTACTCCCTTCACAGAACAGTGCAAACTGGCTCTAACCAGAATAGAAAGAGGAGTGGGAGGCCTCGGTGCACAACTGAGAAAGAGGACAAATACATTACAGTGTCTAGTTTGAGAAACAGACGCCTCACAGGTCCTCAACTGGCAGCTTAATTAAATAGTACCCGCAAAACACCAGTCTCAACGTCAACAGTGAAGAGGCGACTCTGGGATGTTGACCTTCTAGGCAGAGTTGCAAAGAAAAAGCCATATCTCAGACTGGCCAATAAAAAGAAAAGATTAAGATGGGCAAAAGAACACAGACACCCGACAGAGGAAGATTGGAAAAAAGTGTTATGGACAGACAAATTGAAGTTTGAGGTGTTCGGATCACAAAGAAGAACATTTGTGAGACGCAGACCAAATGAAAAGATGCTGGAGGAGTGCTTGATGCCGTCTGTCAAGCATGGTGGAGGCAATGTGATGGTCTGGGGGTGCTTAGGTGGTGGTAAAGTGGGAGATTTGTACATGGTAAAAGGGATCTTGATGAAGGAAGGCTATCACTCCATTTTGTAACGCCTTGCCATACCCTGTGGACGGCGCTTGATTGGAGCCAATTTCCTCCTACAACAGGACAATGACCCAAAGCACAGCTCCAAACTATGCAATAACTATTTAGGGAAGAAGCAGTCAGCTGGTATTCTGTCTATAATGGAGTGGCCAGCACAGTCACCGGATCTCAACCCTATTGAGCTGTTGTGGGAGCAGCTTGACCGTATGGTACGTAAGAAGTGCCCATCAAGCCAATTCAACTTGTGGGAGGTGCTTCGGGAAGCATGGGGTGAAATCTCTTCAGATTTCCTCAACAAATTGACAACTAGAATGCCAAAGGTCTGCAAGGCTGTAATTGCTGCAAATTGAGGATTATTTGACGAACGCAAAGTTTGAAGGACACAATTATTATTTCAATTAAAAATAATTATTTCTAACCTTGTCAATGACTACATTTCCTATGCATTTTGCTATATTTCCTATTCAAACTCATTTAATGTATGTTTTCATGGAAAACAAGGACATTTCTAAGTGACCCCAAACTTTTGAACGGTAGTGTATATGTATATATTCTGTAAAGTTATGGCAGGGCTGTTTATTAAAACCCAAAGAGATCCCTCTTGATCCTCTTCCCTCCTCCTCTCCCGTCCCAAGCTGCGACAACTTTCGCGTGTGAATCACCCCAACATTGTGAAGTTGTATGGCTCATGCAATAATCCGGTAAGTCAGCTTACAGTGAGGGGAAAAAAGTATTTGATCCCCTGCTGATTTTGTACGTTTGCCCACTTACAAAGACATGATCAGTCTATAATTTTAATGGTAGGTTTATTTGAACAGTGAGAGACAGAATAACAACAACAACAATCCAGAAAAATGCATGTAAAAAATGTTATAAATTGATTTGCATTTTAATGAGGGAAATAAGTATTGGTTTTTGCCAGTTGTTGTAAATTCCTTGGAACAGTGGGTTGTTACTGATATTATAGAAACACCAATAGCAAGGTTGACAAATGACCAGAACATCATGGGAAACTGTATAGCCTAATAGCTTGATTTATTTTCAATTTTGACGGCACAACTTTTCCGATCTAGGTCTGCCTGGTGATGGAATATGCTGAAGGGGGGTCTCTGTACAATGGTGAGTCTCTGGGCAACGATCTAGGCAAGCCAACTGCTAGGCATGGGCAGTATCCAGATTGTCATACCTTCATACCGACCTTGTGCCATCCTGGGATATCCGGTAATACCGGCACTGAACACAGAGTGCTATTTTCAAGCCCCACTGAGTCTGTAATCCGAAGGTTAGCAATGCTAATAAGTACACTATATATACAAAAGTATGTGGACAACCCAAATTAGTGGATTTGGCTATTTCAGCCACACCGGTTGCAGACAGATGTATAAAATCGAGCACACAGCCATGCAATCTCCATAGACAAACATTGGCAGTAGAATGGCCCATACTGAAGAGCCCAGTGACTTTCAACGTGGCACCGTCATAGGATGCTACCTTTCCAACAAGTCAGTTCGTCAAATTTCTGCCCAGCTAGAGCTGCCCCTGTCAACTGTAAATGCTGTTATTTTGAAGTGGAAACGTCTAATAGCAACAACGGCTCAGCCGCGAAGTGGTCGCCACACAAAATCACAGAACGGGACCGCCAAGTGCTGAAGCGCGTAGCGCATAAAATTAGTCTGTCCTCAGTTGCAACACCCACTACCGAGTTCCAAACTGACTCTGGAAGCAACGTTAGCACAATAAATGTTTGTCGGGAGCTTCATGAAATGGGTTTCCATGGCCGAGCAGCCGCGCACAAGCTTAAGATCACCATGCACAATGCCAAGCGTCGGCTGGAGTGGTGTAAAACTCACTGCCATTGGACTCTGGAGCAGTGGAAACGCGTTCTCTGGAGTGATGAATCACGCTTCACCATCTGGCAGTCCAGATGAATCTGGGTTTGGCAGATGCCAGGAGAACACTACCTGCCCCAATGCATAGTGCCAACAGTAAAGTTTGGTGGAGGAGGAATAATGGTCTGGGGTTGTTTTTCATGGTTCGGGCTAGGCCCCTTAGTTCCAGTGAAGGGAAATCTTAACGCTACAGCATACAATGACATTCTAGACGATTCTGTACTTCCAACTTTGTGGCAACAGTTTGGGGAAGGCCCTTTCCTGTTTCAGCATGACAATGCCCCCCGTGCACAAAGCGAGGTCCATACAGAAATGGTTTGTCAAGATCGGTGTGGAAGAACTTGACTGGCCTGCACAGAGCCCTGACCTCAACCCCGTCGAACACCTTTGGGATGAATTGGAATGCCGACTGCGAGCCAGGCCTAATCGCCCAACATCAGTGCCCGACCTCAATATAATATAATAATAATAATAATATGCCATTTAGCAGACGCTTTTATCCAAAGCGACTTACAGTCATGCGTGCATACATTTTTTGTGTATGGGTGGTCCCGGGGATCGAACCCACTACCTTGGCGTTACAAGCGCCGTGCTCTACCAGCTGAGCTACAGAGGACCACAATAATGCTCTTGTGACTGAATGGAAGCAAGTCCACGCAGCAATGTTCCAACAGCTAGTGGAAAGCCTTCACAGAAGAATGGAGGCTGTTATAGCAGCAAAGGGGAACCAACTCCATATTCATGCACATGATTTTGGAATGAGATGTTCGACGAGCAGGTGTCCACATACTTTTGGTCATTTGTGTACATGAAAAACCCTATGCGAATGCTAACTGAATGCTAACAAGCGCATGAAAATATTTTATACAGTCTCTGACAAACTATTTGCAGGACAGACATCCCAGCTCATAATGTTATACAAGTAAATCAAAAATGGTACTCAGTTTGCTGCACGCACAAAACCAATATTGGACAGCAAGGCTCTTGATCCAGGAGGGGATTCTCTGCTGTTACCAAGAAGCTTGATGTTGCAAGAAGCTAACCACTTAGCTAGATAACTAGCTACTAAGTTAGCAAGCCAATTGCACAACTGCAGAGCATTTAGTACATTTTAGACGGTTAACATAATAGTTATAAGATATCTAGCTGGCAAACATTTCGTTTTGAATTCCATACTGTAACTAGATCACCTGGCGCATGCTGCACAACAGTGAGTGACTCAAAAGCCTCCGGTCTCTCTTCGTTGTGTACTTGAGTGTGCATAACTATTCACCCCCCCAAAGTCAATACTCTGTAGAGCCACCTTTTGCAGCAATTACAGCTGCAAGTCTCTTGGGGTATGTCTCTATAAGCTTGGCACATCTAGCCACTGGGATTTTTTGCCCATTCTTCAATGCAAAACTGCTCCAGCTCCTTCAAGTTGGATGGGTTCCATTGGTGTACAGCAATCTTTAAGTCATACCACAGATTCACAATTGGATTGAGGTCTGGGCTTTGACTAGGCCATTCCAAGACATTCAAATATTTCCCCTTAAACCACTCGAGTTTTGCTTTAGCCATATGCTTAGGGTCATTGTCCTGCTGGAAGGTGAAAATCTCTGGAAGACTGAAACAGGTTTCCCTCAAGAATTCTGACCAGTTTCCCAGTCCCTGCCGATGAAAAACATCCCCACAGCATGATGCTGCCACCACCATGCTTCACTTTGGGGATGGTGTTCTCGGGGTGATGAGAGGTGTTGGGTTTGCGCCAGACATAGCGTTTTCGTTGATGGCCAAAAAGCTCAATTTTAGTCTCATCTGACCAGAGTACCTTCTTCCATATGTTTGGGGAGTCTCCCACATGCCTTTTGGTGAACACCAAACGTGTTTGCTTACTTTTTTCTTTAAACAATGGCTTTTTTCTGCCCACTCTTCCGTAAAGCCCAGCTCTGTGGAGTGTACGGCTTAAAGTGGTCCTATGGACAGATACTCCAATCTCCGCTGTGGAGGTTTGCAGGTTATCTTTGGTCTCTTTGTTGCCTCTGATTAACGCCATCCTTGCCTGGTCTGTGAGTTTTGGTGGGCGGCCCTCTCTTTGCAGGTTTGTTGTGGTGCTATATTCTTTCGATTTTTTTAAATAATGGATTTAATGGTGCTCCGTGGGATGTTCAAAGTTTCAGATATTTTTTTATAACCCAACCCTGATCTGTACTTCTCCACAACTTTGTCCCTGACCTGTTTGGAGAGCTCCTTGGTCTTCATGGTGCCGCTTGCTTGGTGGTGCCCCTTGCTTAGTGGTGTTGCAGACTCTGGGGCTTTTCAGAACAGGTGTATATATAGATCATGTGACACTTAGACTGCACACAGGTGGACTTTATTTAACTAATTATGTGACTTCTGAAGGTAATTGGTTGCACCAGATCTTATTTAGGGGCTTCATAGCAAAGGGGGTGAATACATATGCACGCACCACTTTTCTGTTATTTATTTTAGAATGTTTTTAAACAAGTTATTTTTTTCTTTCACTTTCACATGAAATCCAAATAAAAATCCATTTAAATTACAGGTTGTAATGCAACAAAATAGGAAAAACGCCAGGGGGATGAATACTTTTGCAAGGCACTGTAGCTACAAATATTAAAATATATAAAAAAAGATTCAAAGAAATGGTTTCAACGGTATTGACGGTTTTGAAAAACCATCCTGTGGCTATTTCCAAATACCCTGGTATACAGACTAAGCCTATCTACCACTCTACCACACTAGAAATGCAAATTATGCTCTTGTTAACCCTTTACATTCGTACCCGTATATACGGGTTAAAGGTGGCAGATTTGGGCACTAATAAGCGCCTAAATTGGAACGTAGTGGCTGTACAGTGACATTCTATAAGTTACGTCAGAGATCAGGGTCTCTGCTTCACAGCATTGTATGGGTTTTGACTGATAGCCGTTCTGATCTTGAGCACAGCTCGCAACATTTTTTGTTGTCTGAGTGAGGGAAATGCTGTAAATTTAAGAAGACCTGATGTATTTTGAAAGATGTGACTTTGAGGATTATAATAAATACCGCTTTGAATAACGCTTTGATTTCGTCCAAATGTGCACATCACATTTCCAAATCATAACTCATGTCATATACAGTATCAACATTTATGATCACTATGTTTAATGTACAGTACCAGTCAAAAGTTTGGACACACCTACTCATTCCAGGTTTTTTTTACTACACTGCTCAAAAAAATAAAGGGAACACTAAAATAACACATCCTAGATCTGAATGAATGAAATAATCTTATTAAATACTTTTTTCTTTACATAGTTGAATGTGCTGACAACAAAATCACACAAATTATCAATGGAAATCACATTTATCAACCCATGGAGGTCTGGATTTGGAGTCACCCTCAAAATTAAAGTGGAAAACCACACTATAGGCTGATCCAACTTTGATGTAATGTCCTTTAAAACAAGTCAAAATGAGGCTCAGTAGTGTGTGTGGCCTCCACGTGTCTGTATGACCTCCCTACAACGCCTGGGCATGCTCCTGATGAGGTGGCGGATGGTCTCTTGAGGGATCTCCTCCCAGACCTGGACTAAAGCATCCGCCAACTCCTGGACAGTCTGTGGTGCAACGTGGCGTTGGTGGATGGAGCGAGACATGATGTCCCAGATGTGCTCAATTGGATTCAGGTCTGGGGAACGGGCGGTCCATAGCATCAATGCCTTCCTCTTGCAGGAACTGCTGACACACTCCAGCCACATGAGGTCTAGCATTGTCTTGCATTAGGAGGAACCCAGGGCCAACCGCACCAGCATATGGTCTCACAAGGGGTCTGAGGATCTCATCTCGGTACCTAATGGCAGTCAGGCTACCTCTGGCGAGCACATGGAGGGCTGTGCGGCCCCCCAAAGAAATGCCACCGCACACCATGACTGACCCACCGCCAAACCGGTCATGCTGGAGGATGTTGCAGGCAGCAGAACGTTCTCCACGGCGTCTCCAGACTCTGTCACGTCTTTCACATGTGCTCAGTGTGAACCTGCTTTCATCTATGAAGAGCACAGGGCGCCAGTGGCGAATTTGCCAATCTTGGTGTTCTCTGGCAAATGACAAACGTCCTGCACGGTGTTGGGCTGTAAGCACAACCCCCACCTGTGGACGTCGGGCCCTCATACCACCCTCATGGAGTCTGTTTCTGACCGTTTGAGCAGACACATGCACATTTGTGGCCTACTGGAGGTCGTTTTGCAGGGCTCTGGCAGTGCTCCTCCTGCTCCTCCTTGCACAAAGGCGGAGGTAGCAGTCCTGCTGCTGGGTTGTTGCCCTCCTACGGCCTCCTCCACGTCTCCTGATGTACTGGCCTGTCTCCTGGTAGCGCCTCCATGCTCTGGACACCACGCTGACAGACACAGCAAACCTTCTTGCCACAGCTCGCATTGATGTGCCATCCTGGATGAGCTGCACTACCTGAGCCACTTGTGTGGGTTGTAGACTCCGTCTCATGCTACCACTAGAGTGAAAGCACCGCCAGCATTCAAAAGTGACCAAAACATCAGCCAGGAAGCATAGGAACTGAGAAGTGGTCTGTGGTCACCACCTGCAAAACCAGTCCTTTATTGGGGGTGTCTTGCTAATTGCCTATAATTTCCACCTGTTGTCTATTCCATTTGCACAACAGCATGTGAAATTTATTGTCAATCAGTGTTGCTTCCTAAGTGGACAGTTTGATTTCACAGAAGTGTGATTGACTTGGAGTTACATTGTGTTGTTTAAGTGTTCCCTTTATTTTTTTGAGCAGTGTATTTTCTACATTGTAGAATAATAGTGAAGACATCAAAACTATGAAATAACACATGGAATTTAGTAACCAAAATAGTGTTTAACAAATCAAAATATATTTGAAATTCTTCAAATAGCCACCCTTTGCCTTGATGACCTCTGTAGCTCAATTGGTAGAGCATGGCGCTTGTAATGCCAGGGTAGTGGGTTCGATCCCCGGGACCACCCATACGTAAAAATGTATGCACACATGACTAAGTCGCTTTGGATAAACGCGTCTGCTAAATGGCATATTATTATTATGACAGCTTTGCACACACTCTTGGCATTCTCTCAACCAGCTTCATGATGTAGTCACCTGGAATACATTTCAATTAACAGTTGTGCCTTGTTAAAAGTTAATTTGTGGAATTTCTTTCCTTCTTAATGCGTTTGAGCCAATCAGTTGTGTTGTGACAAGGTAGGGGTGGTATACAGAAGATAGCCCTATTTGGTAAAAGACCAAGTCCATATTATGGCCAGAACCGCTCAAATAAGTAAAGAGAAACGACAGTCCATCGTTACTTTTAAGACATGGTCAGTCAATACGGAACATTTCAAGAACGTTGAAAGTTTCTTCAAGTGCAGTTGCAAAAACCATCAAGATCTTTGATGAAACTGGCTCTCATGAGGACCGCCACAGGAATGGAAGACCCAGAGTTACCTCTGCTGCAGAGGATAACTTAATTAGAGTTAACTACACTTCAGATTGCAGCCCAAATAAATGCTTCACAGAGTTCAGTAACAGACACATCACAACATCAACTGTTCAGAGGAGACTGCGTGAATCAGGCCTTCATGGTCGAATTGCTGCAAAGAAACCACTAAAGGACACCAATAATAAGAAGAGACTTGCTTGGGCCAAGAAACACGAGCAATGGACATTAGACTGGTGGAAATCTGTCCTTTGGTTTGATGAGTCCAAATTTGCGATTTTTGGTTCCAACCGCGTGTCTTTTGTGAGACGCAGAGTAGGTGAACGGATGATCTCCCCATGTGTGGTTCCCACCGTGAAGCATGGAGGAGGAGGTGTTATAGTGTGGGGGTGCTTTGCTGGTGACACAGTCTGTGATTTATTTAGAATTCAAGGCACACTTAACCAGCATGGCTACCACAGCATTCTGCAGCGATACGCCATCCCATCTTGTTTGCGCTTAGTGGGACTATCATTTGTTTTTCAACAGGATAATGAACCAACACACCTCCAGGCTGTGTAAGGGCTATTTTACCAAGAAGGAGAGTGATGGAGTGCTGCATCAGATGACCTGGCCTCCACAATCCCCCAAGCTCAACCCAGTTGAGATGGTTTGGGATGAGTCGGACAGCAGAGTGAAGGAAAAGCAGCCAACAATTGCTCAGCATATGTGGGAACTCCTTCAAGACGGTTGGAAAAGCATTCCAGGTGATGCTGGTTGAGAGAATGCCAAGAGTGTGCAAAGCTGTCATCAAGGCAAAGGGTGGCTATTTGAAGAATCTCAAATATAAAATATATTTTGATTTGTTTAACACTTTTTTGCTTACTACATGATTCCATATGTGTTATTTAATTGTTTTGATTTCTTCACTATTATTCTACAATGTAGAAAATAGTAAAAATAAAGAAAAACCCTGGAATGAGTAGGTGTCCAAACTTTTGACTGGTACTGTATGTCGTCATATCCTGGGTTGTTCTGAACAGAATGAGCCTATGTTTGTTTGTGTAGAAAATTAGTTGCAGCACACGCACCTGAATGCAATCATGACTCCTTTCTATGCACACCAAAATGTTGATCTGTTTCTCTGAATTGCCTTGTGGAAAGCCTACCACTGTAAGATCGTATTGTATAACTTAGCTAGTCAAGTTGGCAATGGAACAAGCTTTCAAATCATGCCCACCTGACCCAGATTGCTATTTTTATAATGGATCGTTTTTGGATTGCATAAACAACAGTCATTGTGTGATGGAGGGGAAGTGTGCTTGCTCTAGTTCTGCACTGGCACAGCTAGGAGAGCTAAAAAAAAGTACCTTATTGTTGAAGACTCTTCTTTGAGTCATAAAAGGGCATTGAAATTGCTTAGAACCTGTGCACATTTTTGGATAGGTGTGTGGCCACTTGGAGACACTAGTTTTCCCTCTCACTCAAATGTATGTTGTCTTATGTTGCACCTACCCCACATTTTCCAGGAATAGTCCTATCATGTTACTGAATGTATCCAGAGTATTTTCAGATTTCATTATCAACAGATATGGCTAAAAGTACAGTAAATGTAAAATGCACATAAAATCAACAGTGTAATGTTTGGATTCAGTCTTGTGTCAGGTTAACTGTTGTGTCCTCACCTTTGGTCTGATAATTTCTCTGTTATCTCCTAAGTGTTCCCTTTCAATTTAGCCCTATCCATATAGGCCAATTCCCACGAGTGTAAAGGGTTATCAGGCTCACTATTGGCATGATTCCTTAAATTGGTCAGTCCTTTCACAATGACCTGTTATGGAGTATTGCAGAGTTAGGAAGTGTTCATGGAATCCTTACCAGACATGGGTTCAAATACATGTGTATTTGAGTGTGTGATATTTTTGAAATATACAGCCCTTAACAAGGACTTTTTAATTGAATGGTTATTTTCAAATACTTATTTCAAATACCTGGGTTAAATGCATTGGAGTGTATTTGAGTCAGTGTATTTGAGTATTTTCAAATACTTTCCAAGTGTATTTCCAAATATATACATTAAAATATTAAACTACTTGTCTTTTCAAAAATATCTGAATACTTACTTTGAATGTATATGAAAGTAATTGAGATATTCAAAATAGTATTTCAACCCAGGTCTGACTCTTACCTGTACAAGCACTTTACCCCCTTGTATGCTTTTATACCTCTGAATCTCTATGAAAGTTATTTAAAGTAGGCGTTCTTAGTTGTGGTCGTCAAAACTTTGTTGAATGCTTGAAACTATAATTTTGATGGTTTTCTGTGTGTGTGTGTGTGTGCGCGCATTAGTATCCTCGTGGGTCCCAGAAGTCCCCACAAGGGTAGTAAAAGAAGGACAATTCTCCCTAGTGGGGACATTTCCCAGGTCCCCACGAGGACAAAGGCTATTTTAGGCTTAGGGGTTAGAGTTAGGGAAAATAGGATTTTTAATGGCAATCAATTTTAGGGCCCCACAAGGATAGTAAAACATATGGTGTGTGTGTGTGTGTCATGTGAAAGTGTGTTTGCACTTCTGGACCTTTATGGCTATGGAAATGTGCGTGTGTGCATGCAGGTATGTTTTGTGTTTATTTCGAGGTGTCAGTGGTAGTGACTGTGTTCTCTGTCCACAGTGCTGCATGGTACTGAACCCCTCCCCTATTACACTGCTTCCCATGCCATGAGCTGGTGTTTTCAGTGTTCCCAAGGGGTCGCCTATCTCCATGGCATGAAACCAAAGGCTCTCATTCACAGGGACCTCAAGCCACCCAAGTATGCTCCTCCTCACCTCCTCCCCCTCTCTCTTGTTTCACTGCTGATAAAGTGCCTTGCTCCCCCACTCAAGGTGTCATTTAATAGTTGTGTGTGATATATTATATTATGCAATAGCGTAAGAATACTTTATCTGACTTTATTAACCAAAATAGCATTAAAAAATATATAAATAATGAAGTGCATAGTCAACAGACGGGCTCCAGTCGTCTAGGTATATAAGTATTTTGTTTGTGTTTTTGTTCCATTTCTATTTGATCTGGCTTCAGTAGTAAGGCCTTAGTGTTTTCAAAGTGTGCCTCTGACTGAAATGCTTAGAGTAGCTGTATCGGCTCCAGAGGTTATATATTTGGCTCTGACGGAAAAGACTGGAACCTAACCTTCACGCTCTTTGTGTGACACAGTGGGTGTTGCCAGACTGTGTGGTTGTAAAGTTATTTACTGTAAGGGATCTGACTTCCCTTTGTATGTATAAAAATAATCTGACTAGCTATAGTCCCCTCTTCATGTTTATTTTAATGATTAGAAATGTTTGCTTTGAATTTAAAGTGGATTTATTATGTGTTTGTAACCCAGTTAGACCTCAGCAGCCTTTAGTAGTTACCCTTACGTAGTCTCACACGTCACTCAAGTTCACACGTCACTCAAGTTCACACGTCACTCAAGTTCACACGTCTAGCATTTGAGTGGATCTTTGTTTACTTGTTTGTTTCAGCCTGCTCCTTGTTGCCGGTGGCACCGTGCTGAAGATATGTGACTTTGGGACAGCGTGTGACATTCAGACACACATGACCAACAACAAAGGAAGTGCTGCTTGGATGGCCCCAGAGGTGTTTGAAGGCAAGTATGAACAGCATGGCAAATGTTTGAAACACGCCAATGGATGTCTGTCCCATCGGTCTTAGAAAGCGCAAATCGGACTGACTCTTTAAGAACAAGGGTATCTAAACAAGTGTAGCCGTTCACAAATGTGTTTACCTAATGTGCATTGATTGTCAGCGTTTGTTTATGTGATGCTACTGTTGAGAGCAGTGTTTATACAGGAGGGCTTATGTTTAGTGGTGTAAGTGCTCATTAATTGTAATGGTGCTCCATTTAGGCTTTGTCACTTATTTGATCACTGGAAGTCACCCCAAACACGTAGACTCCACCATTTCTCAAAGCCTGATTAATCAAACTCTTATTAGCATTCTGTTAATTTACAGTCATTCATATCTTGAGTGGTATTTATTATTGTGATTGTACACACAGACATTTAGAAGGTGAATGGAGGGAAAGATGCAGCATATTGCAGAGACGCTTTCATCCCCAAGAGAATGTAGCATTTTAGTCTATGCTCTCAGCCGGTAGTCTAATGCAGGGTTTTCCAAACTCCGTCCTGGGGCCTCCCTTGGGCGCACGTTTTGGTTTTTGCCCTAGCACTATACAAATAACCAACTCATCAAGCTTTGATTATTTGAATCAGCTGTGAAGTGCTAGGGCAAAAACCAAAACGTGCACCCAGCGGGGCCCCAGGTCCGAGTTTGGGAAACCCTGGCCTAATTCACTTTCTTTTACAAAACACATTAAGAGGCAGCCTCTTGTCAGGAGGAAACATAAATGAGGCATTATCTTGTTTAAGGGAGTAACATGACTTCCATGCAATTAAACAGCTCACATTTGCCCCCAGAATGACCTCTTTAAAGCTAATTTGTATCACAGGGAGAAATGTTTTGAAAAGGCCTCATCAGCAAAGCAACTGTAAGTCTGAGTCCCAAATTACACCCTATTCCTTATATAGGGCATTATGGGCCCTGGTCAAAAGAAGTGCACTAAATAGGGAATAGGGTGCCATTTGGGACACAGTCCAAAACGTCTGTGTGCAGAGTAGTTTAATTCCACAACAATAGCCACAGTAATTAAGCATCTCAGGAGTGGCCCTGAACTAAAATGACCTCCTTATTGTCATTACACATGTGTTCTTAAGGTGCGGACAAGATGGATGCTCCTGTGCTTTCCCAAGCACATCCCCCTTCCCCCCAACACTCCTCACACATATTAACCACGCTTTTTAGAGAATTACCTATCATCAGTCAATCAGAGCTATGTCAAGCCCAGTGTTTTTTTCCCCAATCTGAAAGGTCCTGAGGAGCTGTTTCTCTCCCATGTGCTTTCAGGCAGCAATTACAGCGAGAAGTGTGATGTGTTCAGCTGGGGCATCATTCTCTGGGAGGTGATCACACGCAGGAAGCCCTTTGATGAGATCGGGGGGCCGGCCTTCCGCATCATGTGGGCTGTGCATAATGGTGAGTCTGAGAGGAAGGAGGTGGGGGAGCTGAATGAGTTCATCTCTGTGCTGACATGTCAATCACCCTTGCGTCTCAGAGCCAGCTGCCCAGTGAGACCTGCTGTGAGATTAAATGAGTTACGAGGCTGACGGGGAAGAGCAATTAAAAGACAGACTCACCTGTGTAGCGCTCCCTGCTGTTCCCTCCGTTGCACAGTAGAGTGATGGAGCAGAATGCTAACGGAACACTGACTGTCTGAGAACAGGAGCACACCTGGGGACACGACACTGCTGCGTCTGTCATTCTGACAAATTAGGAGTGCCACCACAGCAGGGGCTTTCATTTGCATTAGATTGAAAGTGTTTGCTTGTACTGAAATTAACTTTCTGGAACTTGCTCACAGTTTTTACAGATTGAGTTTGTATAACCTTTGACCTCTACGTCCATTTTACTGTGACTGTTTGGCGCAGTGGTCTAAGGCACTGCATCGCAGTGCTAACTGTGCCACTAGAGATCCTGGTTCGAATCCAGGCTCTGTCGCAGCCGGCCGCGACCGGGAGACTCATGGGCGGTGCACAATTGGCCCAGCATCGTCCAGGGTAGGGGAGGGAATGGCCGGCAGGGATGTAGCTAAGTTGATAGAGCATGGCGTTTGCAACGCCAGGGTTGTGGGTTCGATTCCCACGGGGGCCAGTATAAAAAAAATATATATATATATATGTATTCACTAACTGTAAGTCGCTCTGGATAAGAGCGTCTGCTAAATGACTAAAATGTAAATGTAATGTGTTTGTATTCATAGTGATAAATATTGATGTAGTGTGTCTTGTCTCTCTGTTTGTATTGATAATGTCCAGGCACCCGGCCACCGCTCATCAAGAGCCTTCCCAAACCCATTGAGAGCCTGATGACCCGCTGCTGGTCTAAAGACCCCTCCCAGAGGCCCTCCATGGAGGAGATAGTCAAGATCATGACTCATCTTATGCGAGTAAGGCCCTCCTAGATACAAACACTAATTCTTATAGAGATGCATTAAATGAAAGATTGCCTTACCGAGATGGCCGTCCTGCAGTCAAGTGGCCTCCACAGTGTCCATTCCAGTGTTCCCTTTAATTCTATGCCGACACCGACCCTGGATGCAAGGAGGACTCTTTCCATGGTGTCCTGTTCTCAGACTGCTTGCCTGGTCAGATGGTCAGTGTTGGGAATGTCACTCTTACATTTTCTGTCAACCTCTCTTTTCCAGTGCTTCCCAGGATCTGATGAACCCTTGCAATACCCGTACCAGTATTCAGATGAAGGACAGAGTAGCTCTGCCACCAGTACAGGTAGCTACATCTATATTGTTGAAATAGTGGAAGCTTTTATTATCCGCACTAGAGTTTTACCTACATAAAACATAATTGAGGTAATGTGGAAATATCTCTTCCACCCCTCTATTGGGTATTACAGGTTCCTATGTGGATAACACTTGCACCAGCAACAAGAGTGACACAACCATGGAGCATGAGGACTCTCAAGGGAGCAACGACACCATCAACATCACACCTCAGTTTGCACATCAGTTCAGGCCAAAGGTAACGCAGCAACCTGTACTGGTACCTGGCTAGCCATGTCTATCACAACAATTAAACCTGAACAATTTACTTTGTCAGGTGACTAGAAAGAAAAGGTAGACAAATTAATGCAATTAGCTACATTTGTGTGGATATGAACAAAATGATTTACACAAGCCTCATATGAAAGTAATCACTGTCATTTTGAAGTAAATCATCAGTACACAAAATGTAATTGAGACTTTTTGACCATACTGAATAAGTAGTAAAGTGTACTGTAGGCCAACAGCATGCATTGTTTTGTCTGTGCTCTCAGGTTGACCCGTTGCGGAGCCTGCCTCTGTCCAGAGGGGGCAGTGTGGAGAGCCTGTCGGGGCGAAACCACAGCCTGCTGTCCTCAGAGAGCAAGAGAATGAGCGCAGACCTGTCAGAGCTGGAGCACAGGGTGCCTTTCGCTCCCGCAGGTAACATCAGAATCGACACCCTACACACACACACCCCACAATGGATTATACAAATATAGGACTACATATTTTCGACATCACACACTTCTAGAAGAGATGCATACAGTTCATACATACAGCAATGTTACGTCAGCTACTGAAGTGAGTTTTATTTCAATACGAGAGCGAGAGAAAGGCATTCTATGCCATTAGAAGCTACTATCAGGTCAGCAGGTAGCCTAGCAGTTAAGAGCGTTGGGCCAGTAACCAAAAGGTCACTGGTTCAAATCCCCAAGCTGACTAGGTGTGGGAAAAAATCTGCCGGTGACCTTGAGCACAGCACTTAACCCTAATTGCTCATGTAAGTCACTCTGGATAAGAGCACCTGCTAAAATGACTTCAATGTAAATCATGTCTCCTTGTCTGCCAAGATGCATTTCATCCGCTTTCATGTCTTAGGTGATGTCTCACTCCTCATGTAAGCTCCTCCATATGCCCCTCAGCACTGGTGCCAATCATCTCCCCTCCTTCACACAGATCTAAGGCTCAGAGGCTGGGTTTATAGACAGGAAGCCCAGTTCTGATCTTTCTTCCACTATAGACCAATCACATCAGATCTTTTCACATCAGCTCTTTTTCAGAGCTGATTTGATTGGTCAAAAGACCAATTAGTGAAGAAAAAAAAGATGAGAATTGGGCTGCCTGTCTAAATGCAGCCAGAGAGAATGACTTGTATTGATCATCAGCCCTGTCAAAATGAAGCTTCCGAGGCAGTCATTAAGGCATGAGGAAGCTACAGCCTTAGCCTCTATTTGTCAGGATTTGTCCTCACGCTTTCTTTTCAGCTTACTTTGAGAGACTGTTTTCTGTGAAATATTTTCAGTTGTCTGTCTTATTGTTTAGAATAATTTCACATTGTTGATGTTGTCCATGGTATATCATATGAATATTAGTTTAAAATGTCATAAGTCATATATTTAGCTTTAATATCATCTGTATATCCTCAGTGCTCCTCAATAGTTACTATATATTACAATATTCATCTATTTATTTTATTCTATTTATCATACATATTCTATTGGTACAGTCAAACTGCTTGTTAACTGAATGCCTGTTATGTCTGTGTTCTGAGACTTCCTATGCTGTGGCTAAAGCAGCATCGCTAGCACTGTGTTGTCAAACTAACCAACCAACCTCAGGACAGGACGCATGTTGCCCGTGCAATGTGCATGTATGTGTTCTGCAGGCCAGTATAGTCCAGAGGGGAGCGAGGACAGAGCACCGTCTGACATGTCTGCTCCAGCTCTGGGCCCTCACTCTTCCTCTGCATGCATGTGTACGCCAGCTGTGTGTGTATTTGTTGCAGCACGTCCCCAGTATAAACGAGGCCACCGTAAAACGGCATCATTTGGCACCATTCTGGACGTTCCCAAGATCGTCGTCACAGGTACCAGTGCGGACCACCAGGCTACCTGGTACCCTGGGTATAGCTGGCTTGGCTGAACTGAATCAGCGGGATGCTCTGACACTGCTGGGCCTTTAGTGTCTGTTACTCCAGATCTCACAGGCTACAGGGGCCACTTGTAGTCATATGAGTCCCAAATGGCACCCTATTCCCTATAGAGCCCTATGGGCCCTGGTCAGAAGTAGTGTACTAAATATGGAATAGGGTGCCATTTGGGATGCTGCCCTTATATTCTGCCTTGGCACTTTACATTTCAATTGGAATAGGGGATATTATTTCCAAATATTTCCTCTCTCTTAGGAACCTGACTCACAACCAGTGATGACCCAATACAAATCAGTATTGAGGCTATGAATGATGATAAACCTGGAGTAACACACACAGTTGTCTTTTTCCTCTGTCTTTTGTGGTTTTGTTAGACGTTAAGAGGGACATGAGTTACACGTGGTGGCTGTCTTATCTGTGTTTCACCCTCCAGGCACAAGATGCTGATCAAGCCATTTCAATTCCCACAGATCCATCTTTTTTTCGACATATCTAATCCAGATTCATGGATGAATCCAAACTTGAGTTAGCCTGGTGTGCAAAAACAATAGAATAGACTTGATTAAGTGGCACGTCATCAGGTTATTTTGATCAGCATCATGCCATCAGAAGGGGGGGTGAAATGGATGTGATAAGATTCATAACTCATGGCCCTGTCTCTCTCTCTCAATGTCCTTCTGGCTTTGCTTCAGGCAGGCAGGGAGTAAATCGGTTGGCTTGGCTTGCTCTGTCTGGAGTTGAGCTCCGCTCTCAGCTCGTCTTTGTCTTTCGTGCATAGAGAACGTCTGTTAAAAGCTTGACACATTTTTTTTTTTTTCTCTTTGCATCCATTAACTTTGTAAAAGTCATTTTGATTCATTTACCTCACATTGAGGGTCACAGCTATTATTACCACCCGAGATAAGGATGAACGAAATGGGGACAGCAGCTATCTTGACTGATGGATATCACACAAAAAAGTTGTTTCTATTTAGGAAGTAGGAGCTGCGTGAGACATGTTGAATGAGTAGTTAATTAAACAGTGTGACTAAAGGAGACGGCTGACGTAAGGGGATATTAAAGGTATGACAGGGTTGTTATCACTATATGTGGCACACCTAGATGTCACTCATTTATTCAGTTCATTTGAACCCAGTCTCCATTTAGTAGTTCAATTAGTATGAAGCGGTACTAGATTTTTAGAAGTTCTGGATTGGCATTCTAATTAAAATGTCTATTCAGCGGTCTAAGGCACTGCATCGCAGTGCTTGAGGCGTCACTACAGACCCGGGTTCGATCCCAGGCTGTGTCACTGCCGGCCATGATTGGGAGACCCATGTGGCGGTGCACAATTGGCCCAGCGTCATCCGGGTTAGGGGAGGGTTTTCACGCCCCTTGACCTTTTCCACATTTTGTGTTACAGCCTGAATTTAAAATGGATTAAATTGAGATTTTGTGTCACTGCCCTACACACAATACCCCATAATGTCAATGTGGAATTATGTTTTTAGACATTTTTACAAATTAATTAAAAATTAAAAGCTGAAATGTCTTAAGTCTAAGTATTCAACTCATTTGTTATGGCAAGCCTAAATAATGTCATGAGTAAAAATGTGCTTAACAAGTCACATAAGTTGCATGGCCTCTGTGTGCAATAATAGTGTTTAACATGATTTTTTAAATGACTACCTCATCGCTGTACCCCACACATCTGTAAGATCCCTCCGTCTATCAGTGAATTTCAAACACAGATTCAACCAGAAAGACCAGGGAGGTTTTCCAATGCCTCGCAAAGAAGGGCACCTATTAGTAGATGGGTAAAAATAAAAACATTGAATATCCCTTTTTCCACATGGTGAAGTTGTTAATTACACTTTGGATGGTGTATCAATACACCCAGTGACTACAAAGATACAGGCGTCCTTCCTAACTCAGTTGCCGGAGAGGAAGGAAACCGCTCAGGGATTTCACAATGAGGCCAATGGTGACATTAAAATAGTTACAGGGTTTTTAATGGCTGTGATAGGAGAAAACTGAGGATGGATCAACAACATTGTAGTTACTCAACAATACTAACCTAAATGACAGAGTGAAAAGAAGTAAGCCTGTACAGAATAAAAATATTCCAAAACATGCATCCTGTATGCAATAAGGCACTTCAGTAAAACTGCAAAAAATGTGGCAAAGAAATTAGCTATGTATTGAACACAAAGTGTTATGTTTGGAGCAAAAACAACACGTCACTGAGTACCACTCTTCACATTTTCAAGCATGGTGGTGGCTGTGTTATGGGTATGCTTGTCATCGACAAGGACTTAGGAGTTTTTTTAAGATAAAAAGAAACGGAATAGAGTTAAGCACAGGCAAAATCCTTGAGGAGAACATGGTTCAGTCTGCTTTCCAACAGACACTGGGAGACAAATTCACCTTTCAGCAGGACAATACCCTAAAACAGAAGGCCAAATATACACTGGAATTGCTTGCCAAGACAACGTTGAATGTTCCTGAGTGGCCTAGTTACAGTTTTAACTTACATCTGCTTGGAAATCTATGGCAAGACTTAAATGGCTGTCATGCAATGATCAACAACCAACTTGACAGAGCTTGAATAATTTTTTTAAAGAATAATGTGCAAATATTGTACAATCCAGGTGTGCAAAGCTCTTAGAGATTTACCCAGAAAGACTCACAGCTGTAATCACTGCCAAAGGTGATTCTAACATGTATTGACTCGGGTGTGAATACTTACGTAAATTAGATATTTCTGTGTTTCGTTGTCAATACATTTGATAACTTTTCTTAAAAACAAGTTTTCACTTTTTCATTATGGGATATTGTGTGTAGAAGGGTAAGAAACATATATTTAATCAATTTTGAATTCAGGCTGTAACACAACAAAATATAGGATACGTCAAGGGGTATGAATACTTTCTGAAGGCACTGTATAGGCCTAGAACAACAATCACTGCAGTGACAGATGAGCATTTTTCTCAATCCAACATTCAGTGTATTGTTTGTTTCTGTGTGTGTGTGTGTGTGTGTGTGTGTGTGGATCTGCCTGTGTGTAGTTTGTCTATTTGTTACAGAGTTTTGTGCAATAGGAGAGGTCAAGTTAAAAGGGTTAGACCATTACACCAGTGCTTAGACCTACTTTACCAAAAAATAGATGGGCAATTTCCTCCATCCATTTTCCCTGTGGTGCCACATCTTGCGAACATTCTACATTCCAGGTAGTTTTAGATGTTAGGTTTCATGTAAAAAGTTATGCATTCACAATTTTGTAGTTTTTAGAAATAAAAAAATAATCCGTTTTGAGGGTATTGTTGAGTCACGTTTCTAACAACTTACTTCAATTGTCCCAAATTGTTTATTTTAATGGTTTCCACCTTAAATATTTCCCTTATTGCAGTAGTTCAAATGTTGTATGGGTCTGGGATTGACGGTAAGGAGTGTGCGGATGCTCCCATCGCCAAATAATTCCCAGCAGCTGGATGTTCCGACAGTAAAACGTGACTCTGAAGACATTGTTCATAATTCTACAGCATAGATGGAACTAATAATACTTCTAACTGCCAGATTGCTGGAATTTCACCTGTTATTCTGAAGACACCAGGCAGGTCAGAGCCAACCTCATGTTTACTTTGGCTGGGGATGAAGGAGTGGAGGCAGGTCAGAGGCAACCTCATGTTTACCTTGGTTGGGGATGAAGGATTGGAGGCAGAGTAAGAGCCAACCTCATGTTTACCTTGGCTTGGGATGAAGGATTGGAGGCAGAGTAAGAGCCAACCTCATGTTTACCTTCGCTTGGGATGAAGGATTGGAGGCAGAGTAAGAGACAACCTCATGTTTACCTTCGCTTGGGATGAAGGATTGGAGGCAGAGTAAGAGCCAACCTCATGTTTACCTTCGCTTGGGATGAAGGATTGGAGGCAGGTCAGAGACAACCTCAGGTTTACCTTGGCTGGGGATGAAGACGTGGAGGCAGGGTGCAGATCAGGGCCAGGCCAGACCTGATAGTGCTGTTCAGCCCAGGACCCCCTGCCCGTTGGCCTTGTCTTGTCTGAGGCCCAGTAATGTGCTGTGAGCCCTGAAGTACCCTAGTTCCCCATCACCAGCAACCCTTACTCACAGCCCGCCCCCCCAACCCAAACAAGCAGATCTGCACAAACGTGACACAATGAGGCTTAGCTATTCATGTGGTAGGTGTGGTTTTTGGTGGTGTATGTGTGTGTGTGTGTTGTGCCGTGTTAGTGTGGGGGTTGAGGGGGACGACTGCTGCGCTATGGTCACGTTATGGCCATGCCAGAGCACATGTGACATGCCAGGGAGTCAGGGGTTAAATCTGTGCAGCTGTCCCATCTCTGTGTGGCTCTGTGGATTGGATACCCCACTTTTCACAGACCTCAGGCAGACACGGACAGACGACAGACAATTTCCCCTGGAACTGTCTCTAGGTTTTAACGGTTCCTCTATCTCTCCATCCTGTCCACAGCCACCTGTGAGGCACAGAGACGTAGATCTGTACAGGACCTCCCGGGAGTCGGCACAGAGTCCAGCCAGGTAAGATGTTCTACTGTAGTCCAGCCAGGTAAGATGTTCTACTGTAGGACAGCCAGGTAAGATACTCTACAGGAGTCCAGCCAGGTAAGATACTATACAGTAGTCCAGCCAGGTAAGATGCTCTACAGTAGGACAAGGCCTGGATTGACTAGTGTAGCACAGAGGAGGAAATGCATGTTATGAAAGCATTCTCAAAAGCTTCTTGTTTTATCACCTTTCATTTGGTTTCCTTCTAAAGTAGTATAGTATCTTCACTCTCCCTCTGTGAATTGCATTGCATTGCATTGCATTTGAGCTGATCATGTTTTGCTTCCTCAGAGGATTTGATAGATGCTTGGTCAAACAAGGTGTCCCATGGGGGAAATGCTACATGACTTAATGGAGAATGTCACTGTTGAGAAGATGAAGATATTCCAGGTGTAGGAAGAACATTCTCTTTTTCCCCCCACAGACAACTGTCAAATAAGCCCCCTTCCCAGAGAGTCCCTACATCCTCGCATTCCTAAACATTGGTTTCTACAGTATATTTTGTTAAAAGGCATGTGTCTCCCTGTGCATTTTTTGCAGTAGCAAAATTCCCGTTTACTTTAATGAGAAACTAGACTCTCGACATGGATTGATTTATTTTTATATTGTTCTTGTCTTATACCTTTTTGCGCAAGGTTATCTGTGGAGGTCAACTTGTGAATTCCCAGTAGTGTGACGGAGTGTTCTCCCGTGTACATAAGTGTGTACATAACCCCAGACAGACTTAAGACCTTGTTTTTCACACTTTTTACTTGACAAACTATACGTTGTTTCACCCCACTGAAAGAGGCTTAGGATTGCCATGTGGGATTCTGTTGCCGTCTGAAGCCATGGGATGACAGCCATAGTCATTGTTGACTTTGCTTGAGGTTCTGGTGTTATGTGCTCCGTGGACAAAAACAAAAGCGGTCCTGTATGGCTCAGTTGATAGAGCATGGCACTTGTAACGGCCAGATTGTGGGTTTGATTCCCGAGGCCACCCACTCGTAAAATGTATGCATGCACGACTGTAAGTCACTTAAGATAAAAGCTTCTGCTAAATGGCATACATTATTATTAAAAGGGCCATTTTGTGAACATGTATTTCCACCTCTGATCTTCTATGATTGGCTGTATGAGTAATTGACAGTGTTGTTGGCCTGTTACAGGGGCTGTATGAGTGATTGACAGTGTAGTTGGCCTGTTACAGGGGAGCCGGAACAGCAGCAGGTCCTCCAGTCCAAGTGTGAGGATGATGCCGCCTGATAAGACCAGCAGCAGAGGGTACAGTTTCTCTCCCGATGACCCCACAGGTATAGTAGTATGTGCGGCAGGTAGTCTAGCGGTTAGAGCGCTGGGCCAGTAACAGAAAGGTCGCTAGTTCGAATCCCTGAGCCGACAAGGTGAAAAATCTGTTGATGTGCCCTTGAGCAAGGCCTTAACCCTAATTGCTCCAGGGTCACCGTTGATCATGGCAGACCCTGGCCATGACCCCACTCTCCGAAGGGGGAGTTGGGATATGTAAAAAGACAAGGGTCTATTTCTGTTGAAGGACTTCTGGTGTCTATTGATAACTGTGTGCCTGCCCAGTGGACTCGGCTTGCACCGAGTCCACTGCTGTCACTGTCAGAGCAAAAACAAACACAAATCTTGCTCTCTCCTGCCCAGATACCAACGGCTCAGACAACTCCATTCCCATGGCATATCTCACTCTGGACCACCAGCTGCAGGTAGGGAATCATTTCATACCGGACCTCCCCTGTCCTGCTAATGTTAAGCATTCTTTTATTTTATACCACGATACATCTTGTTCCCACTCTCATCCCATTCAACTGTTTTTGTGGACCTGTCAAAAAACAATATGGTGTCACAGTGAATCTTGATTATTTTTATTTTGTTGAGTTGCTATTTTGTTTTAATTGAAATGTTGATGTTTTCCCTCTCAAAGATGATTTCAAGGACACTGCAAATTGACTGTTAACTCAATTAGGGCAGGATAACCTCTGTCAAAGTGAGAAAATTATTCTATCTAAAAAGAGGAATGTCTATAAATACCCACTGGCAACGGCGGTGAGACATTTTGTGTATTTTTAAAAGCGCAGATGAATCTGAGAGACTATTGCTAAATGTATTTTTATCAGCTAACTGGGTATATGCTCCCTAAATCAATGAATCACATGGTTTATTTTCAGCCCCTCGCTCCTTGCCCAAACTCCAAAGAGTCCATGGCTGTGTTTGAGCAGCACTGTAAAATGGCCCAGGAGTACCTGAAAGTGCAGACAGAAATTGCCTTGCTGATCCAGAGAAGGTAAGTGGTGAACCTTTACTGTACCTCTCCATCTTGTAGGGCAAGCGTTCAGCCACCACCAAAGGGCTGAGGTAATGTGCTGTTCTTTCATTCTGTTAGCACTACAGAGTTCAGTGTAATTAACTCTAGTCTGTACTGTAGGCCCTGCTGAATGTGACCGTACACATCTGGGCGATCCAAGCAGACAAAAACGTCTCCCCATTTAAAGGGGTGGGCTGTCTTGTGACTAACAGAAGAAGCAGCTCCGTCAGATGTGAAACATGCATTTAGACTTGGGCATATGACTATGCTGAGGGCAGAGGTCCACCCAAAGGCAATTACTAATTTAGATGACAAATGCAATTCAAACAGCCCTGCTAAGCTGTGGAAGTTGAGCGTAGTGGAACAACTGACTGTGTTTGGATAAAGAGCTAATCTCCTATTCATAGACCATGACTTTAGCGAGGAATTACCACATTTGTGGAATCAGCGGTTCTCTCACAGAAGCGATTCGATGCTTTGGTGCTCCGTCATCCACCAGCCTCTCAGCTGTGCTTATTGCATGTGATGTTATTCCTCTGTCAAGCACAGAGTAATTCACAGTTGTCTTAATCAATGGCGTCGCAATATGCAGAAATTTAGCCGCCATTTCCTGGTTGTTAAAATTGTAATAGTTCGCCTAATTTCAGTTTAGGTGACAAAATAAGCAATGGATAGTGTAGAGAATCATTGTACCATCTAAACAGCTATGAAATATATTTTAATTAAACCAAAAATATTGTATTTTCAGCTGTTTGAAGCTGGTGTACAAAACCAAAATTAGAAGACTCAAAAACGAAACTTAAAGAACGGGAAGCATAGAAATGGAGCATATAGAACAGAACTACCGCTTCTTAGACTTGCTTTCAATGACAGATCTATAACTCACATTTCTATGTGTATTTGGTCGGGTCACCCAGAAAGTTAGATATTGCAGCTTTAATGTCATATCCCTTTCCTATTTTTCTTGCGCTCATTCTGTACGCTTTTCTCTCTTCTCTTATCCGATGCATTTCTCTTTTGAATCTTAGTCATGTTTGTATTTTCTCATGTAATCTACACTGCAATTAGGTTTTCTGTATTGTAAAGTGCACCATTGTGGCACATGTTGTATGTGTAAATAAAACCAATCTATATCTACAGGAAGGAGTTGATCGCTGAACTGGACCAAGATGAGAAGGACCAGCAGAACACGTCCCGCCTGGTCCAGGAGCACAAGAAGCTGCAGGAGGAGAATAAGTCTCTGTCTACCTACTACCAGAAGTGCAAAAAGCAGCTGGAACTGATCCGCGCCCAACAACCGAAGAGACAGGGCACCTCATGATGAGCCACAAGCTGGCCCCTACCTGGATTATGCTGCAGAGACACACAAACAAAATGTCCCCATGTCATATCACCTGCTCTCGTCCTCTTCCTCTCCTCTACTGTCCTGGGTCACCTGTAGTCTGGTCTGAAACCCAAATCTCTCCTCCTCCCTCTGCCCCATGACAACTATGATCTCAGCCTATGTGCCCCCTCCCACTAGCGTCTGGGCCCTGTAGGTTCCAGTGGATCTTGTTTTACCTTGTACTGTAAAGAGACCTGTGTTTTACTGTATACATGCATGTTGCGTCATAGACACACTGCTGATTAACATGGAATGGACAATGAGGTGTGCACTCAAGCAGGCTGTTATGGAAAGTCTCTCTCTCTGTGTCTATACGTTTGCACATGTTTACAGTATATTCTTTGATAGCAGACCAAAACAATCAGCATCCATCTACCCTCTCTGTCCATAAAGAGCTGTTATCCCGAGGTTGTGATTGCCCTAGGTTCAGTGAACACAGAGGGCAGAGGGGTGGGCTTCTAGCCCTCGATGGTCAGCCATCCTTTGGGTCAGGAAGGATGCTTCTTGAGGTGTGAGTACTGTACAGTAAACTGCTATTGCCTTGTGTTCCACTGAGCCTGATGGGAGGGGAGGCCAGTGAGGGGTATGAAATATGTTTGTCTCTATTGTTCTCAGGGCCCCTCGGACCCTCCCCTGGGCTGCCTGGTCAGTGTGTGGCCTCCCCTCCTCACATTGGTTAGTCTGACCCTGACCTGTCTTCCTTACTGGCTAATGGCCATGTGTCCTTGAGAATGTGAAAAACAAAGATGGTCTAGACAAAAAGTGTGAATTACATTCAGAATTTTGTGTTTTTAATTAATTACGAGCAGAATGTATTTCAGACTGTTTGATCACTAAGTTCTAAGTGTGTTTTTTAACCCTCTAATGAAAAAATAGCCACCCTTGTATCCATATAATGTAGGCGTCTCTGTTCTTGCCCCTAGTTTTTATGGCAGCGTGACCCATTACAGAAGAAATCCACCACAACCTGACAACCTATCTGAAAGTATTTAATGTAGGTTGCATTCATTTTAACGAGGGATGTATTTTAGATATGCCTTGTACATCCAGGATGTGTTTGTGGATAAAAAAGGAATGCCTTGGCTTGTTAAAGTACCTGTATAGAAACGTGGGTTGGGTCTCAAACAGAGATGCAATATTTATAGTCTGCTTTCAACAACAAAAGCAAAATATGAGACTTATTTTCTCAACCTGCTTAAGTAAAATAAACTATGTATGAGGTTTATTGTGACTTCAGTATTTTATGTTTGTTTCTTTCTTTGTTTTTATTCTATAGTTTTACTTTGTATAAGTAAGACACTGTTTTTGTGCTAGGAATTATACTTTTATCTGGTATGGGAATATATAAAAGAATGAGAGACCTATCCCTCTCCTAAATGTTTGTTTTTAGTTCACATGTTGCCTTAGAATTTGATTGCTAGCTTTTGAAGTACTTGACTTGTTTTTCTTTGCTTTATTGAGGGGGGAGAAGTTGTTCAATTGCGCCTCATTTTAATGTAGTCAGTGAGAATGATGTGACTGTGTTTTGGGGGAGGATTGTATATTATGCTAATGTTTCCCAGGAGGCTGATTGTCTGGTCAAATGAATGATGTTAATATGCTGCAAAGGAAATCATGATGAAATCTGTCACTGCTTTTCCCAATGAATAGAATTCATCCCAGTAGCTTTAAGTATCCATGCAAAAAGAAAGTTGATAAAATAACTATACTTAAAAGGAGAAATAATCTTACTTTAAAAAGTTGTCTTGCTGTTTCATTTGAGCAGACCTGTCTTAGGTACAGTCCTTCAAATGTTTTGCACAATCTGGTTTTACTGATCACATGTAACGAACAGTTTGGTTCTGGTACTTTGAAATACACATTCTGATGTACGAGAGATGATAGGTGAAATTGTGGGTTCATTTGCTGCAGTGAGTGTATATACCTAGTTTTTCAGTTTAAAGTTATGTTCACTATATCGTTTCATTTACCATTTATAAAATGTTTCTTAAGCTATTGGGAACAGGTATGTGCCTAGGAGGGAGGCATCATTAAATAAACTAAACAGGGACAAATTGTATTATTTGAACATGTTTCATATTTTTGTATGAACCAGAGCAGGTGCACATTTACACACCCAGACACTCAAATAATTCATCAAACATATTGATCCACATAGCTCATGATTACTAAAAATGCCAGAAAATAGTCCCTAATTATTATGATTAGAAGGTGGGCTAAATGAATCTGCATGTGTGTATTTTCATGTTAGGTCTCAAAGCTGCCAGTAACACCCTCAAAACAATGACTGTTGTGTGGGCTGGGGTAAGGCGTTTACATCTGTACTGGCAACACAAAACAGTCTGGTAAAGGATGGACGACTGATGACTCGCATCACATCAGTCAAGGACATTACTGTATTCTTTGTGTCTTTTATCTTTTCTAGTGGTTCATTGTCTTATACAGTGAGTGTATAAAACATTAAGAACAACTTCCTAATATTGAGTTACACCCCCCCCCCCCCCCCCCTCCTTTTGGCCTCAGAAAAGACTCAATTCATCGGGGCATGGACTCTACAAGGTGTCGAAGCGTTCCACAGGGATGCTGGCCCATGTTGACTCCAATGCTTCCCACAGTTGTGTCAAGTTTGCTGGATATCCTTTGCGGTATTTTTTTTTTTTTATGTATTATTTTTTACATTATTAGCTCAGAAAGTGTTTTGTATCATTACATACAGCCGGGGAAAACTGTTGGATTAGATTTGTGTGTATTGGGTATATGTTGTGAAATTGTTAGATATTACTGCACTGTCGGAGCTAGAAGCACAAGCATTTCGCTACACCCGCAATAACATCTGCTAAACACGTGTATGTGACAAATAAAATGTGATTTGATTTGACACGTGTCAAATTGTCTCTAGGCTTAAACATCCTTCTCTAATCTGTCTCTCCTTTATCTACACAGATTGAAGTGGATTCAACAAGTGACATCAATAAGGGATCATAGCTTTCACCTGGTCCGTCTATGTCATGGAAAGAGCAGGTGTTCCTAATGTACACGGTTTATTGGAGATATCTGGGTGTCATATTGTATTCGGCCAGGAGGTGGCGTACAAGATCTAGACCTGGTATAGTCGCAGCGTTTCGTACTGTAGTCTTTTTGGTGTAGTTGTTCACTGTCCAGGAACTGAGGCCATTTTTCACAGACATAGAAACCAAGCATTGCCACTGCGGTGTAACAATTGAGGGGATCAAACCTGCTTTTTACATTGTGTGTAATGATACAATACCCAGGGTAACCTAATGTACTGATTGTATGAATGATAAACTTTTTATATTGGGCAAAAGTTACACAAGTCCCTAACAATGCTGGTCAGATTTGCCTTTGATATTGAAGTCAGCAAAAAACAATGATCTGTTTTCTCTTTTCTAGGGCGAAACTTACGTAAGACAGGGTTTATATTTCATGTTAAAATGATCTCTCTTCCGCTTACAAAGGCTTTGTTTTCACCCTCACAATAAAGTTGATCTTGTGTGTTTGAAGTTGACTGCTAAAGAGAAGACAATACATCATTTCATTGAGGAGAAATGATGTCATCTTCCTTCTGCAGCCAGGTATTGTGTTGTGTGCTCTGGCTGGCCTGCATGTCCTTGTTGAGCGCTGATGGAAATAAGGATATTGTTAGCAGGCCTATCCTGTGCTGCTTTGTTCTCACAGGGACATTCACTTCTCTTCCTGTCTCTGCAGACTAGGTCGAAAATATACAGGTAAGATAACGTCGTCACAAATCTAAGACCAGCGCAGTTGCTAACTAGCTTAGCTGGTCCCTGGTCCCATTGTTGCAAAGAGTTGTGGGATATTAGGATGATGTTTTACGTTATCTTATCACAGCACTAGCAACCCATGGTTGACCAACTCGCTGACCAAAATGGCTGACGTTTGGACCATCATAAGAAGGTTCATGTCCATTCTAGTATTCTAAATCTATGGGTGAAGGTCTGTGTGGCCAAGAAAACAAGAGAACCATCTTTGGAGTGCGTTCCAAATGCACATTCTATTCACTTCATAGCACACTACTTAATATTGCACTTCACTCTAGGGTGTCATTTGGGACGCTCATAAAAAAGTCTTAATACGCAGTGTATCTCATTTCCTAGATCATCATGTGTCTTTCTGTGTTAGCAACTGTGAAGGTGTGATTGTGTTCACACATTGATTCTGGTTGCATGCATGAATCCAATATTTTACATTCTTGATAGGGGATTAGTTCCATTTGTAAGAACTATTGTGCATGTGTTGTAGGAAGAAATGGCATACTGCATTACATGGCTAGAGCCAAAAAGACCAGTGTTGCTATGAGCATAGATGTAGCCTCAATCACTAGGCTCTCACACAAGGCCTTTCCTCTGGTCTTTGTCTGACAATGATGTTAGCAGTTGGCATGAATGGCAATATGAATTCCTATAGTATGAGAAGATATTGCACAATGATATTGTTCATTACTGCTATTTGTAGACACGACTGTTGAGGTGAAATTACTGCTTGCGCTGAAGTCCATTATAACAATGTGCGGAGGCAGAATTATCATCTTCTCTCTGATAAGGGAAGTTGCACTTGAAATGTGCATTCGATTTTATCTATCTTGTGGTAGCCATGGAAACTGTGGGACATAAGTAGGTTAGAAACGGTCGGCGAGATGCAGTTTTTAATAATGGAAAGAATGTGGGTTATAATATTTTACCGGTAAGTTGGTCTATAAATTGCGCTGTGTGCCAGATACGTATTCCATTAATCTGTATGAATCCCTGGTTGGCCTTCAAAGAGGCTGCGGGTGATTTATTTAAGTTCTCATCTGCAGAGTCAAATACATCACACAGAAAATGACTCCTGTTCCAGCTCTGTGTTGTCAGTTTACTTGCTGTACATCATATCAGGCGTAGTATTGCATGTAAGGCTCTATCATATATTTGGACAGTAGTAAATCATTAACTTTGACAGACATTGTAATATTTTATTACCATAAAAATAAACAATCTGTAATTTTCTAAAATTATTTACTGGATCAGAAACAGTTAGCAACCAAAACAGAAAATTGATTACCCATTAATGAAAAATATCAAAAAATATTGGGTAGTAAACGATTGCAAGTACTGCCTCACTCCCTAGAAGTTCAAAAGTATCCTCATTAGCATCCGTCTAAAGATAGCCTGGCTGAAATTCTCAACAGAAATAATTAGATGTAATGGCAATTAAGCTAAGCCACCCTATTGTATAATTTTGTCCTGGAATTAACAGTTGTAATGTTCACACATTTTGATGACGTGAAAGGTCCAAGCTCTATGCAAATCCTGCAGAGGAAAGGACTGAGAGGATACATGACGCCATTTCTAGTCCTGTTGAGGGTGACAGTGACAACCTCCCACCAAGACAGAGGCGGGGATATATGAACAAGAGGTCTCCAATGTGTGTGTATGACAGACAAGATGTAATGGGTTGTGATAGAAAGACTAATACTAGGAAAATGTCTGTTGACATGTTATATTTTGTATTGATGTGTTCCCATATCACAGACGCTGACCCCATTGAGATGACTCATTGTCTCCTGCACTGTACTCTGTACTGGATAGGTGAGAGGGGATGTGTGTATCTTTAATCATGAGAGCTGCATACCACATCTTCTCCCCAGATGGCCCTGGGTCTGGTGTGGGGAGAGGACAGGACAGAAGAGAGGACTGGCTGTAGAATACAGAGAGATAACAATGAACCATTCCTTTGCACATTTCAATCTGCACATTGCCCTCCACAAAGCTAACAGCAATAAAATGGCAATCAGATTCAAAATATGTATATGTGTACACTGTACACATGTGTTTATGCACTGGCTGTGTTGTGAATGGGACAGTGCGACAGGCTGTTATTTCAGGCTCATGTGTCTGACAGTGTGTGGGCGAAAGGTAAATGCTGAAGTATGCCTGTGGTGATGACGGGGCCCTTTAGAGGAGCGGATGTGTAGCAGACTGAGATAGGCACGCCGATAGAGAGAGGGGAGAGAGAGAGAGAGAGAGAGAGAGGGGGAGAGAGAGAGGCACAGAGACAAACGGAGACAGAGAGAGAGGCACAGAGAAGGACAGAGGCACAAAGAGAGAGAGGTACAGAAAGAGAGAGAGAGAGAGATGGAGCGGCACAGATAGAGAGAGGGCGGGAAGAGCGCGAGAGAGAGGGAGCTCAAAATGTGATGACTCATATCGCACACCACATTCACTCTGTTTACTCCGTCCGTTCATCGACAGATCAGGAGACTGTCTCATACACTCTGGTGGCCCATCTTAAAGGATTTCACCTGTTTAGCCACACGACAAGCAGCTTAGAGCACAGAGCACAGAGGTCCACTTCCCATGTAAACAGCCCATGCAACCCCGCTGAGTCTAGACTAAACAGAGAGATCTGCTCTTTACTGCACTATCCAGTCAACCAGTGAGTTCTTCAAAAGCAGCTGTGTATAAATTCATCATCAACACAATAATTGTGGCACTGTCATGGCTATTCCTTTTCCAGCTTATCCTGATCAGATATTGTTTCCTGGGTGGAAGTGGCAGCCACTGCTTCTCCTCCCCTCACTGGCCAGAACCCACACATCAGTGGCTCAAACTGGCAGTAAACAAAGCTCTGTTTTTGTTTGACTGTTTGGGTTTTTCTACACCATGTGGGTGATTGAGGGTTATGCTTATGTAGCAACGCATTCGTTTGCCATTGGTTTGAAATCCTGCAACCCCAGCCTCGCCGCCCACGCACATACACACACCTGTCCACACTTGACGAACATAAAATAACAACCTGTCAGCTGTGCAAATTCTGGCTTTTATCTTTCAATCTCAAAGGTAAAGGGGAAAAATGTGAACTAGTTAAAACTGCCAGACAAGTATTGTAGGAGACCTGAGGCAGGGATTGACCCGAAGTCATCTCACGTCAACCAGTCAAACAGTAGTGTTCTGGAAAAAGAAACGCAAGAAGTGTAGCTGTGATAGCTTTGTGAGGTGTGTGTGTTTGTCTGTTTGTTATTGTGTCTGTGTGTTTGTGTGTCTGTGTGTTTGGTGTGTGTTTGCCTGTTTGTTATTGTGCGTGTGTGTGTGTGTGTGTGTGTGTACTCTATACTGTGTGTGTGTGTGTGTGTGTGTGTGTGTGTGTGTGTGTGTGTGTGTGTGTGTGTGTGTGTGTGTGTGTGTGTGTGTGTGTGTGTGTGTGTGTGTGTGTACTCTATACTGTGTGTGTGTGTGTGTGTTACCTGTCCTGAAGTTAACCTGAGCCAGGGAAGTTATTCTGTGGCAGGCTTTGTTATGAATGGCGGTTAGAATGGTCCCTGGGGTGCTGTTAGAGCTACAGTAATTGACGTAATCAAGGTATTTGGCTTTGGGTCTCATGCTGGCTGCTGGCTGACAACAAGGCTGCATTTACGTCTTTGTGCCTCTGCCTGGACTTGCCGAACTCCTTAGCTAGCAAATTCATGGATGTTTTCCTGCTCTGGGTCCTATCGCTCAGACCGCAAAACCCAATGATTCATTTTGAAATGAGTCATCCCTCCACGCTCTAAGATGTGACTCTTTGACCGACTTGTCTCTCTCTCAGTTTGTGCAGGGCTTTTGTTTTTGTTTTTACTCCCAACACTTTTGCTAAGTGTCACTCATTTCGGCAAATGCAGGATTATACATGTGCCGGCTATGCTTGCAGTGCATTGTGGTAGTGTATATAACTTAAATATACAGTGTATAAATGAAGTATACACTAAGTATAACACGTTGCAATTAATAAACATCAAAATACATTAGATCTGTGTATGTTCTACTCTTTCCAAGAACTGAATTGTCAAGATGGCATTTCTAGGTGAAGCTCCCTCAATGTAGATAGAAAACTCCTGTGTGGTCTGCCTGGATTGCTATGGGGTAGCTCAGTTAATCTAAATCAAATCAAAGTTTACTGGTCGCGTACACAGTTTAGCAGATGTTATAGCGGGTGCAGAGAAATGCTTACGCTACTATTTTTTTAGTGATCCAATTGACATTTTAGTCATTTAGCAGACACTCTTATCCAGAGCGATTTACAATTAGTGAGTGCATACATTTTTCATACTGGCTCCTAACAATGCAGTATAATGTCAAACAAGTACACAAATTATCAACAAATAAAAATGTTTTACACAAGAAATCAAGAAATATCGGAACGAATCCAATGAACAACCCAAATAGCACTGTAACAGTAATCCAAATGCAATCTATACGTATATACACCGGATGAATTTACACAAGATATACTAAGAATGATATGTATAAAATGGGTCAAAATCATGTATAGTAACCCTAGGTGTAAAATAGTAAATAATGGCTATTTCTCAGAAAGTTTTAAACTGTCAAGAGGAGTGAAACAAGGTTGTCCACTATCGGCATATCTATTTATTGTGGCCATCGAGATGTTAGCTATTAAAATCAGATCCAATAATAATATCAGAGGATTAGAAATACAGGGCTTAAAAACAAAGGTGTCATTGTACGCTGATGATTCATGTTTTATTTTAAATCCACAACTAGAATCCCTCCACAGCCTCATAGAGGATCTAGATACATGTTCTAACCTCTCTGGATTACAACCAAATTATGACAAATGTACTATATTACGTATTGGATCACTAAAAAATACAATTTTTACATTACCATGTAGTTTACCAATAAAATGGTCTGATGGTGATGTGGATATACTCGGAATACATATCCCAAAGGAAATAAATGATCTCACTTCAATAAATTTTAATAGAAAGTTAGCAAAAATAGATAAGATCTTACTACCATGGAAAGGAAAATACCAGTCAATTTGTGGAAAAATCACCCTGATTAACTCTTTAGTATTATCCCAGTTTACCTATTTGCTTATGGTCTTGCCTACGCCTAGCGAACAGTTTTATAAATTATATGAGAAAAAAATATTCAATTTTATTTGGAACGGCAAGCCAGACAAAATTAAAAGGGCATATTTATATAATGAATATGAATTCGGAGGACAGAAATTATTAAATATTAAAGCATTAGACCTATCACTAAAAGCTTCAGTCATACAAAAGTTATACTTAAATCCGAACTGGTTCTCAAGCAAATTAGTAAGATTGTCTCACCCAATGTTCAAGAAAGGCCTTTTTCCCTTTATTCAGATTACAACCTCTCACTTTCAGTTATTTGAAAAGGAAATAATCTCCCAAATATCACTATTTCTAAAACAAGCCATAGAAAGTTGGTTGCAATTTCAATTTAATCCTCCAGAAACGACAGAACAAATAATGCAACAAATATTGTGGTTAAATTCAAATATACTAATTGACAAAAAACCTTTATTTTTTGACAGAATGTTTAAAAAAGGTATAATCTTCGTAAATGATATCATCGGTAGGACTGGTGGAGTATTGTCGCACATGCAGCTAACAAAAACATATGGAAACGTCTGCTCTACCCAAAATTACAACCAAATAATTGCAGCCTTACCGCAAAAGTGGAAGAGGAAAGTGGAAGGGGGAGAAAGTAAGGAACTTGTCTGTCAGCCTTGCATTAAAGAACATAATTGGTTAAGGAAAACTGTGATAAATAAAAAAGTATATCAGTTTCACTTAAGGACCAAAGGATTGACAGCCGTCCCATATAGATTGCAAAATAGTTGGGAAGAGATCTTTGACGTACCGATCCCATGGCATAGTGTTTATGAACTGACACGCAAAACGACACCGGATTCAAAAATTAGAATCTTTCAATTTAAATTATTATATAAAATTCTTGCTACCAATATAATGTTATTTATATGGGGGATACAATCTTCCCAGCTCTGCAGATTTTGCTGTGAAGAGACAGAATCATTAGATCATTTGTTTTGGTTCTGTCCATTTGTAGCTTGTTTTTGGACACAGGTCCAGGAATGGCTAAAGGATTGCAATATTTACCTGGAGCTAATCTTGCAGATAGCATTACTGGGTGATCTGAAATGTCATAGTCAATCAATCAATAATATAATAATACTTTTAGCAAAAATGTTTATTTTTAATTCACAATCTGTAGAAGCAATGAGAATAGAAAGGTTCAGAACTTTTGTAAAACATCACAGTACGGTTGAAATATATATGGCAAATAGAAATCCTATATGGATGGTGTTAAGAGATAGATGGGAGGTATTGAATAGAGTTGAAGGATGGGACTAATAACAAGTAACAACAAATAATAACAAAGATAGCTAATAATGTAAGCATACTGTGTCCATAATAAGTATATAGGTTGTATGTTGGGAGCTTTTGGGAAAGAGCACAGTTAGAAAGATATGGCATATAGAAGCAAACCGGATGGACATCATGAAAATGATTGGAGAGGTTGAGAGTAGAAGAAGTTCAGGAGCAAAATATATATATATATATATATATATATATATATATATATATATATATATATATATATATATATATATATATATATATTATAATTATTGTAAAATTAACTCTGTCCATAAGGTGTAGATAGTAAGTATAGACCGGAAGTAGAGGCCTGGGCATTGTTGTTCACTAATTTACTCCAAGTAGGGAAAGGATGGTGGGGTTGAAAAGTAATAAAGGGGAGTATATATATAAAAAAAAAACATGGGGGATTGGAAGTGATGCAGACAATTACATTGATAGAAGATACAATCTATCTGCAATATTAAGCTGATCCATTCCCCAATAAAAATAAAATAAAAAAATTAAACAAAAATAAAAAAATAATTAAAAAAATAAAAATAAAAGAATGATATGTATAGAAGTAGATATATTAGAGTGAGCTATGTTGAGAATACAGTATATACAGTTGAAGTCGGAAGTTTACATACACCTTAGCCAAATACATTTAAACTCAGTCTTTCACAATTCCTGACATTTAATCCTAGTAAAATATCCATGTCTTAGGTCAGTTAGGATCACCACTTTATTTTAAGAATGTGAAATGTCTGAATAATAGTAGAGAGAATGATTTATTTAAGCTTTTATTTCTTTCATCACATTCCCAGTGGGTCAAAAGTTTACATACGCTCAATTAATATTTGGTAGCATTGCCTTTAAATAGTTTAACTTGGGTCAAACGTTTCGGGTAGCCTTCCACAAGCTTCCCACAATATGTTGGGTGAATTGTGGCCCATTCCTCCTGACAGAGCTGGTGTAACTGAGTCAGGTTTGTAGGCCTACTTGCTCGCACACGCTTTTTCAGTTCTGCCCACAAATGTTCTATAGGATTGAGGTCAGGGCTTTGTGATGGCCACTCCAATATCTTGACTTTGTTGTCCTTAAGCCATTTTGCCACAACTTTGGAAGTATGCTTGGGGTCATTGTCCATTTGGAAGACCCATTTGCGACCAAGCGTTAACTTCCTGACTGATGTCTTGAGATGTTGCTTCAATATATCCACATAATTTTCCTTCCTCATGATGCCATCTATTTTGTGAAGTGCACCAGTCCCTCCTGCAGCAAAGCACCCCCACAGCATGATGCTGCCACCCCCGTGCTTCACGGTTGGGATGGTGTTCTTCGGATTGCAAGGCACCCACTTTTTCCTCCAAACATAACGATGGTCATTCTGGCCAAACAGTTCTATTTTTGTTTCATCAGACCAGAGGACATTTCTCCAAAAAGTACGATCTTTATCCCCATGTGCAGTTGCAAACCTTAGTCTGGCTTTTTATGGCGGTTTTGGAGCAGTGGCTTCTTCCTTGCTGAGCGGCCTTTCAGGTTATGTCGATATAGGACTCGTTTTACTGTGGATATAGATACTTTTGTGCCTGTTTCCTCCAGCATCTTCACAAGGTCCTTTGCTGTTGTTCTGGGATTGATTTGCACTTTCCGCACCAAAGTACGTTCATCTCTAGGAGACAGAACGCGTCTCCTTCCTGAGCGGTATGACGGCTGCATGGTCCCATGGTGTTTATACTTGCATACTATTGTTTGTACAGATGAACGTGGTACCTTCAGGCATTTGGAAATTGCTCCCAAGGATGAACCAGCCTTGTGGAGGTCTACAATTTTTTTTCTGAGGTCTTGGCTGATTTCTTTTGATTTTCCCATGATGTCAAGCAAAGAGGCACTGAGTTTGAAGGTAGGCCTTGAAATACATCCACAGGTACACCTCCAATTGACTCAAATGATGTCAATTAGCCTATCATACATCATTTTCTGGAATTTTCCAAGCTGTTTAAAGGCACAGTCAACTTAGTGTAGGTACATTTTTGACCCACTGGAATTGTGATACAGTGAATTATAAGTGAAATAATCTGTCTGTGAACAATTGTTGGAAAAATTACTTGTGTCATGCACAAAGTATATGTCCTAACCGACTTGCCAAAACTATAGTTTGTTAACAAGACATTTGTGGAGTGGTTGAAAATGAGTTTTAATGACGACAACCTAAGTGTATGTAAACTTCCGACTTCAACTTTAAATACACAGGATAAACCCCACGGTAAAATGGATAGAATAGCAGGAAATTAGCTTCCGGAATATATATATATATATATATATATGTATGTGAATGGTGTGTATAGACAGTATGGACAGTATGTGAATAGAAAAAGGGTGTATCTCAGTATTTATGTAGGATGAGTCATGACTAGAATACAGTATATACATATAAAGTGGGTAAAACAGTATGTAAACGTTATTATAATGAAGTCCCAGAAGAGTACTTTTCCAGATATACAGTGGGGAGAACAAGTATTTGATACACTGCCGATTTTGCAGGTTTTCCTACTTACAAAGCATGTAGAGGTCTGTAATTTTTATCATAGATACACTTCAACTGTGAGAGACGGAATCTAAAACAAAAATCCAGAAAATCACATTGTATGATTTTTAAGTAATTCATTTGCATTTTATTGCATGACATAAGAATTTGATACATCAGAAAAGCAGAACTTAATATTTGGTACAGAAACCTTTGTTTGCAATTACAGAGATCATACGTTTCCTGTAGGTCTTGACCAGGTTTGCACACACTGCAGCAGGGATTTTGGCCCACTCCTCCATACAGACCTTCTCCAGATCCTTCAGGTTTCGGGGCTGTCGCTGGGCAATACGGACTTTAAGCTCCCTCCAAAGATTTTCTATTGGGTTCAGGTCTGGAGACTGGCTAGGCCACTCCAGGACCTTGAGATGCTTCTTATGGAGCCACTCCTTAGTTGCCCTGGCTGTGTATTTCAGGTCGTTGTCATGCTGGAAGACCCAGCCACGACCCATCTTCAATGCTCTTACTGAGGGAAGGAGGTTGTTGGCCAAGATCTCGCGATACATGGCCCCACCCATCCTCCCCTCAATACGGTGCAGTCGTCCTGTCCCCTTTGCAGAAAAGCATCCCCAAAGAATGATTTTTCCACCTCCATGCTTCACGGTTGGGATGGTGTTTTTGGGGTTGTACTCATCCTTCTTCTTCCTCCAAACACGGCGAGTGGAGTTTAGACCAAAAAGCTATATTCTTGTCTCATCAGACCACATGACCTTCTCCCATTCCTCCTCTGGATCATCCAGATGGACATTGGCAAACTTCAGACGGGCCTGGACATGTGCGCTGGCTTGAGCAGGGGGACCTTGCGTGCGCTGCAGGATTTTAATCCATGACGGCGTAGTGTGTTACTAATGGTTTTCTTTGAGACTGTGGTCCCAGCTCTCTTCTGGTCATTGACCAGGTCCTGCCGTGTAGTTCTGGGCTGATCCCTCACCTTCCTCATGATCATTGATGCCCCACGAGGTGAGATCTTGCATGGAGCCCCAGACCGAGGGTGATTGACCGTCATCTTGAACTTCTTCCATTTTCTAATAATTGCGCCAACAGTTGTTGCCTTCTCACCAAGCTGCTTGCCTATTGTCCTGTAGCCCATCCCAGCCTTGTGCAGGTCTACAATTTTATCCCTGATGTCTTTACACAGCTCTCTGGTCTTGGCCATTGTGGAGAGGTTGGAGTCTGTTTGATTGATTGTGTGGACAGGTGTCTTTTATACAGGTAACGAGTTCAAACAGGTGCAGTTAATACAGGTAATGAGTGGAGAACAGGAGGGCTTCTTAAAGAAAACTAGCAGGTCTGTGAGAGCCAGAATTCTTACTGGTTGGTAGGTGATCAAATACTTATGTCATGCAATAAAATGCAAATTAATTATTTAAAAATCATACAATGTGATTTTCTGGATTTTTGTTTTAGATTCTGTCTCTCACAGTTGAAGTGTACCTATGATAAAAATTACAGACCTCTACATGCTTTGTAAGTAGGAAAACCTGCAAAATCGGCAGTGTATCAAATACTTGTTCTCCCCACTGTAGCAGCATAGTATCTGTATTTACTTATCTAGCTGTAGTTTTGTGGAGATTGTTTCCTTATAATGGATTGCCCTCTCTCTGCCTATTGTTTATGCAACTCAACACAAAATAACATTCCTCCCTATTGAGCAATCCGTGCAACTGCCTTGTCCTCACAGCTAAAAGTTCATGGTTTCTCAGATTCCCCTCCGCTCTGTGAGTGAGTTGAGTCAGAACTTCCTTTCTGTAGTGTCCCAATACACTGTGCTATACCTCCAATGTCTTGACTGAATGTCAGACACTGAACATCTTGTTTTTATTAGCACTATTTAGACTTCCTGACATAAAACTTCAGTGTTGGTCTGCAGTGTAGGCGAGAATCAAAGGCTTTGCCATCCCCACTGTAGACTCCTTACCCCCCATCTCACCCCCTCCTCTTCTTCCAAACCCACCCACCCCCTTCCAAATCAAATCAAATCAAATTGTATTTGTCACATACATGTGTTTAGCAGATATTATTGCGGGTGTAGCGAAATGCTTGTGCTTCTAGCTCCGACAGCGCAGTAATATCTAACAAGTAATATCTAACAATTTCACAACATATACCCAATACACACAAATCTAAGTAAGAATATATACATATATGGACAAGCAATGACAGAGTGGCATGGACTAAGATACAGTAGAATATTATAGAATACAGTATATACATATGAGATGAGTAGTGCAATATATGTAAACATTATTAAAGTGACTAGTGTTCCATTTCTTAAAGTGACCAGTGATTTCAATAGGCATCAGCAGCCTCTAGTGCTAGTGATGGCTATTTAGCAGTCTGATGGCCTTGAGATAGAAGCTGTTTTTCATTCTCTCGGTCCCAGCTTTGATGCACCTGTACTGACCTCGCCTTCTGGATGATAGCGGGGTGAACAGGCAGTGGCTTGGGTGGTTGATGTCCTTGATGATCTTTTTGGCCTTCCTTTGACATCGGGTGCTGTAGGTGTCCTGGAGGGCGGGTAGTTTGCCCCCGGTAATGCGTTCGGCAGACCGCACCACCCTCTGGAGAGCCCTGCAGTTGCGGGCGGTGCAGTTGCCGTACCAGGCGGTGATACAGCCCGACAAGATGCTCTCAATTGTGCATCTGTAAAAGTTTGT